>NC_090440.1:1455165206-1455489373 GCF_031143425.1 Pleurodeles waltl | reverse complement strand
TAGATAGCACAACTGTGTCTGAATCTATGTTACAGAAGCAGGGTGTGAAATTGAGAGTCAGTATATGTGTTATGATGCAGGTAGGTGCCATGGCATGTGCCCCCCTGAAATGGCGGCTGCCTGACCTGTGAGGAGGGACAAGGGGAAATGAGGTAACTGCACTGGCGTTATGCAGTGTTGCAGTAGGCGGTTGATGACCGCCGCACAACTCTGCATCGGTTATCATTGTGCCCTATGGATTCCATGAGCAAATGGCGATATACGCCGGCGGTGACGGTACGCACCGCCACGGACGTCACTGCCATTTTCTACCCATTCACTCACTTGATACCTGATCATGAACAGGAGAGGACATACACTGCAAGTGCTGCTGTGGCCTGAGTCTGGAAGTGACAAAGGCTCATGTGTCTGGGGAAAGGGCCCCTGCCTTCACTGCGGAGGAGTTGGAGAAACTGGTGGATGGGGTCCTCCCCCAGTACATGCTACTCTACGGTCCTCAAGAGGTGAGTACACTGTGAGCATGATGCGTGGGCAATGCCTGTTTGGACTTGTGTGCATAGAAGCCACATATTGGGGGGTACTAAGGTGTCCTGGCCTGACTGCTGCTTGAGAGGTGGTCACTGTATGTGTGTCAGGGCATGGGTGGGAAGTGGTGGGCAATGAGTATGATGCTCCGGACAAGTGAGTAATTACATTTTCCACTGTCTTTACCCGCTAGGTCAACACCCACCAGAAGAAGGGTATTTGGCGTGCCATCGCCAAGGAGGTGTGGACCCTGGGGGTCTATCACAGGCGGAGCACCCACTGCCGCAAGAAGACGGCGGGGGCCCAGCTGGTGCAGGCCTCCCAACGTGGAAGGGGTGCCCTTTGCACCATGATCCCCTGATGTTCCACATCCTTGCTGTGGCCTATCCTCAGTTGGATGGGCGCTTGAGGGCATCACAGCAGCCACAAGGGGGTGAGTACCATTTCAGACAGTTGACTTTGCACGCTTTAGGAACTAGATGGCTGGGGGATGTGGGCTGTGGGTGCCCCTAGGCCAGGGCGATCATGCCAGGGTAGGTCCCTTGTTTGCAGGCTCTGAAGCACCTCTACCCCAATGGTACAAGTGGCCAACTACTAGTGTGTAGGGTCCTGTGGGTGTCAGGTGTGCGGGTGCTGACATTAGGCATTGTACCCCATGGGCTGGTGACTACCTTAGTGAGTGGTTGGGCAAGGCCTAGTGCATAGGGCAGCTCAGTGTGTGTTGTGTACGCCAACTGTAGTGATGTTGCTGGCATTGACCATGTGTGTCCTCTGTCTATCCCCCTTCTTGTTTTATCACCCTGTCCTTGTGTGCATTAGCATCATCTGGCAGAGGAGCAGAGGCACCGGCGACTGAGGGAGCTGCATCCCACATGGCCCAGGAGGGTGAATCCACGGAGGGTGAAGCCACCAGTGGGACGGAGGGCGATGGGAGCTCCATGACTGCGGCAGGAGGGGAGAACAGCGACTCCTCCTCTGATGGAAGCTCCCTGACGGTGGCGGACATGTCTGTGCCCACCCTAACAACAGGTACAGCCGCCACCCCCCCACCAGCACCACCCTCCCAGCAGCCCCTCAGTGTGTTTTCTGTGCCTGCTCACCCTGGAGGGTGGGCATCTCCTTTGCCCCAGGGACCTCAGGCCCTACCCCAGTCAGCCCTGCTGCCCTCATTAAGGAGGCTATAGACCTCCTGAGATCCCTCACTGTTGGGCAGTCAACCATTCTGAATGCCATCCAGGGTGTTAAGAGGCATTTGCAACAAAAAAATGCATACCTGGAGGGCATTAATTCTGGCGTTGCAACCCAACAGAGAGCATTTCAGGCTCTGGCCTCAGCACTGATGGCAGCTATTGTCCCTGTGTCCAGCCTTCCCCCTCCAACTTCCACTACCCAGACCCAATCCCCTCTACCTCAGCCTATCTCAAGCATAGCTTCAGACCAGCATGTACACACATCAACACACAAAAGTGGCTCAGGAAAAGATAAGCACCACACATCATCACACAGGCACACACACAAGCACCATACCCATGCACACATACCAACATCTACTGCCTCCACTGTGTCCCCCTCCTCCTCTTCCTCCAGCTCCCTCCCAGTATCGTCTCCACTCACACATGCATGCACTACATCATCAGCCACTGCCTCCATCACCAGCACACCTATCACAACACACCCCTCACGAGCAATCACCACCCCCACACCATTCACACATCCCATGTGTCCTCTCCCAGTGTGTCTGTGAGCCCTCCTCTCAAAGTACACAAACACAGGCACACACCCACTCAACAGCCATCCACCTCACAACAGCCTCCAGCCCATGCACCTTCACCCAAACTCAGCAGACGTACACCTCCTACAACAACTACCTCTTCCTCCACTCCCACACCCCTCCATCTTCCCGTCCCAGAGTGTCAAAAAGACTTTTCCTAGCTAACGTTGACCTCTTCCCAACACCTCCCCACCCTGTCCTTCCCCTAGGGCCAGAATGTCTAGATTCCAGGCCAGTACCTCAGCCACCAAATCGGTGTCCGCTGTGGTCCCTGCAAGTCCGGGAGGATCAAAGGGGGCACCCGTCAGGGCTGCCAGTGTGCCACCTACAGATGGTAAGGACCACCCGATTCCACCACCTGCCAAGGTTAAGAAGGGGCCGGCATGCAGAAGGGAAAAGTTGCACCACCCACCAAGCAAGGCCTCATCCAAACACAAAGAGGACAGTGCCAAGGTCCCCAGCAGCGACTACCAAGGTGGGGAAGGGCCATAAAAGCAAGGGCAAGTCACCTCAGGGCACGAAGCCTCCTGGTGATGGGCTAGTGACCACCATTTCGCCAGACAGGCAAGCAACCTGTACCACCGCCGCACCGACTGCCACCTGCACCGCCACCTGCCCTGCCATCTGCACAACCCCTTCACCACCGCTGCCACAACGTCAGTCACCAGCATCCTCCACAGTGATCAGCCGTCCGAGGCTGCCAGAGATGGTCTGATGTCTCCCTCCACCACTACAGACACCTGCACCACAAGCAGCACCGGCAGAATCTCCTCCACAGCCACCGCCGCAGCCAACGCCATCAGCACCGCCATCTGCACTGCTACGTGCCCAGCCGGTGCCACATCGGACATTAGCAGCATCCCCAATGGGTAACTGTCCGAGGCTGCAGGAGGCGTCCTGGACCCTGCACACACCACATGAGGCACCCCCACCAGCACTGGTACTACCAGCAAGTCGCCACAGGATGAAGTGTGGCTCTGCCTTCATGGAGTATCCAGCTACCTGTTCCATGCACAACTCGTAGCTCAGATACCCAGGTGAGGGTATGGGAACTTCCACACCCCAGGTACAGCATCATTGGGCACAAGACCCCCTCCAGAACCAGTGGAGAGATGCATCCACTCACCCCTTCCTTAGCAGGATGAAGCACACTGTTAACAAGGCCCCCTCCAGAACCAGTGAAGAGATGCCTTCACTCACCCCTTCCTTGGCAGGATGAAGCACACTGGGCACAAGGCCCCCTCCAGAACCAGTGGAAGAAGGCATCCCCTAGAGAGACTGGCTTTGCATTCCCCAGGACCAAGCAGTGGGCAAAGCACCCACTAGAGAGACTTGAGAGACTGGCTTTGCACTCCCCATGACCAAGCAGTGGGCAAACCACCCTCTTGAGAGACTTGAGAGACTGTGACTTTGCACTCCTCAAGACCAAGCAGTGGGCAAACCACCCACTAGAGAGACTGGCTTTGCACTCCCCAGGACCAAGCAGTGGGAAAAGCACCCACTTGAGAGACTGTGGCTTTGCACTCCCCAGGACCAAGCAGTGGGCAAAGCATCCACTTGAGAGACTGTGGCTTTGCATTCCCCAGGACCAAGCAGTGGCAAAGCACCCACTTGAGAGACTGTAGCTTTGCACTCCACAGGACCAAGCTGTGGGCATGGTGCCCCCTCCAGGCGCAGTGGCGTAGTACCATCTTCTGGCTGTGGTGCCCCCCTTCCCCATCCCCCTGAGGTGACTGTGTTTTTTCGACCTGATGTCCCTGCAGTGTTCTCTCCGTTTTGAGGCAGGTGTCATGTGTGGGCTCTGCACATGATTTTTGGGACCACTGGTCCACGGACATTTACAAGGGACAGTGTATGGCCTTCTGTACATAATGTAAATATTTGTATATACTGAATTTTTTTTAATCGATTGTTATAGCTGAATGTTCCAAAATATCACTGGTTAAACTCATTTCCTTTTGTCCTTGCATTCTTCCAGGGGGTGACGGGGTGTATCTGTCATGTTGTTGGATGTGTTAGTGTGTATTGTGTTGTGGGTGAGGGTGGGGGATGGGGGTGTTGCGTGCCGCTTGTGTGTGTAACTCTCTTTTACATCCCCGTCCCCTGTGTGCTAGGTGCAGTACTCACCATTGTCATTGCAGCCACCTTTTTCTATTTCCTGGTGTATTAGTAGATACACCAACATGGAGAGGATCTGCAATTCGGGCTCCATGGCGTCCTGGTTCTTCGTGGAATGTCGCAAGGTGAGTAGTTCCCCTTCAGTGTAGTGTTTCCACCGTGCTTTTGATGTCGTTGGTGCCGCCCTGGAAAAGCTGGCGGATTGGCCTCTCATAATAGAGTGGGCGGTAAATTGTTTTCTGCCTATCTGTTGCCGGTGATCGGCACGGTGTTTGTTGCTACCGCCCTGGCGGTTGGAGTGTTAAAGTGGCTGTCTATGTTGGCAGTTTCCGCCATGGTCTAAATCCTATGTTTTTGACCGCCGGCCTGTTGGCAGTGTTACCGCCCTTTTAACACCAACCCCCAGGGTTGTAATGAGGGCCTAAATGTTTGTTATGCTTGCATTCAACATGGCCACAAACATCGCATGCAGCACATCAAGACATCTGCTACTGTCACTCTAGAGCATTCTACTGTACACATTTGTCAATGTGATACTTACCAACAGGGCCACCAATCACCACACCCAGGTGGTCCAGCAGATTCTGTTCTCTGGCCACCAGGTCAGCCCAGCCCAGCGATGCTTCAGCTGCTGGTCATTCCTTGTCGTGTGGAATTCATGTTTGAGGTGGTAGAGTACCTTGCCCCTCCACAGCCGCCTTTCCCACACACCCACCCATCTCTAGCACCAATGGCAGAAAGTGGCACACCTGCCACACAAAGCCCAGAAGCTCCTCCTCCCCCATGCAGGTCAGCTCGCCCCCTTCCCGACATGTCCTTGCACAACAGTGCAAGACAGAAAAAGTGTAAAAAGGAAGGGAAATAAATGTTGAAAAGGAAACTTACAGCCCAAAATAAGAGCCCCAACTAACCCAACTAATGTAACCCCAAACAGACTCCCGACAGTACAAATACAATCCAAAAGACACTAAACTACACAAAAGCACATAAACAGGTACAATATACAAATAGAATACACAAAAGACACAAGAGAGACACCATAAGATACCAGAAACGCAATCCAGACACTAGTAACACAGACGGTAAAGTGAAAGTGAAAGTACACCCACTGTACCATGCCTGTAAACAGGATTAACTATTACATCACTTCCTGCCCCTTTGCTACCCGTTTCCCATCTTGCGTGTATTTTGTTAACGCATACGATGTCTGTGTGAATATTTTCAATGCATAACCTACATGTGAGGCAAAATACCATGCATTACCGGTAAACTTCTATTTCAATGGATATCCCCATGCGTGTAGTGCACTGGTCGAATTAACGCTAAGGGCCCATTTATGTTTAGTTAGCATTTGCATGATTTTTAGACACATTTCCATCAACATTTTTGCGTGATTTTCAATTATTTAACATGTATGCACCCTGTATCAAGACAGAGATAGGATGGTATGGCCTGCAGTATGCGTTATAGTGGTTGGCCACATGTGGTAGAGCATGCAACTGTGTGTCTTGTGTGTGAATTATCTGTAACAACAATATGTGTGCTTCTGAAGGAACTGCATGCAATACATTGGACGTAACCTCATGTATGTATATGTTACAAATGGGTATCTACATCAGATGGCAATCAGTGATGTGCAACAGTAATAATATGTGTTTGTAATATGTGTTGACTCATAGGATGTGTGTAGTTGTTTGACTTTGAAAACATTACATTTCACATGACAAATGAAACTCAGGGATGATTGAGGAGGGCTGATGTGAACAAGGTCAGATATGTTACCCCTCATATGTCATTATTTGTTGGCTGCTACTTCATAGTGACTTGTGTGTGAAATGCCCGTATGTAGGCCATGTGTAAATGTTTGGTACGGACAGTGTTTGAGACACTGTGCCTTAATTTCACCCATAAAAAAGGTTATGTACACGTCAGTTTGACTCATAAGAATTACCTATGTTACTCATGTTGCTGTGGAGGATCTGTGCCCTGGCTGCATGAGTTCACATATTTTCAGATGTGCATTCCACAGAAATGTCTAGTTCAAGTATGTGGGCATGTGTAGCCTGTGTCAGGATTGGGCTCAATGGTTTTATGCTTTCGTGCTGGTCTAGTCAGGAATCTGTTAGGGGCAACACTTGAGTTCACAGAGTATCTTGCAAGGAAGTAGTGTACCAATGCTGAAGAGTAGCTAATGGCCTACAAGGGGAAAGGCCAGCTATGGTAAGGCAAAAAAAAAAAGAAAAATGAAAGCAGGGCAACCTTAGTGTGAACAAATATGGAACAGGTCAGTAATGGACAAACATGCAGGGCTTATCACTTGGACTGCACACAGGGTAGGACTCAGAGCTTCCCACAGCAACAGGGAACGTCAGTGCCTCTGTGCAGATTAATCTTCCAGCTAGTCACCACGCAAGCCCCATAAAAAGGAGGCAGCAGAAGTGAATCTGTGTCTGGACCCTTAGGGCACAAACAAAGATTGTACTAGCATGCATGAGACTAGCCCTTGTTGGTCCGGATGGAGACACAGTGGCAATTCCTGGAACACAGCCATAGCACACTGTCACTGTAAGGCACTAATGACTAGATGCAACACTAGACAAAGGATGAAGGCTGGATTTGCCTCCTGGAAACCAGGTGCAGACCAAATACAAAATAAAACACTTCTAGATAAGTGAGGACTGATAGAACACTTACCAGACACGATAACCGAACAGGAAACAGAAAGCGAGGGAACCAACTAGGAGGCAAAGTCAGGCACAGGGAACAGGCTCAGGTTAACGTAAAGTCTGGAACAGGTCTGGGTAACAGAAAGCAGGCTCTAGTAGAAACAAACATGAACAAGGCTGAGAATCAGGGAGTAGACTCTGACTGGAACAAGCAGGAACAGGACTGGGTAAACAGAGAGCAGGTTCAGGCGTAAGCAGGACTGTAACACAATCCAACAAGGGGTCTGAAACACAAATGAATCATACTCCGATGCATGACGAGGAGCTTCAGGGAATTTAAGCTTCTAAGCAGTTCGAGACAGCAGCAAGGCCAGGGCAGAGTCACATGGCTGGGCTGCTCAAGAGAGGTCAAAGGTGTGTGCAGCTTCAGTCTCTCACAAGCCCTGGAGGAGAGAATCCAGTATAAAAGGACAACCAGACTTTTCCCATAGGAAGCAATGGACAGAAGATTACAGGTCTTACCAACTACCAGACAGTGCATTATGGGACCTGAAGTCCATGCAGGCTAATGTAGTTCTTCAATGGCATGCCATTGGGAAAAGGGAAGCAAACAGGAGTCAGAAAGGTGCTCTGGGTGAGTGTTAATGATGATTCCCAGGGTACAGATAGTCCATTTACAGCACCCCCTAAAGATGGGAAGGCAGAGACTTAACACATGGCAGTGGCAGGACTTATTTCCAGGGATGGACTTTGCAGGGCATGTGTTGTGAACATTGCTTGCAATACCTGGGACACTCATGGTATCCATTTTCAGAAATGATGCCCCTCTTGTCACACAAGCTCCTTGCAGAGACTGCAAATGTCACACTTACTAATGTCATGGGTCTGTTCATACATTACTGTTTGCACTGATATTTCACATCCGCTGCCTCACGTATGGTGCTCTTATTTACTTTCTGATTGGAGGTGTCATAGTTGTGTGTCATGTGCTACAGTAGACCATGTTGGCAACGTGGATGTGTGTCATATGCTGTGGTCCATTGATTCTGTCCTTTATATGTAAAATTCAAAAGATGAGTCTTTTTTATATGAGTGTGATGTTTGCTGTACAATCATCTGCATCACATGTGATGTTGTATCAGAAGTAGTCAGATTTGTCTTTGTAACATGTTCCCTGAGTTAATAATCAAATCACTAACGAACATGTGATGGAGAAAGAAGACACCAGAGCAGGATTGTGTGACCAAGTAAGGTGTTTAATTACATATCCTAACAAGGTGTTTAGAGTGACTATCGGTTAAAAAAAATGTAAACAATTTGCTGTCTGCAGTGCATTCCTGCAGCTGTGTTTTGATGTTCCCCATCCTTTTCCTTGGCACAATCTGCCTCCTTCTCCTCCTCCTTATGCAGTTCTTGCTCAGGCTCATATAGGGGAATGTTCCTCCTCACACAAATGTTGTGCAGGATAGCACATATAAGTATGATTTTGCAAACAATGTGAGGGGCATATAGGAGGTTGCCTCTTGTGATGTCTAGGCACCTGAATCTGGACTTCAGGATGCCAAAGGTCCTTTCTGCAATGGTGCGTGCCCTCCTATGTGCCTCATTATAGGCACGCTCTGCTGCTGTATTTGGGTTGGAGAATGGTCTCATGATCCATGTCTGGATCCCGTAACCCTAATCTGCTAAAAAAGATAATAGGAGTGAATATTTTGTTAGTGCTTGCAACAGGAATGTCATGTAGCATGGCAGTTGATGTCTTGTGACGTCTGTGACTCATATGTGGTTGTGGTATTGTGTGAGATGCTGGGCTTCTGTGAGGTTTTTTCTGCAGTGGGTTGTTTGACTTGACATCTTGTCTTTGGATCAATGACCAGGGATCTATGATTTTGTTTTCAAAATGCTGGTCAGTATGTATGTAATGCGTTGTATAGTGTCCCACATGTTTTAGTGTGCTTTCACTGGAGGGGACATGATACTTCCACACACACACAATAGATTCAGATGTGGTGATAACATGGTTGCACTACACGGCCCGGACATCCCATCCAATTAAACATATGTCATTGCAGATGAAATGCAACAGTGAGGCACTTTGATTTGTTGTTCCCTTTGCCAGTGGCTCATGTACAACCGTGCACCTACACTACCAAACTTGATCCAGGTAACCTGGCTAGCTGCCTTGTGGAGGTGAATGTATCTGTGCAGCAAGGGCCATCTCCCTGTACTTCTGTTATTTGATGGACAATTGGCTCTTCCAGCAGGGTGCAGATTGCATTAGTGGCACATCAATATATGTTCATAGCACAGTCCACTTCCTTATTGCTACTTGGCAACGGTACTGCAGGAGTGATGTTGGAACTGCCTCAGTATTTCCGTGTCACCTACATGTGAGCCAGCATCGTCATGCTATGTGTCTCATGGCGTTAGACCTGCAGCAACACACATTGCACACCCCTTCCACACTACATACGGCTTGGGAGGGTGTTGGATTGACTATGGGGCCTAATGAGATTGTAAATGTTTCATCTTCCAGTGTTATACTTCCAGTGCAGGCCATGTCATTGTCACTGTGTGCTTTGACATTGGTCCCTTGTAGCTCTAGAGTGGCAGCTAATGTTTGTGGCAGCCGTCATTTGTCCAGGGGTGTGTATCCCATTGTGTCAGGGTGTACAACATAACTACCTGTGTCGCACCTCAGTGTCTTCCTGCCCACACCCAATATAGTGCTGTATATATTGTGTGTCCTACACAGTTGCTGTGCTGTGGGTATATTGCTAGGTTTATGGACTTACCAACAAGAAGGCCAATGCCATATTGTCCATCCTGGAAGTGCTGATAGATCGTGCTGTGGCGGAATATAATGGAATCATGTACACTCCCAGGATACTTGGCCAAGATGTTGATAAACAATCCCTGGTGGTCAACTATGGCCTGCACATTGATGGAGTGGGTGTGCTTTCTGTTCTGGAATAGACGCTCTGTTGCTGCAGATGGTACAATCCGGACATGGGTGCAGTCTATTGCACAAGCACATGCGGGAAGCCATGGATTTGATAAAACCCCTGTTTGATCTCCTGCTGCTTCTGCTGGGTGTTGGAGAAACTGATGTGGCGGGTGTGATGGAGATGATGGCATCTAAGACCTTGGGCAGGAAGGCAGAGGATGAGGGCTGTGATACCCCAGCGACCAGGGCACCCATTGTTTGGAAGGAGCCACTTGCCAACATATGCAGGACAGCTAGCAGCTTGGTCACCGGTGGTATAGTGTGTGGTGTCTGTAGGCTGGCTGTTATTTGTGACTCAATTTGGCGCAGCAGCTGCTGTGTGACTTCCCAGTTGAGTCTATACCTCCGGATGATGTCCTGTTCCCTAAGGTCATGTAGGGTTGTCCTTGAAGACCCTCTCCTGCCTTCTGTGTTGCATTTGGGGGCCATGTTGGGGTGGTGGTTGCTGCTGCTGTTGGCCCTGTGCTCTGTGACATCTAGCAAGCTGCATCAGAAGCACCTCCATATTGTCCTGTTGGGCTATGATGTTCCTTGTGTGTGTTTTCCTTAAGTAGTGGTGTGTTTGCCTAATTTTAACGCCTTGCTTGACCCAGGCGTTAAAATTTGATGCAAATCGGGCATTGCGTAATTTTTCGGGTCCGCCTCCCACCCGTGCGTCATTTTTGCCCTGTTGGATAAATATGGCGCTAAGGTGTTTGAGTCATTTTTTGGACCTGAACGCCTACCTTGCATCTTATTGACGCAAGGCAGTTTCACACATCCTTAAATGACGCACACTCTATATTTTTGATGCTAGACAAGTCTAGTATCAAAATATAAATATGGAGTTAAGTTTGTGCTAGATTTGCATTAAAAAAATGATGCAAATCCGGCTCAAACAGAGTATAAAAATGGGCCCAAGTGTGCATATGACAGTGACATGCAATGGAATTAATAATGTCTCCAGGTGTGCATACCACCGGATTTGCGGACACAACAGAATGGAATATTGTACTGCTTGTGCGGATACTTCAAAGTGGTGAGCATATCACTGTTCTACACATTTGGATTGAAGACACAGGCGGTCATTATGAACACGGCAGGAAACACCGCTGACCGCCTGTAGGAGGCTGGCCTGGCTTATGGTGGGTACCTGATGGTACTTACACCTTTTGCCAGGTCCAATTATCCCTTATTAGTAGATTAGTAGTGTTCTAGCAGCTTAGGCTGATAGAGGTAGCTATAGCAGAGCAGCTTAGGCTGAACTAGGAGACATGCAAAGCTCCTATTATACCACTTATATCATATAGCACTATATCATAAGAATAACAATACTTAAATAGATTTACTAAAAATAAAGGTACTCTATTGTAGTGACAATGCGTCAGAAATATCTCAGAGGATATACTCCCTCAGGAGGTAAGTAAAATACACAAAATATACACACAAACCAAAATCAGGTAAGTAAACAGTTAGAAAAGTAGTGCAAACACTGTAGAATACAATAGGATGCATTAGGACACAATAGGCCTAGGGGCAACACAAACCATATACTCCAAAAGTGGAATGCGAATCACGAATGGACCCCAGACCTAGTGTAGTGTGTAGAGGATTGCTGGGAGTGTACAAAAACACTAAGGGTGTCCAAGATACCAAACCCTAAAAAGTAGGAGTAAAGTTACCCTACTACCCCAGAAAGACAGTAAAGTTGAGATAGGGGATTCTGCAAAGGCAACAACTGACTGCAAAGCACTGAAGATGGATTCCTGGACCTGAGGACCTGTAAAGGAAGGGGGCCAAATCCAAGAGTCACACAAGGATCCAGTGGGGGAAGGAGACCACTAAACCCCAGATGAAGGTGCAAAAGGGTTGCATCCAGGTGGAAGAAGCCAAAGATTCTGCAACAACGGAAGGTGCCAGGAACTTCTCCTTTGGTCAGAAGATGTCCCACGGTGTGCTGGAGGATGCAGAGTTGTTCCCATGCAGAACGATCGCAAACAAGCCTTGCTAGCTGCAAGAGTCGCAGTTGAAGATAATGGGTGCTGCCTAGGCCCAGGAAGGAGCAGAAGATCGCCCCTTGGACGAGGAGACAGAAGGGGCGCTCAGAAACAGAGAGAGCCCACGCAGAAGCAGGCAGCACCTTCAAAATTACCTGAACATGCGTTCAAGATATCTGAGCACAGCAGTCATCTCAACACAACAAAAGAGGGTCCCACGAAGCCGGTGGTCATCTCAGTAAATTGAGTAATGCAGGCCGGACGGCTGGGGACCTGAGCTGTGCTGTGCATGAAGGAATCCTTGCAAAAGTGCTGGGAAGTCCTAGCAGCTGCAGATCACACAGTACGCAGGACTACTGTCTGGCACGGGGAGGCAAGGACTTACCTCCACTAAATTTGGACAGAAGAACCACTGGACTGTCGGGGTCACTTGGATCCAGCTCCTGTGTTCCAGGGACCACGTTCGTCAAGATGAGAGGGGACCCAGAGGACTGGTGATGCAGAAGTTTGGTGCCTGCGTTAGCAGGGGGAAGATTCCGCCGATCCACGGGAGATTTCTTCTTGGCTTCCAGTGCAGGGTGAAGGCAGACAGCCCTCAGAGCATGCACTACCAGGAAACAGTTGAGAAAGCCGGCAGGATTGGGCGCTACAATGTTGCTGGTAGTCTTCTTGCTACTTTGTTGCAGTTTTGCAAGCATCCTGGAACAGTCAGCGGTCAATCCTTGGCAGAAGTCGAAGAGGGAGATGCAGAGGAACTCTGGTGAGCTCTTGCGTTCGTTATCTGAAGAGAAACCCACAGGACAGACCCTAAATAGCCCTCAGAGGAGGATTGGCTACCTAACCAGGTAAGAGCCTATCAGGAGGGGTCTCTGACGTCACCTGCTGGCACTGGCCACTCAGAGGTCTCCATTGTGCCCTCACACCTCTGCATTAAAGATGGCAGAGGTCTGGAACACACTGGAGGAGCTCTGGGCACCACCCCCGGGGTGGTGATGGACAGGGGAGTAGTCACTCCCCTTTCCTTTGTCCAGATTCGTGCCAGAGCAGGGGATGGGGGATCCCTGAACCGGTGTAGACTGGCTTTTGCAAAGAGGGCACCATCTGTGCCCTTCAAAGCATTTCCAGAGGCTGTGGGAAGGCTACTCCTCCCCAGCCCTTCACACCTATTTCCAAAGCGAGAGGGTGTAACACCCTCCCTCAGAGGAAATCCTCTGTTCTGCCTTCCTGGGACTGGGCTTCCCAGACCCCAGGAGGACAGAAACCTGTCTGAGGGTTGACAGCAGCTCCATGCTGGAGCCCCAGGGTTGCATGGGATTGGCACCCCAATACCATATTTGGCTTGAGGGGACAATTCCATGATCTTAGACATGTTACATGGCCATGTTCGGAGTTACCATTGTGAAGCTACATATAGGTATTGACCTATATGTAGTGCATGCGTGTAATGGTTTCCCCGCACTCACAAAGTCTGAGGAAATTGCCCTGAACAATGTGGGGGCACCTTGGCTAGTGCCAGGGTGCCCTCACACTTAGTAACTTTGCACTTAACCTTCACCGAGTGAAGGTTAGACATATAGGTGATTTATAAGTTACTTAAGTGCAGTGTAAAATGGCCGTGAAATAACATGGACGTTATTTCACTCAGGCTGCAGTGGCAGTCCTGTGTAAGAAAGCAGAGAGAGCATAAACACTGAGGTTCTGGTTAGTAGAGCCTCAGTGATACAGTTAGACCCCACACAGGGAACACATAATGGCCACAAACTATGAGCACTGGGGTCCTGGCCAGCAGGATCCCAGTGACACAGGCAAAAACAAACTGACACCCAAGTAAAAATGGGGGTAACATGCCAGGCAAGATGGTACTTTCCTACACCGTTGTGGCGGCAGTGAACAGAACCCGCCATATAATGAACGAAAATCCCATCCCCGCCAAAAATCACCAGACCACCACTCCCTGCCATGACCCTGTCGGCGGGAATTCCGGACCTCCCCACCCCACCACCACCAAGCACACCCACATCCCGCCCTCCAAATAATGAAGCACAAATCACCTTGGTTGACAGTGGAGGCTACCATGAAGGAACCCTGGACACTGATGAGCAGGCAGGCCCCTCACACAGTCCTGGACTCTCACCATGCAGCAGCCCCACCCAGGAAACCACTGTCACCCCTACCACCCAGTCAATACCAGCACTGCTGCAGCTGGTCCAAAACCAGTCTGACACCCTCACAGGACAAGAGGCCCCCACAACAGCACCGGACAACCACCATAATATTGCCCCATCAGCAGAAACATCCCAGGAACTACCCTCACAGGAAACCAAAGGGCCTACCATGTCATCCCCTGAAGATCAAAAGCAGACGCCCAAACTGACCCTCAGGCCAAGATATGGCACTAGAACCCTAGCAAAGAACAAGGCCCCCTTCAAGAAGTGCACAGCAACCATCACATCCAATCACCAATCACACATTGCTAAGAGGCAATATGAACTACTGTGAGATAAGATGGACCCATCATTAGTACCAATAAGGCTGCCACCATCTTGGTCTTGAGGACACCCACCCCTTAAAACTTGCCATCACTGTAAATAGCACTATTCACTCACACCAACCAATAAAACACATATCACACCTGTAACACTGTCCCCTGTTTTAAATTGTGAACAAAGTGAAGTATGGATGCAACTGTCTGAGAACTACTTTATTGTCAAATCTGTGCATGAAGGGAGTCCTGTGTGCCTAAATGGTGTCAATAAGTAAATGCATAACATTTCAATCTGTACCATGCAGAAGTGGAATATGATTCACCTATCATTACCACCCCCCCTATATGACTGAGCACACTGACAGCATTTTGTCACAAACCCCAATGTCAGGCCCAAGTCCCACACATTTACTGAAAGTAGAGTTAGATCAGTTGGTTCCTGGAATTGACATCTTCCCCTTCCTCATCATCATCATCACTCTCCTCCCCTCTCTGAGGTAGCTGGTCAGGACATACAGCACCCTCCACCTCCAAGAGGGGGATAGAATGTTTCACTGCCATATTGTGCAGCATGAAGCAGGCCATCACTATTCTACACACCTTATCAGGCCCATAGGCCAGGGAACCCCCAGAGATATGTAGACAACAAAATCTAGCCTTCAGGAGATCTAGAGTTCCTCTATGACCCTCCTAGTCCGTCCATGGGCCTCATTGTAATTCCTCTCTGCATCCGTCCTGGGATTCCTCACTGGTGTCAGGAGCCAACGCAAGTTTGGATAGCCAGAATCACCTAGAAAAAGGTGCAATACAGAGTCTTCATTGTTATTCCCCTTAGTCAGACAGCCTGGCTGTCTGCTATGTGTCAGTTAGTGACAGGCACACTTACCTATGATCCACCCTCTGTCCTCTCGGAGTTGTTCTATCTTCTGTGGCACACTACTGTTCCTCAACACAAAGAAATTATGGACTGAACCTGGGAATATGGCATTCACATGTGAGATGTACTGGTCTGCAGTACATACAAATTGGATGTTCATGGAGTGAAAGTTCTTTCTGTTTCTGTACACCTGTTCACTCACTCTTGGGGGGATGATCGGTATGTGGGTGCCATCGATGGCACCTATAACATGGGGTATGTTGGCAAAGGCATAGAAATCCGACTTGATGGCAGGGAGGTCAGTACTTTGGGGAAACCTCACATAGTACTGCAGGTGTCATACAAATGCATTCAGAAATCTTGTCAGTACCATGCTGAACATTGACTGTGAAAATCCAGCACCCATGCCCACTGTCACTTGGAATGAGCCTGTGGCCAGGAAATGGAGTGTGGAGAGCACTTGCACTTCAGTTGGGATGGTATGCTGATTACTATTTCCCAGAGTTAGTGCAGGATCCAGTCAAGCACAAAGTTCCTGAATTGTTGCACGTGTGAGTCTGTAATTGATTATGATCTGATGCTCCACCATGGTCCTCATTTCCAAAAATAGTCTGTACACCGATGGTGCCATTCCTCGCCACAAGGGTCGGTACCTACAAGGGGTTTCAAAAAGGCATGATGAAGACACATACATAGGCACACCTGTCATCATTTGTGCACTGCATAGTTCATTGTGGTTACTCTAAATTAACTGCTTCCTGACAGATATACATGTACATCACAAAGAGGGAACAGAGTATTTCATGTGTGGTAGAATACGGAATGGACAGAGGCTTAGGTGCCTCATGTGGCTAGTAGGGTCTGCATTGTGAAAAGTTAATTTTTTAGATGCATAGTTCATGGCAAAATGTCTGCCCACTGTAATTCTGCCCTTTCATTGTAGAAGTGACCTCATACCGGTAGCGGTTGACATCACAGAGTAAGGAGGTGTTTACCGCCATTGGCACCCTCATTGGTTAACATGGATGACAATGGGGAATCCTGGAGTATCATGATCGCCGCCGGCGGTGACGGAGCACACCGCCGCAGAACGTGTATGAGTTCATCATCGATTATTCACTTGACTCCCTGATCTCGTGCGGACAGGTACTCCACTGTGTGTACTGCAGTGGCCTGCCTCTGGCTATGGATGTGCCTCGTGTTGCAGCAGAAAGGGCCCCGGCCTTCACCCAGGAGGAACTGGAGAAGCTAGTGGACGGGGTACTGCCCCTGTACGCAAAACTGTACGGACGGCCAGAGGTACAGGTGAGTCTGGGTTTGGGGGCACTGTGTCTGTGTAATGGATGGTGTTGATTGGACATGTGTGTGCCCCTCTGAGCCAGCATGGGCCATGGTGCATGGCATGCTGCGTGCGTATGTCCTGTATGTCTGACAGTACTGTCCGTCCCATAGTGGATGAATAGCCAGCTGTACCTATTGTGCAAGTGCCTGACCTCTGTGTTTAATTTCTGTGTCCTCATTTTAGGTCAGCGCCCACCAGAAGAGGGCCCTTTGGCATGCCATCGCCAAGGAGGTGCAGACCCTGGGGGTCTACAACCGGCGGAGCACCCACTGCAGAAAGAGGTGGGAGGACCTGCGGCGCTGGGTGCATAAGATCAGTGAAGCTCAGCTGGGGAAGTCCTCCCACGTGGAAGGGGTGCCCGTTGGGCACTGACCCCCCCCCTCATGCGACGGATCCTGGTGGTGGCATACCCAAACCTGGATCGGCGCTTGAAGGCTGCACAGCAGTCACAAGGGGGTGAGTACTCATTTCACATAATTCAGTCTGAAAGGATGTCTGGGTGAGCATTAGGGTTCATGCTGCTTAGAGGCAGGCTCTTCAACTGGTGTCCATCTACTTAATGGTCCCCAAAGTGGGTAGGGGTGTCTTTGTCAGGTCTCCCACACGTCGCCTCCTTAGGTATTCCAGGGGATGGGTGTAGAGCAGTACTCTGGTTAGTAGTCAGGGGCATGGCCATGGGCATAGTGAACGGTGCTGCCTGTTGGGTGTGTCTTCTGGGTGGGTGTGTGTCTGGCCATTATGTACCTCCATTCAGCTACTTACAATTGTCCCTCCTGTTTTGTCTCCCCACCCCTAGTCTCTTGTGTTGGTTTGGTACAGCTTCAACATTTGGCGAGGGAGCTGAGGCACCAGCAAGTGGGGAAGCAGTGACCCACTAATCCTTGGAGGCAGAGACAACCAACACCCAGGGGACCAGTGGGTGGGAGGGCGAGGGGAGTTCCACAGGCAGGCAACTGCCACAGGAGGTAGTGACTCCAAGACCTCCTCTGATGGGGGCTCCCCGGCAGTGGTGGACCCTAGTGGCCACACCACTACCGTGAAATCTTCCGCCACCCCCCATTCCATCACCGCCCTCCCTTCTGCTCCCCACTGAGTTGCCCATGTCTGCTCACCCAGAAAGGTGGGTGTCTCCTTCAGCCCAGGCACCTCCTCCCCTGCCCCATTCAGCCCTGCTGCCCTCACAGAGGAGGCTATTGACCTCCTGAGAACCATCTCTGTAGGGCAGACAACCATCACCAATGCCATCCAGGGGCTAGCATCAGAGGTGCAGCAGAACAATGCCTATCTGGATAGCGTTCACAGTGTTGTGTCTGCCCTACAGAGATCTTTTCAGGCTCTGACCTCCTCTTGGACGGCAGCCAGTTTCCCTGGCCATTCCGTCCCCCCTCCAACCTCCTCTACCCCTTCCAGCACCCCACTCCCTTCACCCGTCCAAGGCACACATTCAGACATGCAGTCAAGCACATCAACACACAAGAAGCACACTTCAAAACACAAGCTCCACACCTCCCACCACAAGCATTCACACAGCCAACAGACACATGCACACACAACAACATCCACTTCCCCCAGTGTGCCCACCTCTTCCGCCCCCTGTCTGTCCTGTCTACATCCACACCCTCATGCACTGCACCTTCACTCACTGTTGCTGCTCCTCTTGCTGCACTCACCACAATAGCAGACATCCATACATGCACCACACCTGCACTCACCACAACTGCTGTAGTTGACACATGCAGCACACTCACCAGACTTGCAGACACCCACACAACATACATCCACACTAGCTGTTTGTCTTCTCCCACTGTGTCCACCCCTCCTCTAAAAACACACAAACACACCAAGACACCCACCCATCAGACATCCACCACACCACAGCATACTGTCCAGTCACCTGCGCCCACTACACGCGCCCCTACACCACATACGTCCACTGCCTCTGCCTCCACTCCCACGCCCTCAGCCAGGACCACCCCAATTGCTCAGAAAAAACTTTTCCTCTTCTGTGCTGACCTCTTCCAACCCACTGCCCCACCCCGTCTTGTCCCCAAGCATGCCCACCTCCTTGGCCTTTCCACTCCTTCCACATCACAGCCCACCCCTGTCCGCCCTTCACATTCCTGTGCCCCTTCCCCAGATTAAAAAAAGGCGAGACAGAGCAGAGTCCATCGAGCTCCACCCGATCTAAACACCCCCACCCGCTTCAAAGGACAAGCCCGCCCCCATCCACCTTCCAAATGAAAGTCCAAGGCCCACCCGCATCGCAAATCCCCACCCCCCCAACCCCCTGCCCCCGTTCCGTGAGGTGCCTGGATGCCCATATGTTGACCCATTAGGTGGAGTACCATGCACTTGTGGGAGTCAGGTTGGGTCCGTTGTGGCCCATGGCAATTGCAGCCATACGGACTGGCCATTGGCTGTGTTTGGACTGTTTGGCTCTGTGAGCTTCACATTGAAGATTTCTGTGTCGCCTGTGTTTTGGCGGCACACTGTTGAACACTGGTCTTTTGTTTATGGGTGTGAGGCATTTGTATGTACTATGGTCAAGTTGGATTAGCCTTGTGTCGGGTAGGTACCTCTTGCTGTGGGGTGTATGACTTGTGCTGCTGTGAAGGGTTGGGGAGGCGTAGCAGGGTGGGTGGGATAGGAGGTAACTGTGCCCTTTCCTCCCTTGTTTTGTACGTTGCTGTACTTACCGTCTTCGTCAGTTGTCTCGGTCGTGGAGGTATATGGCAAGGAGCAGGGCTGGCATGATCTGCAGCTCTCTATCCATGTCTGCTTCGGCACGTTGTGTGGCCCTCCGGTGAGTTTTTCCTTATATTTGGTTAATTTCCACCTGGCTTTGTGTGGCGGTGGTTCCCGCCCCGGAACTGGCGGCGGACTGGTGGTTCATTATTTGATGGGCAGCTTGAGCCTTTCCCTCGTCCTTTGGGTGGACTCTTCCGTCGTCGTCGGCACTCCTCTGCTGGCGGTGGGTGGTTTTCGGCATACCTGTGTTTTGTTTGGTTCCTTATTTGGCGATCCGGCCCACTCCTCTGTTGGTGTTTTTTACTGCCAACGTCGGCGGCACGGAACGGACCACCACGTTCATAATGAGGGCCATAATCAGGTGTGTATATCACCGAAAACTCCACTGTGAAGGAATGAGCACTGTAATCTGCAGTCAAGCTTAGTAATACAGCAACAGTGTGCATATCACTATGATAAACACCTAGGGGCATATTTATACTTGTTTGTGCCACTTTAGCAAAATTTATTTTGATGCTAAAACTGGGCAAACTTAACTCCATATTTATATTTTGACGCTAGACCCATCTGGCGCCAAATATAGGAGTTAGCGCCATAATGTGGATGCAGCAAACTACCCTGCGCTCATTAGAGGCAAGGTAGGCGTTCCCGTCCACAATGTCATGCTAACACCCTACCACCATATTTATTCTCTGGCGCAAAAAAGATGCGCACAGTGTAGGTGGACCCAAACAATAGCGCTAAGCCTGATTAGCACCATTATTAAATACCTGGGTCTGACCAGGCATTAGGGGGCCTGTGGACCCACTTCCATGGCTAAACACCATGGAATGGTCACACAGATGCACACTCCATGACCCAGGAACATCCCCACCCACACTAGAGGGACACTATAGGTTGGGGGACCCCATCCTGCGTAATTATGGTTAAGCATAATATTTTCTATTTCTGTTCCATTGGGGGCCCTTACATGGGGACCCCTGCCTGACACTGGGAATTATGGCCTTGAAAAAAAGACAAAGGTACACAGTTCCAAACAATGGGTTCTGTACAAGTTCAAAAAAGTGAACAATGGATCCGAAAAATCTATTCGATTTAGAACAAGAGCACTCACTCACCAGATGGTGACATGCTTCATCATCAGGCTTTTGCTCCTCGTCAGGCCGACACTGCAATGACTGACGGGCCCCTCATGGGGGCACTTCGCCGGAGATCTTTTATATATAGAAATGCTGGTTGGTGAGTGTCAGAATATGGGATTGGTACATAGGTGTGTGAGGATAAAAATGGCTATAGGTCTAGAGAGATAATTTTTAATTAAACAACGATCCCTGTCATGATTAAAAACCAAGTGTGGGTAATAATTAGAAATCATGTCTAATCCACCCTCAAAAAACAAGAATTAAGGTAGAGTCAGCAGTCCCTAGATTCAGGGACAGGGAAGAGTAAGTACAGAAATCACTATACTGCTCCTACAACGGTCAACATGTTTCTCGCAAATAATGTCAATTAAGATCTGTGCGATTCGTCAGGACCAAAACTTACCTAATCCAGATGTTATAATCCAATTAGGAATCTACTCATGTCACAGGAACCTAGGAAGAAAAAATTTACAGACTAAAATTATGAAAAAAAACATGTGCGCAGTGAGCTCAATCAGGTGAAAATCCCTAGTGTGCAGTGTATCACACAGTGATATATATTCTGAAAAAATCCTCACAACTCAGAGGATATCTCCTTACCCTCCTTGAATTAAAGGATGGGCCCCATCGGGATACCGGCGAGCTTCAGTAGTCCAGGCTGGTATAATGAACTAAGTGTAAATTTAAATAGAATGTCATGCATAATAGTTAAATACAAAGAAAGTATATGCTGGCGGAAGAAAGAACATACTCAAAGTATGGGTCAAACGTGACCAGTAATAGTCAAAAGTATCCATAGCTTAGAAACATCAACTTAACAAACTGATGGTAGTTGTAGTTGTAGTTGTAATTGTAGTTGTAGTCTAAAGTCAACATTATGGTACAATGTACAGAAATAATCATAACTAGAAACTAGCTCTCACCAAGCTATCATTATTTATACCAATAAGTACAACAACCATTAATACATTTAAGATTGATTAACATGCTCCTATGTTCTTCTTTCTTCTTGTGAAATTCTGATGGGGTTTTTAAAGTTATTCTATAAGCCCTAGATTAATGTTCTAGAATCCTATGGGTGTGGCCACAGCGACCGACTGATGCTCAAACTGTTATAAAAGATTTGCAAGTCTTTGTGGGGACATATGCAGTAGCAGCCTTCCACTTTGGCCAAGGTCCTGCATTTGCCTACAAGATTTACAGGGGTACCTTTGGAATCCTGCATGTTGCTGTGCATTGCTCTTCTCCCTATCATCCTGATGGAAATTCGATAGTGGAGAAGAAGAACCATGACTTAAAGCAACCCTTAACAGCTAGAGTATTAGGTTCAGGTCATAGTTGTATCCATTACTTGAATGGAGTCCAGAGAGATTTAAAGAATCTGCCCAGAAGTTCTTTGGGGGCCAAACCACATAAAAGGTCCTGTTCAGCATTTAAATTTATGTTCCAGGCTTGACAACCCTGTCACAGTGGCGGCGGACACACCTTTTGACATAAATGAACATTTCACTGTCTTACATGAACTACAAGATTCCACTTGGGCCAAGGTCCTGCATTTGCTTCCAATCAATCAATCAGTGTATTTACAGAGCGCACTACCAGCCACGAGGGTCTCAAGGTGCTGAGGGGGGGAGGGTGTTGCTACTGCTCAAACAGCCAACTACAAGATTTCCAAGACGAGCGATCAACTGAACTTACCAAACGTTCTGCCACTGATAAAGTGAAGGAGCAACAAGAACTTCCAGCTGGAGTCCCAAGGTTGGGTATCTACTGCACAAGAAGATTGACAATAAGAAATAATTTGAACCAGCATACCGAGCACCAGTACCAGTCCAAGGCATCCAAGGTACAAGAACTGTGATTCTACCACTGCTTGCTAGTTGCAAAAGTAATTGCTCAGTTTCAACAGACCAGATTAAGCAGCACCTTGTGGCCAGTTCTATGTATTAGCCACAGGGACTCCTGAGTAGTTAGCTGTCTCCTCTTACTACTCTGCATACGATCCTTCTACAAGAAATGAGCAACGCAAGTAATGGTGCTCCTGAGCTGGGGAATGAAAGTACTGATTTTCCACTGATTCCTGTTAGCACTACTGCTACAGGACAAACTCTAGATGTGAGTTTACAGTCTTCAACTGCTGTTTCTAACAATGAAATTGTGAAGTACCAACCACCCTTGGAAGTGACCACCAGATCCCCTTCATCATGTGAGGTTCCTGTTTTTGCACAAAACTGCTTCTGGTTACTTTATTGACATTGATGATTTGTCATCAACATTGACGATTTTTCTTGACATTCTTCACACACTTCTGTGCATGGAATATGTGTTTTTCCTGCATGACTGAAAAGGACGTACCTAATTCCACCTTGATCCTATGTTTGGATTACTATTGCATTGATTTTTTTCTTTATTTGGATTGGGTTTGTCACAGTATTTTTCTTGATTTTGAATGGACATTATCTCACAGAATGCACTGCTCCTGAAATGGTTGCTGAGGAATTAAAGCATCATTCTTCCACGCACAGGGTGCAAATAGGCCTCTTCATGTTGAACATTTCTACTTTTCCTGTTTCAGATGGAATTGTATGGGATAAGATCACATTTGATGTTTTTAGTCCCATTGAAACTCTTCAAATACCATACGTGTTTAAAACATCACTAGATGATGGTGCTATCTCTGATGAATGGGATGGGATGTGACGACAGTGAGAAGTATGCAAAATTAGGAAGTTATTCTATATTTGAGCATGAAGACCTGTATCTGAACTCTATTAATTATGGTGAAATGTTTTGTTACCATCATTATACTCACCTTTACCTACACAGGGTTAATTCTCTCCGAGCATTTTTTTAACTACACACAATGGGAACATTGCTTGACTTCACCAGAATAAAGTTCTGAAACATACATGAAGACATTTACATATTTTTCAGGACAGAATAACCAGAACCTGACTTCCTATTACTATAAACTCACGTCTTCCCCAGCAAAGAAAAACATGCCTACACAAACTAAATTGCTATATTCAGATTTGTTTGTTTCTGAGTCAACCCTACAGGGTTATGATCATTGAGAAAATTATATTGATTTGAAATCTATTTGGGGACACAAATTTGGCAAGTACAGGGTACAAATACATTATTTAGGGCATGCTTAATACCATGCTGGATAGTTTTTCTGAATAAAACAGCGCAACAAGCAACATGTATGCGCTGATTTAAATTAAAGACATGACTATGCATAGCATTCCCTCTATTGCACATTTTGAAAAGTGGCAACATTTTGCAAACTACTCTGAAGGTGAATTGAACAACATGATACAGAATGGTACTTATATCTCTTCACTTTCAGGACCAGATGGGTGGCAGTTGTGGCCAGTAGACACTAATGGTTGTCATGCACAATTTTTTAATTCCGCCTTGGGTTTTAAAGCTTGCAGATCTGATCCTTGATACTTGTCAGTGAAAGCATTTGGGGATAGTAAACACTTACAGTGTGGGGAAGTTATGCCAACAATGGTTACAACATTCCACTATAGCTACAATAAAACAACATCTATCTCTCCTTATTGATTACATGGATTTGCGAGGTTCTTATAAAGTCCTAGAATCCATGTCAGAAATGCTTCTTATATGCAATATATAAAGTGAATTGGAAAATCTTTCAACAGGTTGTCACTGAACATTTAAGATAAATTGATGGGGAAAACTTAGAAAAGGCCTTTACTGTTGTTGACAATGGTATGACCACTCTTTCAGCTTAAATTTGTTCTTTGAATAATATGATGTTATCTGCATTCAATATCATGCAGAATGATATGTCTCTGTTGCTGCATGGTCAGAACCAGCTGAGATTGATTATGCAATTGAGTTGGATATTGCATGTTTTAAAATCAAATCATGTGTCCTAGAAATACCTGAACACAACAGATTTGTTTCTGCTGTTCAATTTAACATGCATTGTGAAAATGATGGCAAAGAAAGATGCAAGTTATACAATGCTCAATATTGAGCTTTAAGAAAAATTGCCTTTTTCAGTAGCCGAGACTCCATCAGCCATGCAGTTGATCCATGTATATTTCTTCTTACCAATCTCCGCATTTCAGTTTACATTCTGTTTAAAACACTAGTAAGTGGGTAGCTATGAAGTCATGGGGAATAGTTTTGGTCACAAGTCCTGAGTTCTGCCTTTCAATTACAGATGTGTGCATGGGGAAACTGTAGTGTTCCTTGGTGGAAACAAATGTGAAACTTCATTTGGCCCCTCATTACTTTGTAAAGAGGTCATGCTCAATGGAGTGTGCAGTGCATCCATGGCGAACTTAGCATATTATCTGAAAGGCGCACTAGTTTCCTTCCTTCACCCATTGTTCCGATTGCTCTTCAATGGGAGTTATTTGGTGCTAAATGATCAAAGTTGTCATGGGATGAAATAAGGTGTCCCATATGTGGTGATGGTGTCTGGGTCATGACCTCCTGTACCAATGTGTTATTTCTGCCCACGCATGTAGTAAGAGAAAGTAGGATTTGGCCTTCTATCCCTTTAGCGTAAATTTTGATAAGATGAGCTGACTGAAAACAGTATTGTTTCAGAAGGACGTTGCTTTGACATCTGCTAGGGAGACCTTTTATCTACACGTTACAAGGTCTTTTGCCGAAGTAGTGTGGCTGTTGTCTCCTTTAGCACACCTGAGCGCTTTTAGTCCATAATCATCTTCAACAAAATTTTGTCCGATTTTGTACCCCCTAATCTCATCCACTGCACCTGAATCATATTTTTTACACATTATTCACATTCTGTACCTATCATCCACATTTAGGGCTAGATTTGCTAATGTTTCACACAACGCCACAGGTTAACTTGCTTTGCTATTTTGCATGAAATGGAGAGAGAAGAAGTGCATTTTATCTTCCAGGATATGGCCACATCTACTCCCTCCTTGCACTGGCATACTTTGTGCTGCCTAGTGCCAATGCAGGCACCCTTACGCCATGATGTGAGTATGTCTGTGTTACAAGGAGAATGGTTTTGTGCAGGAACGCATATCTTTCTGCACAAAAACAATCTTAAGAAGGCAATTCCGCTTTCTATGTGTAATTCAGAATGCAGAATACTGGATGCACCAAGACTAGACAGAGGAGGTAAGGAGAAAAAAAAAAAAAAAATCCTGGTTACCCCATCCTTGAGAGGTGCACCATTTTGGCACAATTCCAGGTTTACAGATTTTAGTAAATCTGCAATTGCATCAAACTCCATGGGTGGATGCATGGAAATGACCATGCTCCACTCGTGGAATGCGCACCGCTATGAAATTTAATACAATGTAGCTCAACATTTCTTTACAAAATCGCACAAGGAGGTGCAAATCATCCCTTGCATGGCTTAGTAACTATCACTTAAGGACTTGTGTTGCCATCCGATGACATGCGTGACGCAAGGACAATACAGATCCTTAGTAAATCAGGACCATAGTACCCAGTAACCACATTCAGGGCCTAATTTAAGGTTGAATGGAAACTGAAAATCCTCCTGTTTGTGGAGGAAACTTTAAATGTGGAGTGAAATCAACAGGCTGAATATTTTCCACAATATTATACATATTATTACAGAGAAGATTTAGCCGATGCAGTTGAGAGAGAGACAGGGCAGGCCCTTCTTTTTAGGTGTGTGTGAAGTCTGATAAAGACGAATGCGATGCAAGGTGGCTTCTCGTAGTTTATTACTTACAACAAATAAAAGCATTAAATATTTATCATGTAATGCCAAGTGACCCACGAAGCGCAGACAGGAGCTCATGGAGACAGCTGTTTCAAGTTGGAGATCCAACCCCCGAGTCCAGCGGACACGACGACAACAGAACCTACCGCCAATAAGTTTAAAGCCGAACAATCAAAAGAAAAAACACAACTTAACAAACAAATGATAACATACAACCTAAATATTACATCTCCATTCCTTAATAAAACCAAATGAAGAAAATATGAATACATGTAATAATCCTTACATTTTGAAGGCATAACAATTCCTTTCCTTTCTCATTTTACTAGCTGTGGAATGAGCATCTGAAAAACATACATAATTCTCAAAATGTGTCACATCATTTATAGTTTTATCAATTTCAAAATTTTCATTGCTGTTGTCAATAGGTGCACCATATATTGTACAATCACTTAATATCTTATCCTTGTCCAGATCCCAAATGACACAATCATTACTCACCTCTTTATATTTCTTATTTTCAATGATCCCCTTCTGAAAGTTTTTGTTGTTTACTACTATGGAACCTTTATTCCACCAACCACAATGTTTTAGTAAAACAGCAGAAGTAGTGGATCTGACAATTTGAGAAGGCTCCGAAAAATTAGAAACCCCTTTGGTGGCCTTACTGGGTTTCTTAATCAAGATCAGTCATCTATTTTAAATTCTATAACATTAGAATTGTTGCCATTACTTGATTCATCATGACCAGATTTATATCTGTGTGCAAAATTATATCCTACACACTCATCAATACTGGAATAATCCTTCAATGTTTCATCAATAACTTTTTATTTCTGTACCACAACTTTACTCCAACTTGCAGTGAGACTATTTCTGGAATGCCTTCCTCTACATATGAAAAAATTGTGAAAATCCAGTTGTGGATCGAGGTGTATTTAAGTAACCCCATACCTTGTCATGCAAATACCTTCTAACATCTTGGTTAGAAGTCATTGTAGTTTAAATCCCTTCCTTAAAAAAAAAAAAAAAGATATTTCCACTAAACCATTAGCTGCTGGAAAATACAGAGGTGTCTTTGGAAGTTTAATGCCATATTTCTTAAGAAATGTAGTCATTTTGTTGCATACAAAATGAGTGCCATTATCAAATACCAAAGTATTAGGACTTCCTTCACTATCAAACTTTTTTTTTTTTAAATGTGATAACTACATTAGTAGTGGGCATAGCTACAAATTCATAATATATACACTTAGATTAGTAATCTGTTAAAACAATGAGAAATCTCAGATTTTTAGGTAGTATATTGTATGGTCCTGAAAAATCTATGGCCAATTTTAATCATGGTCTTTCTGGTATAGGATTAGTACTCAACTTCACTTTCTCAACCTTCCAATGCCTGTCTGAAAACAAACATTTAGGTCACTTGTTAACAACACATTTACCATACGATCCATACTTGGCCACCAACAATATTTTCTCAACAACTTCTTGGTACAAGGCATTCCTGGATGTCCTCTATAAGCAACTCCAATCAACTTATCTCTCAAGCTTTCTGGAGGAATAAAAAGTCCTTTTCTAGTAATCAAGCCATGCTTAAGTGACAATTTGCGAGAGATTAATTGAAATGGTACTAAAGTTTTATTAAATTTTCTGACATGCGGTCATCCATTAAACATATGTTCTTTAACAATGACAGGCAGGGGGTCTTTACCAACGGCTAACAACCATTCTTGTTCAATTACATAACGTGAGGAATGCATGGAGGCATCGATGGCTGAAACAACACACTCTTGATCTTGACTTGAGACACATTCATTTTCTTTTTGCAATCGAGATGAACAATTAACTCTGTAAATATTTCCTCCAGATAAGTTTTATCTTAAAATGTTATTCTTGCCATTTAGACAATAATGTCACCAATCTGGTGGAAGCTGTACCTGTGCCATTACCATTCAAAAGAAAAATAAGTGGTTTAAGTTCTGTAAGCAAATCAAACTCCTGACCCCACAAATATGATTTCAGTTTTTCAACAGCCCAGGTACAAGCTAATGTTTCCCTTTCTATTATGCTGTAATGTGCTTCAGCCTTAGACAATGATCTTGAGTTAAAAGCAATAGTATGTTCTTTACCAAAATGCCATTGTATAAGTATGACACCAAGACCAATGAAGCTGGCATCCACTATTATAGCGCATCTATCACTCGTGCAGAAGGGATGTAGAGTAGGTGCTGTTATTATCAGGTTTTTAACTGGTTGGAATGCCTTATCATGCTCTTAAGACCAAATGAATGTCTCTTTCTTTCTTAAAAGACATCTTAAAGGTTCAACATAAACAGCATATCCTGGCACAAAACAGGCATAATATTCACTAAGACCTAAGAATGATCTCAGGGAATCTTTGGCCCTCATTATGACATTGGAGGTAAATCCCACTTACCGCCACACTGACTGCCGCCAACTTACCGCCGCCGCAGTTATCCGTTCACCCTTTTATGACACACATACCAATCCATCAGTATTCAGCCACATGCACAAATCCGCCACAGCAAAGGTCTATGATAAACTGGCGGTCTCAAAACCCACACTGTTACGCCGACAGAACAACGCCCATCACATTATGACCCATGAATCACCTCGGTGGACATTCAATGGCGGTAAACCATTGGCGGTACATACCACTGCGCTCAAAATGGAGACACACATACAAAACAACACCACATTGGACAATTCAAACAACACACACCGGACACCCATACACATACACACCCACACCACTATAAAACACATAACCACATTACTCACAACCCTTTGTAATTACAACGCATTGCCACCAGAGAGACACCAAGACCACAGACATAACTAGAGCCACACACTATCCACAGCTATACACCACTCACGCACCATACATCACACACCCCTGCACATTACCCAACACACCCTCACCTACACACCTCACACAACACCATTGGCACCACAAAGATACCCCCGTTTCACAGAGGAGGAGCTAGGGTTCATGGCGTAGGAAATTGTCAGGGTAGAGCCACAGTTATTTGGAGCACAGGTGCAGCAGCTATTGATTGCTAGGAAGATGGACCTATGGCAGAGAATCGTGGACAGGGTCAATGCCATTGGACAGCACCCAAGAACTAGGGATGACATCAGGAAGAGGTGGAACGACCTACGGTGGAAGGTACATTCCATAGCAGCAAGACACCAACTCGCTGTACAGAGGACTGGCATTGGACCCCCACCTCTAACAGCATGAGAGGAGCAAGTCTTGGCAATCCTGCATCCTGAGGGCCTGGCCGGAGTAGGAGGAGGACTGGACTCTGGTAAGTCACCTCTCTACTACTACTACCCCCCTACCTGCATGCCATCACATACCCCCACCCTCACCCTCACTCCCATCACTCCACCACTTCCCACACACCCCACCATCACATCTCACTCATCCCAATGCCAAGCCCTGCATGCTCTACCAATGCATGAACACCACTCACAGCCCTGCATGGTCACTCCTCACTAAAACATGCACACTATAGAGAATTAGCTAGCCCACCATACACCAACGTACACAAGTGAAAGCTGCCAGGGTAAATACAACCAAAGAGGCCAGACCACGGATGCACAATTTGTCAGACACAAAAACCATAACACATCATTTACATCCCCACAGGTACCCCAGCCAGTGTCAGCGGAGAGGAGGTGCCAGCACTATCCAGTCCCCCAACTGAAGAGGCCCACAGTGATGACAGCAACTCTGGTCTTCAGGATCTGGATGACCTTCCTGGCCCATCAGGGACCTTTGGACAGCCGGTTAAACAGGCCCATTCACACACCACCACAGAGCCTACCCTATCAGGAAATACCACCACAGCACCCACCCAGCGTACCCACCTATGTCCCCAGGACACGGCAATCAGCAGTGTGTCCACTTCTACAGGGATCCCAGGCCACACCTCATACCAAAGACAATCAGGGACCTGGGGTCAGTGGCAGTGTGCACACAGTTCAGGCGACAGAGGCACAGGCCAACAGGGAAACTGGGAGGACTACTGTGCGCCAGGGGGAGGACAGGCCCAGGAAACTGACTCTCCAGGAGGCACTTGCAGAGGTCCTGGGAACCTATCAACATTCCCAGGACACGATGGGCCAGATCCTGGACAATGTACAGGAGAACAGGCAGCTGCAGGAGGGACAGTACCAGGGGATCAGGGAGGACTTGTCGGCCATCAACAACACCCTGGTCTCCATAGCAGGGGTGCTGGCAGACATGGCCAATATTATGAGGGAGGAAGTGTAACACCAGTGGGCCCCTGCCACTAGCCAGACATCTTAACAGCCTTCCACCTCCCCTGCCGCTAGTGGCCAGGAGGCCACACCACAGGACTCACAGGCCACCAGCATCCCTCCCCCTGCAGAAGGTGAACCACCCCGCAAACGTTCCCTGCGATCCAGGCAGAAGCCAGAGACACATGCCAAGACCCCCACCAGGAAATTAGACTTTCCTGATTGTCACCCTTGTGTCCCTCTCAGTCACCCTGTCCACCTTGAACTGCCATTGCTCTCCTTCCTATGTTCCCATGGACAATGTGTCTGTGCTACAAACAGACTGGAACAATACCCTGGACTTTCCTCCGTCATCACCCCATCCTATTGCACTTTCCCTCTATATTTTATTGTCGTAGTTTGGACTCTTACCCTGGGCAAGACTGCTGGTTTAGGGATGACAGTACTTATGTTTGTAGGTGACTGTGCCTGTCCTACAAGAAGTCGCAACTGTAGTCCCAATCCTTCCGGCTATCTAGCAGTACCTCACCAATAACCTAATCAGTCAAAGGTGATTTGTGGCAGCCTTTATGCATGGACTCAGAAATACAACATCTCAGGGAATGTCGTGGTTAAACGGAGATTACTCCTTTCTCACAGATATATTATAACTCAACCAAACACAGGTAATAACAAAGATGCTGTAATGTTTCAATAGTTTTTATTAAACATAACGCGGTAAATCATATTGGCTGCAATGATTAGGATAATTAACAGTACAAGAGATAGAATTGTAAAGATGAGGGTCATGGTTATGAAGATCCCCACCATCTTTGATTTGCATAGGAAGACATGAAGCATACCATATGTCCGTGTACCCTATCATAATAGGCCTAACCTTCTACCTAGAAGAGAGTTGGGTATGTTAAACCTAATCTGCCAATGACATGTCCCTGGACGGAGCCCCCAACCCTGGTTACCTTGAATGAGGTTTCAAGCTCAGACTTCGGCAGAACACGAAGTCCAGATCAGCATCAAGGTGACGTGCAGCATCAATAGCAGCGATGGTATCTGGTCAAAATCCCTCTGATTATCTTTCTAAAGTGTGTTATATTTATACAGATCTACTTGAACCCCTGACGTAGGTTGTTCCAAAACAATAGATAATGCTGCATGCTTGGGACGGTAATATCTAATGTGAGCCCCTATAGTTTGTTTGTCTTTGTTGTATGAGTTGACGCCTTAGCGAGGTGACACTGATAACATAACTGTAAACAAAAGGGACGAACTATAAACACAGCAGCCATCTTAAAAAGATTTAATTAAATAAATGGTCTAAGACAGAGCAAGCTAAGTAGGTTAAAAGTCACTAGGTGATGGGGGCACGAGTCTGAAAGTGAAAGCTAAGATAACTCCTGTTATCCCATTAAAACAAACTAGGATTCACTACATTAGCACTTCAATAAACACCCTTTGAAAAAAATTGATTTGGAGTATGTCATGTATATCAATCATGTATTCACTGAAACAGGTAGAAATACTTTAATTCAACTGTACAGAAAACGAGCATAGATTAATGACCTGTAACTGGCTGCAGTGATCAAACCAGGAGTATATGTGAGGTCCCCAACATCTTCAAAATGAATTGCCAGAGGGAACAGTAAGTGGGCATAGAAGTGGAAAATATCAGCATGCCATTGACACAGAAAATCAAACAAGTGTCATTAAAATGTGAAGTAACACTGTCCTACCTGTGTCATTGGAAATATTGTTTGATGACAGATGTTCTGTTGTCCTCATCCTCATCCTCTGCATCCTCATCCTCACTGTCCACAGGGTCCACTACCCGCACCTGGGTATCTCCAGCCTCCTCCTCCGGCAGGAATGGGACATGGCGTCTGAGGGCCAGGTTATGCAGAATGCAGCATACCAACACTATCTGGCAGACCTTCTTGGGTGAGTAGCACGGGGATCCACCAGTCACATGTAGGCACCTGAACCTGGCCTTCAGGAGGCCAAAGGTCCTTTCAATTATCCTTCTGGTTCAGTCATGGACCTCATTATAACTTTCTTCTGCCCTTTTCCTGGAATTCCTCACAGGGGTCAGCAGCCATAATATGTTGGGGTAACCAGAGTCACCTGAAATATTGAAGGACAACATTTAGCCACACACTATCCCATTTGGGCCACACCATACCCATACACCATCTAATGTGTTGGAACTAGGGCTCACCTATTAGCCACACCCCGTGCCTCTGTAGATGGTCCATCACATTTGGGATGCTGCTATTCCTCAGGACAAAAGCATCATGCACCGACCCTGGATACTTAGCATTGATGTGGGAGATGCACTGGTCCGCAAGGCACACCATCTGTACATTCATAGAGTGGAAACTCTTATGATTTCTGAACACCTGCTCATTCTGGCGGGGGGACAAATGCTCTATGTGTTCCATCATTCGCCCCAATTATGTTGGGGACTTGTCCCATTGCATAGAACTCAGCCAAATCTTCAACCTGGGGGAAAACAATGTGGCTGCACATGTGTTTAATCAGGGCAGACAACACTCTTATCAGCACAACTGAGAACATTGCCTGTGACTTTCCTGCTGCCAAGCCCACAGTCACTTGGAAAGAACCTTTTGCCAGGAAATGAAAAATGATAGCACTTGCACAAGAGGGGGATCCCAGTGGGGTGACGGATACCAGATATCAGGCCAGGCTCCAATTGGGCACACAGCTGTGTGATTGTGGCCCTGTTCAGTCGATAGGTGAGGATAATGTCCCTGTCCTCCAGTGTAGCCAAGTCTACCAGAGGTCTATACACAGGGGTATGTCTCTATCTCCTTTTCATCCACAGCGGTAGGAATATAAGGGACAAAAGAGTGAGGAGCTGGTCACAAACCGAACAATGGAGCTACAACAGAAATTTGCATCCTGTTAACTTGTAATGGATCAGTGTGATATGCCCAGTATGTCCTAATATCACCAGTGACAGAGCAATTTTCAGTGAAATGGCGTCAGTCTGTCCTGTGTGGAGGGACAGATGGAAGTGAGGTAATTCCGCTGATATTTGTGCCCCATTGTGGGATGCAGTCGGGAACCGCCGTGCTACTCCTCTTTGGTTATAATTGGGCCTATGGGTTACAGTGGCCAATGGTGATCTATGCCACCGCGGACGTGACCGCCATTTTCTACCTGATTCCTCACTTGCTACCTAACCTTCCACAGGGGAGGGCCTACACCGCATGTGCTGCTGTGACCTGTGTCTTGAACCTTTCATGGCCCGTGTGACCAGGGAAAGGGCCCCAGCCTTCACATCGGCGGAGTTGGAGAGACTAGTAGATTGGGTCCTATCTCAGTACGGACTGCTGTATGGGGCTGCAGACCAACAGGTGAGTACACTGTGGCATGAATGCATGGATTCATGTGGCATGAATGCATGGAGTTCTGTGTGTGTGAAGGCCTCGTGTAAGGGAGGTGGGTGGATGTCCTCTTGGCAGCATGCAGGTTGGGTGCTGGGCCATGTGTGTGTAAATGGTGATGGAAAGGGGTGTTGTGGGCCATATGTGTAACAGGCAAGACTGTTTGTCTAATTCTATTTTCCTGTGTGTATTGCCCTATGCAGGTCAGCGTCCATCAAAAGAAGGGTATATGGCGTGCCATCGCTAAGGAGGTGCGGGCCATGGGGTCTATGGCAGACAGAGCACCCACTGTCGGAAATGGTTGGAGGACCTGAGACGCTGGGCACGGACGACGGCGGAGGCCCAGCTGGGGATGGCCTCCCAATGAGGAAGGGGTGCACGTCGAACCCTGATCCCCCTGATGGCCCGCATACTGGCAGTGGCCTATCCAGAGCTGGATGGGTGCTTGAGGTCTTCACAGCAGCCCTACGGGGTGAGTACAGTGCCATCAATACAACAATACGCATTGTAGGGTGGTATCCGGGTGGGGGATTTGGGTCAGTGGGTGCCCCTAAGCCAGTCCTGACATTGCAGCCTAGGTCCTCTGGTGGCTAGGGTTCAGGAGGGAAATTCTTGCTACCAAGCTCATAGGTATCCACTACTGGTCAGGGCTGCGTGGGTCCCAGGTGTGCTGCATTTGGCGGTGTGTGCCCCTCCCCATGCCTTGCCCGCTAACTTTTTTTCTGGAAGTGCTATGGCATATTGCGTAGTCCTGTTACCTGTGAGTGAGGGTGGTATGTCCGCCAACGGTGGTGTTGGTGCAGCCATTGACCAAGTGTTTCCTTTGTCTCTCCCCCCCACTTTCTGTTTTGTCATCCTGTCCTTATGTGCATTAGCATAATCTGGTGAAGGAGCAGAGGCACCGGTGACAGAGGGAGCTGCATCCCACAGGGCCCAGGAGGCAGAGTCCACCGATGTTGAGGGCACCAGTGGGACGGAGGGCGAGGGAAGCACCACGGCGGAGACTGGAGGGGACAGTTCTGACACAGATAACTCCTCTGATGGAAGTTCCATGGTGGTGGCAGACACTTCTGTGACCACCCCAGCTACAGGTACAGCCCCACCCCATACCAGCACCGCCCTCCCAGCAGCCCCTCATCGAGTTGCCCGTGCCCTCTCACCAAGGAGAGTGGGAATCTCCTTCACCCCAGGCACCTCAGGCCCTGCCCCAGTTAGTCCTGCTGCCCTGAGTGAAGAGGCTTTTGACCTCCTGAGATCCATCTCTGTAGGGCAGTCAACCATTGTGAATGCCATCCATGGACTGGCAGTCCAGATGCAACAATCCAATGCATTCCTGGAGGGCATTCACACTGGCTTGACGGCCCAACAGAGATCGATTCAGGCTCTGGCCTCCTCTCTGATGGTAGCCATTGTCCCTGTTTCTACCCTCCCCCCTCCAACTTCCACTGCCCAGTCCCATTCTCCTCAAACCCAACCCATCCCAAGCACACAGGCAGACGAGCATGCACACAATACAACACCCAAGAGTGTCACAGGCAAACACAAGCACCACACTTCATCCCACAGGCACTCACACAAACACCATCCAGTTGCAGACACACCAACATCCACTATTTCCACTATTTCCCCTCCTCCTCCTCCTCCTCCATCTCCCACCCAGTTCCATCCACACTCACACCTGCATGCACTACATCAACATCCACTACCAGCATCACCACACCAAGCAGAACACACACCTCACTGGCAGATACCTCCACAACAGCCATGCATACATCCCCTGTGTCCTCTCCCACTGTTTCTGTCACCCACCTCCTAAAGTACACAAACACAAGCACTCAGACACCCAACAGTCATCCACCTCACAACAGCATACAGCCCATGCACCTGCACCCAAAATCAGCAGACAGACACCTCCAACAACTACTCTCTCATCCTCCACTCCCAATCCTTCATCATCTTACCACTCCAATGTCCCTAGAAAACTTTTCCTATCCACCATTGACCTCTTCCCTACCCCTCCCCCACTGTCCAGCACGTCTGGCCAGGGAAGGAAGAACCCAGCCAAGCACCTCAGCCACACAACCCACGAGCCCAGTCATCACCACACCCACACGTGATGGAAAGGGATCCAGGCCACATGTCCTGAAGGTAAAGGAACCTGCACCAGGCAGCCTCAAAGGAAATGAGCCTGCCCCAGCTGCCAGGAAGACCAAAGGAGCCTGCACCAGCAGGCAATAATGGAAGGAGCCTGTCCCTGCTGCCAGGAAGACCAAGGAGCCTGCACCAGAAGGCAGGAAGACCAAGGGGCCTGGGACAGGAACTGTGACGGAGCCCCCACCACCAACCACGGTTGTGCAGCCATCTGAGGTTGCAGGGGATGGGCAGGAGCCTCCCTCCACCAGCAGCACCATCACCACTGTGCAACCGTTCAAGGTTGCAGGGGATGGGCAGGAGCCTCCCCCCACCAGCTGCTCCACCACCACTGTGCAGCAGTCACCGGCGGCGGACAATATGTAATCCTGCCTCAATGGGCTGCTGTGCGGCCTGCACCCTCCAAAGCCAGTGGGTATGACACCCACTTGCCCATTACACCCCAGGATCAAGCAAAGGGCACGTTGCCCCCTCCAGAACCAGTGTGGGAGACACCCACTTGAGAGACTGTGGCCTTGCACTCCCAGGATCAAGCACAGCATGGGGTGTGTGTGATGCGTGTGTGTGTGTCACTCTTGTTTTCCTCCCCCCTCCCTTGTGTGCTAGACAGCTGTACTCACCGTCGTCGTCTTCGCTGGCGCTGGTGTTCATGGTGGATCAGAATGTAGAAGATCATAGGGAAGACATGCAGTTCAGGTTCCATGGTGGCGTGGTTGTTCCCTGTGTCTCCAATGGTGAGTCCTTTCCCGTCTGAGCTCTGTTTCCGCCAGGCTTTTGATGCCGTTGGTACCACCCAGGAAAAGGTGGCGGATTGCGTAGTCATAATATGGTGGGCGGAACATTGACTGCCTTGTGTAGGCAGCTACCGCCGTGGTACCTGTTGTTTCTGCCCTGGCGGTCAGTGTGGTACATTGGTTGTCTTTCGGAGATCTTTTCACCATGGTCATAATTTGGCGGTAGTTACCGGCAGCCTGTTGACGGTATTACTGCCACTTTATCACCCACCGCCAGGGTCATAATGAGGGCCTTTATCTTTAGGTGCAGGTGCATGAATTATGGCATCAATCACATTTTATTGGGTTTAATTCCATTTGCAGTAATGGTATGTCCCAAGTAATCTACTTCCTCGACTAGAACTGTTCATTTTTCTTTTCAAACAGTCATTCCTTTATCATTAAGCACTTTAAGGATTTTCTCCAGAATGTCATTATGTTCAGAAATACTCCTACCATACACAAGAATGTCATATTGAAACGTTTACACACCCTTGACATCTTCAAACAGAGAATCCACAAGTTTTTGAAAAGACACTAGCGGCATATGATAGTCCAAAAGGTAAACATAAAACATTGAGGGTGCCAAAGGGTGTGACAAATGTAGTGAGATCCTGCGAAAGTGGTGACAGAGTAACTTGATGATATGCTGATCGGCACATAAATGCAATTTGCCATTTTTCTTTTTGGCCAAAACATTTGCTAAAACACACTCGGAAGAGTCAGTGGGTTGCATTATGCTATCAATACTCAAATCTTTAAATTTTTATTTTATTTTATCCCTTACACTAACAGGAACGGGTCTAACTTTATGCTTGATGGAAATGGTATTACTCTTTAATTTAATATCATGAATTACATCTTTTACACATTCCATTTTGTTACTAAAAACATTTGGATATCTGTCAATGATGGTTTTTATATTATCCAGGAGATTATCACCACTCACTTCTAATGTGGCAAGAGGAATGTCGCCTAATAAGTTTCACTTCCGGGTTTTAATATTTTTCCATTCTTCCTAGATCTTTTCATCCAACAATATTACATCCCTTTACTGCAACATACATTTTTGTCACAATTTTGTGACCCAAAACATTTAAAGTATCTTTGAAATAACCATCAATGCTCTGGCCACCAAAAGCTTTAGGGTGTACATCTGAGTCAATAAGATCTTTGTTAAATTATTTGAGTGAAATGTAACTTCAGATAACATTGTGATTGGTGTGCCAGAATAAGCCATACCTTCCACAGTTCTATTTCCAATCTGTGCAGATCCTAATGGAGCTTTAAATGATACTGACTCTAATTCATCATCTATCGTTAATACTAAATTGTTGACCATGTCTTCCTGAACTTCAACAATAGATTCTTCCACTGAGTTGACTCTAATAGATGTAGATTGCTTAGTGCTAGCTCTACAAATACTTTGAAAGTGACCATTCTTCTTGCAGATATTGCACTTTTTGTTTATCGCAGGACGGTTAAGGTTATTTCCGAAATGTTGTTTGGAGCCACATCTGTAGAAGATTATCTTTCTTGCGGTACTTGAAACTTACTTTGCTTCACTATTTTCTTGTTGCCAAGTTGTTCTAGAAATAGCACAATCTGAATCAGTATCTGTTTCACTTCCACTAATAGCTTTACTTGAAATTGAAGAATATTCAATGCTTTTAGTTATGTCAATGGCCTTATTCAAAGTAGGATTCCTACACGCAAGTAGCCTTTCTTGTACTTTTTCACTAAAGAAATTTTAAAAAAATTGGTCTCTTGGGTAATTATCCAAATGTTCACCAAATTCGCATTTGGATACTAAAATCCTTAAACTGGAAATATATTTTTCAATAGTTTCACCCAACAACTGTTTGCATTTGAAAAACTCCATGCCGTTTAATCTTTATGTTAGGATGTTCGCGAAACCTTTTTCTCCAATGTTTTTACTGCCTCTGTGTGAACATCCCATGATTCTTCTTGCCCTGAAGGTGCTGTAATCCTAAGAAAATTATCAAAGATCTCTTGGCCAGCATCTCCCAGTGATCCAAATAGTAATGCGTTTTTCCTCTCATTTGAACATGTTTTTTCGTCTATGGCAACCTAGAAGATTTCAAAAGCCCTGTACAATTGTTGACATTTTAATTGGTGTTTTTTATGAAGCTGCAGGAAAGGGTTAACTTGAACTGGATGTATTTGGCTTGCCATGTTTGTACTATAGTTAAAAGTATCACAGTTAAATAAATATATTGGAAATGTTTGACCCAAAAATGTAGTTACGTTTATGTGAATTATTTGAGGCTTGCCAGAAGCTTTGAGATGCAAATTCCTGTTAAAGTCTGTGACTTCCTTTGCGGAGAGGCCTCTTTTTGACATGGTTAGCCCCGTACTTTTTGACTGATGTATGATATAGCCTACAAATTGTAGTACCCAGGGCCACTGCTAATTAGGTTCCCTGGGCCAGAGTTCTTTCCATTAACCTTGTGTGATGCCCTCGCATAATTAAACACCCCTTTAGCTACCACTATAAGTCCCTGGTAAAAGGTAAATGTATAGGTAGCCAGGGCATGGAGTACTAAAGGTAGGCCCAGAGGGGAGCATCACTGATTCTGCCACCCTCTAGGGCAATGCATTCCAGTACACCCAGCACTGCCATTGCAGGCTAAGTGCCCTGATGCAAACCTGAAAGGTAAACTTGACATGGCACACTGCCTGTGTGCCCTGCCAACTACACACAGCATACAATATTGCATTTAGCACCCTTTGAATAATGGGGAGAAAGTAGAAGCACAGAGGGACACCAGAGCTAATGTTACCATGGTAACGCAGCCGTTGGTCCATTCATATCAGTACCTGAAAGGGAAGGCTTATCCTGTCATCAATGCTGACAATGACACAAAGTTCCATCCCATGGTTATGGTAACTTTTGATTGGGGGGAAGTAGTAGGGCAAAATAAGTGGTTGTGTCCTCACCCATCCCAGTAGATTGCCTGCTTGGAAATGACCTGGAGCATTCCCCCTGGGCTGAATTAGAATTTAGGACCCATGCAGCAATGCTAGGGATTGCAAAATGGGCATGTGTCAGGACTAGGGCACAGAACAAACTTCAGAGAGAAAAGGGAGAGCGCTGGATCCTGAAATAGTGAAACAGCCTCCCAAGAAAAAAGGCAGGAAGACTGGGGAACTAGCTTCACAACAGATCCCACATCAGGACCCCTCTGCTCGGGAAGAGGATTTCACCCTCTTGGAGGGAATTGAGCAGAGCTTGGACCTATCCCACTCCGGAAGGCCTGAGGCAACAAGCTGCACAGAAAGGGTTAGGAAATGTCAGTGGTACCCACAGGGTTTATTGGAAAGAGGGGCTCTTGTACACTGAGGCCAGAGACCTCAGACCTGGTGCAACCAGGAGGGTGGTAGTGTCCCAGACGTTCAGAGAATTTCTCCTCGCTGTAGCTCATGACATTTCCCTAGCTAGGCATCTGGACCAAAATAAGACTTGGAGTAGGTAAGTAAACCACTTTTATTGGCCAGGATTGTCCCAAAAAATGAAGCACTTTTGCCAGTCCTGCACTACCTACCAAGCCAGTGGAAAAACAGGTGGACACTTAAAGGCCCCCTTAATGGCCCCCTCAAGGGGTGCCCCGTGGATGGGGCACCCCTTAAAAGGGTAGGGGGTCAGCATTGTTGGCCCCCTTGGCCCTCAAACAGCTTCAGGGCAAGGATACATACTAGTGTTATTAGATCTTGCCACTAGATACCCTGAGGCTATACCCTTTAGCATCATTACTGCACCTGCAGTTGCAAAAGTCTCTGGAGTATTTTCACCAGGGTAGGGTTCCCTAAGGAGTTAGTATCAGACAGGGGTTCACATTTCATGTCTGCATACTTAAAACACATGTGTAAAGAATGTTGGGTGACCTATAAATTCACCCATCCATACCATCCTTAAACAAATGGGCTGGTGGAAAGATTTAACTAGACCCTTAAAGCCATGATTGGAGGACTCTCTGAAAAACTACAAAGGATATGAGATGTCCTGCTTCCTTTTCTGCTTTTTTCCTATATGGAATTGCCACAAAAAGGAGTAGGTTGCTCTCCAGTTGAACTTTTGTTTGGACACCCTGTTAGGGGATCACTAAGTCATGTTAGGGAGGGCTGGGAGAAGCCTCTGAAAGTGCCCAAGGAAGACATTGTGAACTATGTGATTGGCCTATGTTCCAGAATGGCTGAGTACATTGGGAAAGCAAGCAAAAATCTTTACACAAGCCAGGAGCTGCAAAAGCTATGGTATGACCATAAATCTTCTATGGTTGTGTTCCAACCAAGGCAGAAAGTTTGGGTGTTGGAGCCTGTTGCTCTAAGGGCCTTCCAGGACCAATGGTGTGGGCCCTATTCCATCCTTGAAAAGAAAGGGGAGCTCACTCACTTAGTTGACCTGGACAGTTACAAAAAACCCAAAAAGAGTCATGTATGTCAACCGTCTATTACCCTACTTTGACAGAGCTGATGTGACCATGCTCATGGTCACAGATGAGGGACAGGAGGATGAGAGTGAGCATCTCCATCTCCTTCTCTCCAGCAATCCCCAAGATGGTTCTGTGGATTGTGTGTTCTTCTCAGGCACCGCCACAGAACAGCAACAAACTGATTGCAGGCAAGTCCTCAACCAGTATACTGAATTATTATCTCTGGCCCCTGGAAAGACAAACTGGTGTACCCATGATGTGGAAAATGGTGGCAGCTTGCCTGTCAAGAACAAGATTTTTAGACATTCAGACCTTGTCAGATAGAGTATCGAGGTAGAAGTTTAAAAAGTTGCTGGATTTGGGCGTCATTGAACCCTCAGATAGCCCGTTGGTTAGCCCAGTTGTTTTAGTCCCCAAACCCCACTCTAAAGGAGAAAAAAAGGAAATTAGGTTTTGTGTGGACTACAGGGGCGTCAATTCCCTGATAAAAAAAGATGCTTAGCCAATCTCAAGAGCTGATGAGCTCATAGATAAGCTAGGAGCAGCCAAATAACTGTGTAACAATGATTTAACATCTGGGTACTGGCAGATTGGCTTGACCCCAGAAGCAAAAGAGAGGTTGTAATTTTCTACTCCTAGTGGGCATTATCAGTTCACAGTTATTCCCTTTCGATTAAAGAATGCACTTGCCACCTTCCAGAGGTTGGTGAACCAAGTCCTTGCTGGACTGGAATCGTTTAGGGCAGCTAATTTGGATGACATAGCTGTCTATAGTTCCACCTGGCAGGATGACCTAATCCACCTAGGGAAGGTCCTTGAGGCTCTGCAGAAGGCAGGCTTCACTTTCAAGGCCATTAGGTGCCAGATACGGCTGGAGAAAGTTGTTTACTTGGGCCATCTGGTTGGTGGAGGCCAAGTGCAACACCTCCAACCCAGACCATTCTGGCTTGGGTAGCTCCCAGAACCCAGACATAGGTCAGGGCATTCCTTGGCTTGACTGGGTATAATTAGAGATTTGTGAAAGAGTATGGCACCATAGTTGCCCCTCTCACAGAACTAACCTCCAAGAAAATACCCAAAATTTTTAACCGGACAGTGAGTTGTCAAAGGGCCCTTGACACTGGGAAGAATGTTAGGTGCTCTGCTCCAGTCCTACAAGCACCAGACTACTCCAGGCAATTCGTAAACTAAACAGATGCTTCTGAAATAGAGAGAGAAGCAGTCATTTCCCAGAAAAATTATGATGGACATGACCAGCCAGTAGCTCTGATAAGCAAGAAACTACTCCCAAAGGAACAAAAGTAGAGTGCCATAGAGAAGAAACCCTTTACTACAGTGTGGGCCCTGATGAAGCTGAAGCCATAGCTGTTTGGTTCTCACTTCATAGTTCAGACTTACCACAGGACTCTCAGATGAAGGGAGAAAGCCCCAAACTGCTTAGGTGGTCTATTTTCCTACAGGGAATGGACTTTCAAGTGGAACACAGACCTGGGACTGCCCATGCCAATGCAGGTTCTTCCACTTAGATGATGAAGAATCACTAGGGAAAGGGTAGTCTCACCCTCTTTCGTTTCAGGGGCAGGAGGTAATGTGAGGTGAGGCCTTTTTTTGACACGGTTAGCCCAGACTTTTTGCCAGATGTATGATGGAGCCTAGAAATTGTAGTGCCAAAGGTCCCTCCTAATAAGGTTCCCTGGGTCAGAGCTCTTTCCCTAAAAGTGTTGTGATGCCCTGGCACAATTGGAGACCCCTTTAGCTACCACTATAAGTCCAGAGTAAATGGTACTTAGGACCCCAGGGCATGGGGTACTAGTGGTATGCCCATGAGGGCAGCAGCACTGATTGCAGCACCCTCTAGGACCATGTATTACAGTACACCCAGCGCTGCCATTGCAGGCTGAGTGCCCTGATGCAAATTTGAAAAGTAAACTTAACATAGCACACTGCCTGTGTGCCCTGCCAACGACACACTGCACACAATTTGGGAAAGTCATCCCTCTGGCAGGCCTTCCAACCATACGGCAGGGTGCATCATACTGTATGTGAGGGCATAGCTGCATGAGCAATATGCCCCCACAGTGATCTTACCAAACCTTGGGCATAGTGAGTGGACTGGGTAGCTATTTTAATACATGTGCTGAACACTGGTCAACACAAGTTTCTCAGCTACACGATTGCTACTTTGAACCCTGGGTTGTTTGGTACGAAACTACGCAGAATGATAAATCCAAACTGGTACCAGTATTGGATTTATTAATAAATGTACCCAGTGGTCACTTTAGAGGTGCCCCCTGCAAGGACTATCATGGCATGGTTGCAGACTGGTTCTAATTAGCCTGCCACCTCCAAAGAGCCATCTACAACTTTGGGGTGAGAGATGCTTCTCTAGGTTGCAGGCAAAACCTTTCTTGGCTGGAGGTGTTAACACCCCCCCCCCCCTCAGGTATATGCACTGTCCTGTCGGAGAGCTTCAAAGGGCCTACCGCCTTTGAAGTGCGACCTCCAGGCCTGCTGCTAGCAGCAGAGGGTGTCCCTGTTTCAAACCCCCACTTTTTATGGGAGCAATGGCTGTAAAATCAAACATAGGCTAGGGGGAGTGGCCCTACCTAGCATGTACCACCCTCAAGGTGTTGCATGTGAGGTGGACACTCCATTTCATTTCCCTCCATCTTAGACAGCCAATCAGGTGTAGTGATGTGACCTCTGCCCATCGGAAGTGGTCACTTAGTGGGTGTAGCCACCATAAGGTAGATGACCCATTGGTCACTACCAGGTTCCCCCTAAAACATCCACTAAATACAGTTTTTAGTGGGCATCCCTAGACCAGGAAATCAGATTTGATGGACAAAAGAAGACCAGCAAAAAGAAGATTTGAAGCACGAGAACTGTGGGCCTGCTGCATCAAAGAAAATGCGCCAAACCCTGCCTGCTGCACCCAGGATCCAACAATCACTGCTGAGGAGCTGCTGGATAACTGAACAACTCCACAAAAACCCCAGAGGCCTTCCAGGCTTTGCCATTCACCAGAGAACTCCCTCCAGAGTGGAGCTACCACTTCAAAACATCAAGGAACCAACAAGCCAGTGAGGGTCACTCCACTGATCAGCTGCTAACTCCCGAACAGGATATTGCCGCTGGACCAAACTGCACTCTGACGACTGTGAGGACAAATCCTACCAGTTTGCCAAGTTTGGTGGCAGTGTGCCCTCCAGTGGCCAATCAGTGCCAATAACCTGGGAATTGGTCAGCCAATATCAGACACCAAGAAAAACAGCTTGCCCGGGGATGCCAAAGGACTGTTAACGCGTCCTTTTATGTTAATTTATACACATTAGGACTCGTTTTAGGTCGATGAATCTTGGGACCCGGTGGTGAGACACCGTAAGACGAGATAGCTAATCAATAAGTCAATTACTACATCAATGACATTGTCAAAGTATATTACCACAATATATTTCTTTTCAAACATCAATTAAGCTTTCGACGCAATCATGACTTCTTTAGTCATAAATAACCACACCTTGATTGAAGTTTTGTGAATTTTATTCCCTATTGATTACAATCTAATAGCAAGTGTAATAATCTTGAAACCCAAAAGACAAAGAAGGAAGACCACAATACAACAATTATAATAAGATTTTGTCAATATAAAGATCAGAACATTAGATCGCTAACCTAAATATACAGAACATAATGCATAGAATATTGTTAAGCTCAGTTCAGCATAGTACAGTGTCAGTCATGTCCGTCAGTCAGTCAAGGTGATTTCCTAAACTAACCACTAATTAGCATCAGCATGTTGGACGTCAACAATTTAGAACACCAATTTGAAAATATCTAATTAAGGTCTCTAATCAAAAATACAGCAGTTGGTACCTAGAAAGGAAAAGCATTTAGTCAAGTCACAATAGCAACGATAATAATTACCCTCCTCAGAATGAGTCAGCATACAGGTTCGGACTTCGTCTTCAGGACATCAGTTGAGTCGCCGTCAGTCTATCTAGTCTAAAGGCATGGGGACACTTCCCTCATAAGGAGGAAAAGCGTGATGGGGCAGCTAAGGGTGAGGATGGTTTATTAAGTCATAAGTCGCCAAATAGAGTGACAGAGTTTCTGGATGCAATCGATATCATTCCCTACCTAGTTCTCTCGAGTCTTCTGTGACATGGGTTTTTATCCCTTTTTCCATAATCCATACCCCCAAATTTCTATTGGATGATCACTTTTCCCCACTATCTATAACCTATCAAATTATACATTAAGTAATGCAAGTGTCATTTTGTGATATTTTTCTTGACTTTGATTGGTCTTCATAATTGACGTTTTCATAGGTGGCACATCCGCGGTTACTTCATTTTCTGGCACATTCTTCAGGTCAAAAGTTCTCTTTACCGCGTTCAATGTCCTTGAATGTATCTGCGTTCTTGTTACAGACCTACGATATTATATCAAAAGCAACTATCATGCGGATGAGAATGGACTTGTTAAAGTTACTTTAAGCGGGAGAAAAAGAACAAATGCTGGGTCATGGCCTTTTGCGAATCAGCACACTGAAGAAACAGAAAAATATGCTTTAATATGAGAGTTACACAGTCAACTTTCGACTCATGCTAACTTAAGACTTATGAATTCTAATAAATGGAAGTTTTCGTACGCGTTAACATATTAGATTCAAACGATTATTCTTATATTCTCATTAGTCTATGCATACATTTATTTCTGTGTTAAACATGACTCTATGAATAATGTTTTAATATAACGTTGATAATAAAAACAGTTCACATCTAAATAGGTAACATTTAAAACTACACTCTCTCAGGACCAAGAGGAAGTCCCTGTCAAAGGACTTCAGAAGCATCCTGAACCTCCCACCAGAGTGTCCCTGTTGTACTGTAAACACCCCTTGAACCAACTTACTTCCTGCTGCTGAGGGCATCCTTGCGCACAGCTCCTGAATCACTGATTCACTCTGCACCCAGCTGCCCTGTGCCCTGCATAGAAGAACCGACTTTGCACTAAGGGTCCCCTACCCTTGCGACCTCAACACTCCAAGGGGACCCCTAGGATTCATCATTAAATTTACCTGTGCAGTGCTTTTCCAAGTGGTCCCCCGCAGTGATTCTGCACCAGCTCCAGAGACCTTCTCCCAGTGCTCCCACTAGAACCAGGAGTCACCCGAACTTCTCCAGCTGGCACAGTGTGCCCACCGACAACCTTAACCAACCTGCAAAAGAAGAACTTGGTAAACTAACTGCATGATTGTATGAGTATTTTTAAAGGTGATCCTCAATTGAGTCCTATGGTGCGTAATTATGCACAAAAGGAAAATTTTTGTTAAACTTCAAAAAACTCTTATCTCTAAAAGTACTTACCTAATGACAATGATCTTAGTCTTAAAATGTATATAAAAGCTTGAAGTATTTTTATAAATTGGTCTCGAGTTATTCCTTTGAGTGTGTGAGCTGCAAGATGGATGCTGGGAGTACACCAAATGGTTTGCACTTCTCCAAGATTGGTCTAACTGCTTGGCCAATCCACCATAAAAATTAGAGCATTAGATGATCTAGTTTTTACCCCTGTAAACCAATGTATGTTTGCCTGGACCCCCTTCACAGTGTACCTAGCTTTGCACACTACATATAGGGCCAGCCTCCTACAGTTCATTCTTTCTCACTCTACGAAAATCACTTCCCGAATGTGTGCACCCACAATCCTTTGTAAATTACGTTCCAGCATGCCCCATAATCCTTTGTGCGCAGACAGAAACAACATTAATATGGGTGTCCAGATTACTTTTTCCATAGCGTGACTGCGTTACGTACTGTGCTCAAACACATACACTGTCTCGAGAGCCAACAGACATTATGGTAAGGACGGTATTAGCTAAACTAGAATAGTTGTCAGATGAAAATTATTAGAATCTTACAGTTTTTAAAAAACTGTGCATCTTTGAATTTCAAGTGACATTTTTCTTGTAAGAAATGCCCAAGTCCTCATTTCAACGTCAGGTGCTACAGTCTTTTATTGAAAAAACAGTCTTATAGCCATATAATACCATCTAGTGTTCAGCAAAGTATATTTAATACATTATTTATTAATCCAATCGTTGATCATCGGTGGGTCGCAGAAAAAAGGAAGCTTTCCCCCCCGTTGCCAAATAGTGAAGTCTAAAAAAGAGGGGTACAAGGCGGCTTCTCGTAGTTTATTACTTAAAACAAATGAAAGCTTAAAATATTAATCATGTTATCCCAAGTGACCCACGAAGTGCAGACAGGAGCTCATAGACACAGTTAAATCCAGTCGGCGATCCAACCCCTGAGTCAGCGTAGAACACAGCTGACACCATGACAACAGAACCTACCCTCAACAAGTTTAAAGCCAAACAATAAAAAGAAGAAACTCACCTTATTAAACAAATTGTAACATGTAACCTAAATACGACAGTGTGGAGTTTGTTTGCCCTGAATGAGGAGTCTATATAGTGGTAAAGTTAAGATTAAACGTGCTTTGTGAACACTGAATAAGAATAAACCTACACAAAAGTGTAAGTTTACCTTTGTGAATCAGGCTCTCAGCTTCTCTGACATCGGAATCAACACGATCTAAGGACAGAACACATCTCTAGAAATGTGGGGTTGACAGAATTCTATTTGTTATGGCTTTATGTAGAAAGTGTTTTTGTGTCATGCATGAGCGACAAGAGTGGTATTTTTAATTTGTGTTTGGGCATAGAGTCTAACAATGTCATGGAGAAGGAGGAGTGAGAAAAATGTGTGCAAATTAGAATTATTATCAGGGCTAAAACAAATAGCTACACAGCAGCATCCAGTCAAAGAAGGTAGTGTGTGTGTGCGCACCAACAACGTGGCGCAATTGAAGAAACCCCATACTATATAGCAACAGGTGAGGCAGGGATGTTAATAAAATAGACACCCTTGTTCTTTTACTTTTACAGGAGGAGGCATACTCATGCTCTTCTAAAATATCATATGTGACAATTTCTATTGTAATCATGATAGAGCGTAGTTTAAATATTACGTATACTAAAAGTAAAATGCTTATATCAATGATTAATGATGCTGCATAGAAAATGAAAATAATTAGTGTTCTGCTTAAACACGCATCTGAATTTTGACTATAATGTGTGTGGTCACAAATATTTGCGTAAGCTAATAATGATAAGTAAAACTGTTCATGCTATGATTTATATTAACATTTACGATATCGCATTTGTATTAAAAATCTCATAGACCTTAAGTAAGCGTGAGGTGTAGATTTGTCTGCCTAGCTCTCATATTAAAGCATTTTCTCTGTTTTTCAGTGTGGTGACTCGCAAAGGGCCATGACCCTGCATTTGTTCCTTTTCTTCATTTCATGTATCAAACCATATTCTGTTCTCATCCGCATGCTAGCTGCCGTAGTATGAATCCAAATACAATTTGAAACAAAAGTAGATTAATCTAGTGTACAAGGACATTAGATCATGGACAAAGGAACTCATGACCCGAGAAGACGTGCCAAGTGGTGAAGAAACCACCCGGATGTGCCACCTCCGAAGAAGTCAATTATGAAGACCAATCAAAATGTTATGGATTATCATGGGGTGACAATTGGAATTACCTAATGCCTAATTTGATAGGTTAAAGATAGTGGGGTGTAGTAAATATCCAATAGAATTGTGGGGGAAGGTATTACGAAAAAGGGATAAAAACCCATGTCACAGAAGGGTCTTTAGAACTAGGTAGGGAATGCTATTGATTTTATCTAGAAACTCTGTCACTCTGTTTGGTGACTTTGAGACTTAATAAACCATCCTCACCCATATACTGCCCTTTATGCTTCTCCTCCTTATGAGGAAAGTGTCCCCTGTCCTTTAGACGAGGTTAGTCTGATGGCGATTCGACAGATGTCCTGAAGACGAAGACTGATCCTGTGTGCTGACCTAATCCTTGGAGGGTAATTATGACAATGCGATTTATAATTTGTTTGTTTGCTTTTCCTTTCTAGGTACCAACTGCTTATTTTTTAAATAGAGGCCATAGTTAGATGTTTTCTAAATTGGTATTCTAAATTATTTTGCATGAAGCCCAACATGCTGATGCTAATTAGTGGTTAGGATAGGTGACCTCTCTGACTGACGCAAATAGACAAAGACTGACGTTGCGCTATGCTGAACTGCGACTTACGTGATATTCATTGTATTCTGATCTATGTTAACGCCGTGCTATGTTCTTATGTTTGTGATTCTTGCTTTAATGAAATCTTATCATAGTTGTCATATTGCGACTATGCTCTTATGCTTCTTGGTTTTGAGATTTACACTTTTGCTAGTAGATTGTAATCAACAGGGAATAAAATTCTTAAAATTCTATCAAAAGGTGTGGTTATTCATGGCTGAAAGGTCATGGTTGCGTCGACAGTTTGATTAATGTCTATAACTAAAGTAAAGTGTATTGTGGTGGTGAATATTGATGACATTATTGATATATTGCTTGACATATTGATCAGTTATCTCGTGCTACGGTGTCTCACCACTGCGTCACAAGATTCATTGGCCTAAAACGAGTCCTAATGCGTATAAAATTGACATAAAGGCACGTGTTATCAATCCTTACTAGGGCATGACATTTCAGGGTAAAAGGAACAATGTGATGACGGGAGACTTATCATGTTTGCATTTTTTCTGCCGAGACAGCAGCATGAGGACAAGCTGTTCCCACTATTTGAAAATGTCTCAAGGTCAGCAGAGGCACAAAGACTAGTTTTCTCAGTGCATCATATCATAATCCACCCAAGCCTTTAACTCGAACACCAGTTGATCTTCCTCAGCCCTGCCCACTGTGATTCCTTTTCTGTTTTTTGCTTCTGCAAATTGTTCATTCCCATTGCTCTACATGGAAATGTCAGCCTTGCTATTGAAAAGCACACATTTGCTCTTTCCACTGCCCATGTCCATTGCATTTGTTCTGTGTCTACCATTCATTCTCTTTTCCGTTGGCTTTGTAAATAGACAGACTTTTTGCTTCAGGGAGTGTTTGTTGTTTTTTGGTGTGTCTTCACATGTAGTTTTCTCTCCTCTAAATGGCCCATGTATTTTAGTCTCTATTATTTTAATATTGTTTTATTGTACTATAGACATGGGCTTAAACACAACTGTTAAGACTCGATTTGGATTGGTAAAAGGGTTATTCTTCCTTGACTTTTGAAAATTAAAAAGCCTTAATCCATAGAAAGCATCTATGAATGTTCTCTCAAACAGTCCTCACTCTTCCTTCCTCTGCAGCACAGGTTGCTTCTCCTGGAATTAAGCCTCCTTCTCCACCAGAAATGAACTTGGTCTATTCACAGCTGTCCTGGACTGTAGTGAGTCAGCAGGACTTTCCTTTGGAGAAGGGGGTCTCCACTTCTAACCCTAAGTCTATTCCATGTTCTCTCTCCTATGGGTCTATACTCCTTCTAGGACAGTATCAGGATTTGCATCTATATTGTGGTTCAAAGCAAAGTTAGACTTTTTAGGAGTGTTGTGGCTCCAATCAGAATCCTGTGGTTCCCACCTCACACCTCCTGTTTGCCAAAAACCACTTAGGGCCTGATTACGAGTACGGCAGTCCATAGGACCACTGTAACCGCTGTGGAGGACCGACAGCCACATCCCTGGTGGTCCAACCACCAGATTACGTTGCTGGAAGTCGGACCGCCACAACACCGTTACCACCGCCTGGATCAGACATCCCAATGGGTTGTTGATGGTGAAAGTCATAGTCAGGAACAGCCGTGCTGAGTTTAGCACCGCCGTGGTGATCACAGCTTTCTGCCAGCATTTTCATGGCGGGGCTCCAGCCATGAAAAGTCTGGCAGAAAAGCATGGTTGGGAGCAAAGCAGGGCCCCTGCACTGCTCACTACCATGTTGTGGACAGTGGAGCCCCCCCACCATCAGCACCCTCAGAATGCGCACTGTCTGCCATGGCAGACAGTGCGCAATCCAAGTATGCTGTGTGCAGTGGCATTGACCTCGGCTCTCTCTGACAGCTGAGGCCAATGCCATCGCACTGTTTCCACTGGTCAGCCCAGCGGAAAAATCCCAAATAAGGTGGTCGAGAGGCTGTTAACTTGGCGTCCACCTCCAAACCATCGTATTGGCGGTCCAGCGGTCTCAGTGCGAGATCACAATTGGGTCCTCTTTCGTTCCTTCCTTATTATATTCTGGTAGCCTGTCTTATCTGTTTTTATTCATCTTTCTTCTCTCTTACTATCTCTCACTAGTCGTTTTCAGTTTTACATTCTGGTAGTTTGTCTTCTCTCTTTGTTCGCCTTTCTTCTCACTTTTTGTCTCTCTAGTCTTTCTTCCCTTTAAACTTTCCCTCTTATTTGGTTTCTGGTTCATTAAAGGAGATTCCACAGCCATTTCTGGCAAAGTAGAGTCTTCAATAAAGCTGAGAAAAGGTTAGGTTAGTCCACTCTGACACGTCTCTTTGCTCTGAATTTCTCAATCAAAACACCACAAATAGGGAGTACCCTTTTAATTAGCAACAAGGGGCTGGAGTAAAAGTAAATAAAAATACATTGAGCTGCCCCTTGGACAACTATAATCGTTCCCATTCACTAATGCAACAACAAATAGATCCACACATCCTACTAGGAACACAAATGATGTTGAAAACAATTTATGATAAAGAAACAATTTTTGAAAAAATATATAGAGTAGCACAATCAAAGTTTTTTTTCATGCATTAATGTAACATATTTTTTTTTTTTGAAGTTCAAAAACCGAATCTATACAAACCTCCACCAATCAACCATTATAAATAAGGCAGTAATAGATACATTCATATTTCGCGATGTTAATACACACAAACAAGGAAAGATATATCCCTAAAGGACAATGTGAATAGCCCTAAGATATTCTACTTCCAATAATTTCAGGAGACTGCCTTTCGGGTTATTGTTATCGATGAATCCAGTATCTACGATGATAAACTATGTCGACATTTCAGTCCCTTTAAGATGTTTATCAAGACTATCATCAGGACTAGGTGACGATTAACTGTACAAGTATGGTACTGTTAAGAAACAGACGACAAAACTCTCACAAAGTGTTCTTCTCATACATATAGGGGGTCATTCTGACCCTGGCGGTCGGTGATAAAGCAGCGGCCAACCCGCAAACAGGCAGGCGGTCAAAAAAATTGAATTCTAACCCTGGCGGGAACCGCCAACACAGGCCGCCACTTCAACACTCCGACCGCCACGGCGGGACCGACAAACAGCCCGGCGGTCACCGCCAACAGGCAGGCGGCAGACAATGTACCGCCCACCCTATCACAACTTACCAATCCGCCACCTTTTCCGGGGCGGGAGCCCCGCCGATAAAAACACGGTGGAAACAGACTACGAACGGGAAAACGCTCACCTATACACACTCCACGAGGAAGGAGGACAGCATGGAACCCGAATTACACATCCTACCAGCTATTGTCTACCTGCTCATCTACCAGGAGTACGAACGCCGGCGCAGACGACAACGGTGAGTACTGCACCTACGACACAGGCGAGGGGGGAGGAGGAAAGCTTACGGGCACACACATGCGCCATACACCCACCCCCCCACCACAAATACCTACACCCCAATGCCGAGCAACAAGTCAGAGTGACACCACACAAACCCCCCGGAATAATGCAAAGACACAATTAAAATGATCTATAAAATATATGTATAAATAGCTCCATTGAAGGAATGGCAAATATGCCATATAAAAAATACAAAAATAAGGAATGAACATAGTCAACAATATATACATAGGCAAAAAGTCCTGCACATTCCGTCAAAGTTCCATAGTCCATGGGCCAATGTGCACAAACACATGGGCAAAGCCCACACAGGAGACCAGATACCATTGGAGAGAACACTGCAGGGGCATCAGATGATAAAACTACAGGCACCTCAGGGGGAAGGGAAGGGGGGGCACCTCAGCCACATGAGTCCACGACGCCAGATCCACGAGGGGCCTCCATGCCCACTGTCCCATCCTGGGGAGTACAAAGCCACAGTCTCACAAGTCCCTACAGTGGGTGGCTTGCCCACTGGACCATCCTCGGAAGTGCCAAGCCACAGTCCATCAGATGGATTACCGACTCCACTGTTATTGGAGGAGGCATGGTGCCCAGAGTGCTTCCTGAAGCCCTGTTCGACACAGAACCGGCACTGTCAATGGGCCAGTGGTGCTTGAGACGGCGGGGCCCAGCGGAGCGGTGCTTGAGACGGCGGGGTCCAGCGGAGCGGTGCTTGAGATGAAGGGCCCAGCGGAGCGGTGCTTGAGACGGCGGGGCCCAGCGGAGCGGTGCTTGAGACTGCGGGGCCCAGCAGAGCGGTGCTTGAGATGAAGGGCCCAGCGGAGCGGTGCTTGAGAGGAAGGGCCCAGCGGTGCAGTGCTTGACAGGAAGGGCCCAGCGGAGCGGTGCTTGAGATGAAGGGCCCAGCGGAGCGGTGCTTGACAGGAAGGGCCCAGCGGAGCGGTGCTTGAGACTGCGGGGCCCAGCGCAGCGGTTCTTGAGATGAAGGGCCCAGCGGAGCGGTGCTTGAGAGGAAGGGCCCAGCGGTGCGGTGCTTGACAGGAAGGGCCCAGCGGAGCGGTGCTTGAGATGAAGGGCCCAGCGGAGCGGTGCTTGACAGGAAGTGCCCAGCGGTGCGGTGCTTGACAGGAAGGGCCCAGCGGAGCGGTGCTTGAGATGAAGGGCCCAGCGGAGCGGTGCTTGAGACGGCGGGGCCCAGCGGAGCGGTGCTTGAGATGAAGGGCCCAGCGGAGCGGTGCTTGACAGGAAGGGCCCAGCGGTGCGGTGCTTGACAGGAAGGGCCCAGCGGAGCGGTGCTTGAGATGAAGGGCCCAGCGGAGTGGTGCTTGAGACGGCGGGGCCCAGCGGAGTGGTGCTTGAGATGAAGGGCCCAGCGGAGCGGTGCTTGACAGGAAGGGCCCAGCGGTGCGGTGCTTGACAGGAAGGGCCCAGCGGAGCGGTGCTTGAGATGAAGGGCCCAGCGGAGCGGTGCTTGACAGGAAGGGCCCAGCGGTGCGGTGCTTGACAGGAAGGGCCCAGCGGAGCGGTGCTTGAGATGAAGGGCCTAGCGGAGCGGTGCTTGACAGGAAGGGCCCAGCAGAGCGATGCTTGAGATGAAGGGCCCAGCGGAGCGGTGCTTGAGACGGCGGGGCCCAGCAGAGCAGTGCTTGAGACTGCGGGGCCCAGTGGAGCGGTGCTTGAGATGAAGGGCCCAGCGGAGCGGTGCTTGAGACGGCGGAGCCCAGTGGAGCGGTGCTTGAGATGAAGGGCCCAGCGGAGCGGTGCTTGACAGGAAGGGCCCAGCGGTGCGGTGCTTGACAGGAAGGGCCCAGCGGAGCGGTGCTTGAGATGAAGGGCCCCTGTTCAGCGGTTCTTGTCCCGGCGGGGCCCTGTTCAGCGGTGCTCCTCCCGGCGGGGCCCGTTCAGCGGTTCTTGTCCCGGCGGGGCCCTGTTCAGCGGTGCTCCTCCCGGCGGGGCCCGTTCAGCGGTTCTTGTCCCGGCGGGGCCCTGTTCAGCGGTGCTCCTTCCGGCGGGGCCCGTTCAGCGGTGCTTGTCCCGGCGGGGCCCTGTTCAGCGGTGCTCCTCCCGGCGGGGCCCTGTTCAGCGGTGCTCCTCCCGGCGGGGCCCGTTCAGCGGTTCTTGTCCCGGCGGGGCCCTGTTCAGCGGTGCTCCTCCCGGCGGGGCCCTGTTCAGCGGTGCTCCTTCCAGCGGGGCCCGTTCAGCGGTTCTTGTCCCGGCGGGGCCCTCTTCAGCGGTGCTCCTCCCAGCGGGGCCCTGTTCAGCAGTGCTTGTCCTGTGTGTCTAGGGAGCCAGACCTGGGCAAGACTTCCCGCTCATTCACCATCCGAACTTGCGGTCGCAGCGCCCTCCTGTGATGGAGTCCTGGGCCCGTGGGTGTCGTCCGTCACACCCGGAATGGGGCTGGTGGGGCCCTCCTGGGCAGCTCGCCTGCAGCCTGACTTCTCCGCCCTGCTGCCCTTGCCCTCCTTCGCTGAAGCTCTGTGGCCCTTGCCTCCCTTGGATGATGTGGCAGGTGACGGGGCAAGGCAACTGTCCTTGGTGGCAGCCGTCTCAGTCTTGTCGCGCCGGGCCTTTTTCTTTTTTGTCCTCTTCCCAGGGGGTGGGCTGGCTGTCCCCTTGCTGCTGGCCGATGTTCCTGCCCTAGGATCTGGTGGACTCCAATAGCCCTGCACTATGGTCACAGTAGATGCAGGGCTGGTGGTGGCTGAGGTGTTTTTTTTACTCTTACCAGATGGAGGGGGTGGGTCAGTGATTGGAACGAGCTCAAGGTTGGAAAGGAAAAGGACTTTGGAAGGACAGGGACGGGTAGGTGTAGTGGGTTTGGGAGTGGAGGAAGAGGATGTGGTTGTAGGAGAGTCAAGTGTGCTGTCTTTGGGTGCAGGTGCTTGTGACGGAGGCTGTCGTGAGGTGGATGGCTGTTGGGTGGGTGGCTGCCTGCGTTTGTGTGCTTTGGAAGAGGGGGTGACAGACACACTGGGAGAGGACACAGGGGACGTGTAAATGGCAGTGGGGGTGGTGACTGCACGTGTGCGGACTGTAATGGAGGGTGTGCTGGTGATGGAAGTACTGGCTGATGGTGGTGTGCATGCAGGTGTGAGTGGAGACGTCACAGGGAGGGAGGAGGGAGATGAGGAGGTGGGGGACACAGAGGTGGTAGTGACTGTTGGCATGTCTGCATCTGGATGTTGCTTGGGTGAATGCTTGTGGGATCTGTGGTGCTTATGTCTGGATGAGCTGCCCTTGGGTGTAGAGGTGTGTGCAGGCTGGTCTGATGGTGTGGATGGGATAGGCAGAGGAACAGGAGACTGGGACTGGGTGGAGGGAGTCAGAAGAGGGAGGCTGGAGACAGGGACAATGGCTGCCGTCAGTGCTGAGGCCAGAGCGTTGAACGATCGCTGATGGGCAGCCTGACCCGAATGAATGCCCTCCAGGTATGCATTGCTCTGATGCACCTCCCTTTCTACACCCTGGATGGCATTCAAAAGGGTAGACTGCCCAACAATGAGTGTCCTGAGGAGGTCAATGACCTCCTCACTGAGGGCAGCAGGGGTAACTGGGGCAGGGCCTGAGGTGCCTGGGACGAAGGAGATGCCCGCCTTCCTGGGCGAGCGGGCACGGAGCGAAGGCTGAGGGGCTGCTGGGAGGGCGGGGCTGGTGCGCTGGGTGGCGGCTGTACCTGTTGTGGCAGTGGGCACAGATGTTGCCGTCACCGCTAGGGAGCTCCCTTCCGAGGACGTGTCGGTGTCGCTGACGTCTCCACGGGTCCCCGTTGTGGAGCTCCACTCGCCCTCCATCTCACTGGTGTACTCCCTCGTGCGCCGATGCCACTTCTCCTCCGCCTGATGATGCTAATGCACACATGAACAGGAAGACAAAGAAAATGGGGGGGGGGAGAAATGAAGACAGGTTGAGTGCATGCATTGGCAACACCATTGTCAGAGAGGACAGACACAGAAGCCCCCTGAACTAGGCCGCGCAATGGGGGTACACTACTCAGTTATTGTGACTAGGCCTACAGGTCTATGGATGACAAATGCACACATGGGTGAGGCCGGACCATGGATAGCTGTACTTGGCACCCTACAGAGGTGGGGAGTGGGGGCACAGGGCCGTGTCTAACGGAGGGGCCTAGCCTACAGCATGCGCCCTGGCCTGGAGATAGCCACAGCCCTCCTCCTCCACCCAGACACCTTCACTGCGTGCAAAGATAGCAGAATGTGCTGATACTCACCCCCTTGTGTCTGCTGTGATGTCCTCACGCGCCCATCCAAATCGGGGTAGGCCACCGCCAGGATCTGGGACATCAGGGGGGTCAATTGGCGGCTGGCACCCCTCCTACGTTGGGAGGCCATCCCCAGCAGAGACTCAGCGGTCTTTCTGGTCCCGCGGCGGATGTCCTCCCACCTCTTTCGCCAGAGGGTGCCCCGTCTGTTGTGGACCCCCAGGGCCCGGACGTCCTTGGCGATGACACGCCAAATGTCGATCTTCTGATGGGCGCTGACCTATGTGACATGTACAGGGTGGTAAAGGAAATCGCATCAGTTTTCTGCCTGGTCAATGTGAGTGCCCCCCCCCTCCCCAACCTTGCCATATGGCACATGCTCTCATCTTTAGTGCATTGCACTCCTCATTCGCTCCCCTCCCCACCATCTTACATACACCCCACTCAACACAGGCATAGCCCATTCAACGTGCACCCTGTGTACTAACCTGTTTGTCTGGAGGACCGTAGAGTAGCGCATACTGGGGGAGGACCCCATCAACAAGTTTCTCCAATTCTTCGGCAGTGAAGGCAGGGGCCCTTTCCCCAGTCGCAGCAGCCATTGTATCTCCAAGACCGAGGTCACAGCAGCACTTGCAGTATAGGTCCTCTCCTGTGGATGATCAGGTCTCGAGTGATTAATCAGATAGAAAATGGCGGCCACGCCCGCGGCGGTGCGTACCGCGGCGGTGCGTACCGCGACCGCCGGCGCACATCGTCATTGGCTCCTGAGACCCATAGGGTTCAATGTTAACCAATGCTGCTTTGCACCGCGGTCTTCGACCGCCTACCGCCACGGTGTGCCACGCCAGAGCAGTGACTTCACATCCCACTGTCACACTTCACAGGTCAGGCAGCCGCCATTTCAAGGGCCCACATGGCATGATTTCTACTGCGTCACACAGGCCTAGGCCTTGCATTGCCACTCATACAAGCCGTTCAATGCATAGCGATTCGTGTACTGTGCAAGCTGTGTGAACGAACCTGTGGGCTGCTTGACTCTGTGCTCCATGTTGTCCTTCCTAGGCACCGTCCACTGGGACTTGCGAGGAGAAGGATGAATCCTCCCGTGTACCGACCGCTGGTGGACCTGTCGACAATGGAAGAAGGACATATCATACTTACATACCGGCTTGACAGAGAAACTATACATGAACTATGTGCCCAGCTGGAGCCAGACCTGATGTCCCCCATTCGCCAACCCACAGGGATTCCCCCTCTGGTGCAGGTTCTGTCAGTACTCCATTTTTTGGCGAGTGGGTCTTTTCAGACAACAGTGGCCATATCATCTGGGATGTCTCAGCCTATGTTTTCTAAGGTTTTGTCCAGAGTGTTGTCTGCCCTGATGAAATACATGCGGAGCTACATTATTTTCCCTTAGGTGGGCAAATTGGCTACAGTGAAGGGTGATTTCTATGCCCTTGGACATATCCCCAACATCATTGGTGCCATTGATGGGACCCATGTGGCTTTGGTTCCCCCCAAAGAAAGTGAGCAGGTGTACAGAAACAGAAAAAGTTATCATTCGATGAATGTCCAGGTGGTCTGTTTGGCTGACCAGTACATCTCCCATGTAAATGCCAAGTTCCCTGGGTCAGTGCATGACGTGTATGTCATGCGAAATAGCAGCATCCCTTATGTGATGGAACAGCTACAGAGACACCGTGTGTGGCTAATTGGTGACTCTGGTTACCCCAACCTGTCGTGGCTACTGACCCCAGTGAGGAATCCCCGGACCAGGGCAGAGGAACGGTACAATGAGGCCCATGGGTGATCTAGGACGATCAAAGAAAGGACCTTCGGGGTCCTGAAGGCCAGGTTTAGGTGCCTGCATATGACAGGGGGATCCCTCATGTACTCACCAAAGAAGGTGTGCCAGATCATCGTGGCCTGCTGAATGCTTCACAATCTTGCATTGCGACGCCAGGTGCCTTTTCTGCAGGAGGATGGTCCAGATGGTGGTGTTGTAGCAGCTGTGGAGCCTGTGGAGAGTGAAGAGGAGGAAGACGACGGGGACGACACGGACAACAGGGATACAGTCATACAACAATACTTTCAGTTGCACACAGGTAAGAATCAGCCACCCCAATTTACATTTACTTAAGGCCTCATGTGTCTCCACTGTCTGTGTTTCCCCCCAGTTCCTGTTAACTGATTTGTGACTTTCCCTTCCCTTTTCAGAGCTGTATGACCCACTGCCTGACTTCAGCTTTGTTTGCCCATGGACTAAAGCTTATTGAAATTGGTATGTTGTCATCACAAAGTAACTGGACATTATTGCACCGTTATGTGTAATACATTTGTTAAGAATACAAGCAGACTCCTGTTTTTTTAAGTGGAATAAGTGATTTATTTTAAGTGCTACATATAGGTACATGATTGGGAAGCGGTGATGGGTGGGGGTGGAGTAATGTCCATGGCAGAGTCCAGTTCTCAGTCGCACAGGTGCATTGTCCATATGCCTGGGGAAGCATGGAGCAGGGGCAGTTCAAGGTTGGACAGGATGACAATGTGGGACAGTGGGATGACATCAGGGGGTATCTTAGGCTGGCGGGGTCTTGCAATCCTACTCTGTCTTCTTGTGAGATCTCAGGTTCCGCTTGCGGGGTGGTTCTTCTTCTGCAGGAGGTGGGGTTCTGGTGGCCTGTCGTTGTGTGGGGGCCTCCTGACCACTAGTGCCGGCGGAGGTGGTAGGCTGTTCCTGGCCTGGGCTAGTGACAGGGGCCCTTTGGGGTGCCACATGGTCCCGCAATGTGGTGACGATCTGGGTAAGGGCCACGACGATGGTCCCCATTGCGGAACCGATGTTCCTCAGTTCCTCCCTGAAACCCATGTACTGTTCCTCCTGCAGTTCCTGGATCTCCTGGAACCGGGCCAGTACCGTCGCCATCGTCTCCTGGGAGTGGTGGTATGCTCCCATGATGGAGGAGAGGGCCTCTTGGAGAGTTGGTTCCCCGGGCCTGTCCCCCCCCTGTCGCACAGCAGCCCTCCCAGTTCCCCTGTGTTCCTGGGCCTCTGTCCCCTGGACGGTGTGCCCACTACCACTGCCCCCAGGTCCCTGTTGTTGTTGGGGTGGTGGGTCAACCTGGGTGCCCTGTAGTGGTGGACACACCGCTGATTTACGTGTCCTGGAGACAGAGGCATGGGCCCGCTGGGTGGGAGCTGTGCTGGTGTTCCCAGAAGGGGTTGGGTCTGGTGTAGCCTGTGGCTGTCTGTGGGGAACCGACTGTCCAGAGGTCCCCGATGGGCCGGGATGGTCGTCTGGCTCTAGGGAGACAGAGCTGCTGTCATCGCTGGGGGCCTCTTCTGGGGTGGGATGGACATCTCTGGACCCTCCGTGGCGGTGTGGTGGCGTTCGGGTCCTGCAGGGGTATAAAGGTATGGTTATTGCTTCTGTGTGTGGCATTTCGTGTGATGGGTGGGTGTCCGTGTACCCATGTGCAGGCATTTCCTTGTGGGGGCTTTTGTGAGGGTGGCTTGTGGGGGTGATGTGTGTGTGCAGTGGGCATGCTTTGGTGATGGGTGTCCATGCTTTGTGGTCGCATGCAGGGCTTGGTGTTGGGATGGGTGGGTTGTGATGGTGAGCCTTTTGCTAGGGGTTGGTGTGATGGGGGAGGGGGTAAGGGTGGGGGTATGATTTGGCATGCAGGTGGGGTGGGGTGGGAAGCAGTAGTGAAGATTTGCCTTACCAGAGTCCATTCCTCCGCCTACTCCTGCGAGGCCCTCAGGATGCAGGATGTGCAAGACTTCCTCCTCCCACGCTGTAAATTCTGGGGGAGTAGGTGGGGGTCCGCCGCCAGTCTTCTGCACCGCAATGTTGTGCCTTGATACCATGGAACGCACCTTCCCCCGTAGGTCGTTCCATCTCTTCCTGATGTCCTCCCGATTGCGTGGATGCTGTCCCACCGCGTTAACCCTGTCCACTATCCTTTGCCATAGCTCCATCTTCCTGGCAATTGTGGTGTGCTGCACCTGTGCCCCGAAGAGCTGGGGCTCTACACGGACTATTTCCTCCACCATGACCCTGAGTTCGGCGTCACTGAACCTGGGGTGTCTTTGGGGTGCCATGGGGTGGTGTGGTTGAGGTGTGGGGTGGCGTTTGTGGTGATGAGTGTGGTGCGTGTGGTGGTGTGTGGTGTTTGGTGCGTGGATTCTGTGTGGGTGATGGTGTTGTGTGCCTCTGTGTTGTGGGATTGACTATTCTGTGCTCTCTCTCCAGCCTTCGTCAATGATTTCGGGTCGTAGGGGCTTGTGGGTGATGTGGGTGTGTGTTTTATATTGTGTTGGGTGTGTGGGAGTGGTGTTAGTATGTGTATCAGGTGTGTGTATTTCAAACTGACCAATGTGGCTGAGTTTTCAATGTGTGTGTGTATTTTGACCGCATCGGTGTGTACCGCCAATGCAATACCGCGTTTGAAAGACCGCTGCGTGGATTTGTGGGTCGGAATGGTATGGGCGTATTTCTGTTGGCGTGACGGTGGAGGTTTGGTCATCGCCATTTTTTCGCTGACCTTTGGTGTGGCGGACTTTTGTGGATGTCGGGTTTTTGGCGGTTTGCCAGTTGCGGGTCAGAATGACCGTGGCGGTTTACCGCGGCCGCGGCGGTGTTATGGCGGTCTTCTGACCGGCGGTAAGCGCCTTTTACCGCCGAAGTCAGAATGACCCCCATATTCTTTACAAGATCCCCATCAAAATTTATGCATTTTATGAACAACATTTAACTGTGCTGTGTTCCACGTTTAAAATGTTTCACATGAAGCAAGCATTAATCATAGTTGCAGAAAATCAATTGCTAAAGCTCTCTTAGCTGGTCAACTGTAAACCCTGTTTAATTCTTCATTTAAATAGTTCAGATTCAAAATTCTTTTCGAGGCAGATCAATACCAGACAACATGAAGACCATCTGTATCATCATTTCAAGATTCATTTCAGAGTATTTTGAACCAACAAATCATGCTCAAACAAAAGTAATAGATATTAAAGTACTATTGAAGATTGCTCAGGGCATATTATTCTTATGCGTATGCTACTTACATGTCATGTGGAAACAGCTTGCAAGTGAGACATAAATAAGACATTATTGAACATACTAAGTGGCAGACTTATACTCTGTTTGCGCTGAAATAGCGTCAGCGCAAACTTAACTCCATATTTACATTTTGACGCTAGACCCGTCTAGCATCAAAATATTAGAGTTAAAAAAATTATTCTAAGGCCCATGCGCCTTATTTATCCTCCCATGCAAAAATGGTGCACAGGAGGGAGGCAGGCCTAAATAATGGCGTTAATCTTGCTCAGCGCCATTATTTAACACCGGGGTCAGGGCAGGCATTCGGGGACCTGTGGGCCTATTTCTATGGTGGAACACCATGCAATACGTTCACAGCTGCCCTCCCCAGACTCCAAGGACACCCCCACCGACACCAGAAGGACAGCAGAAGATGGGGGACCACATCCCAGGCAAGTATAGGCAAGTAGAGGTAAGTATTTTAAAAAAATTTAAGTGCCATTGGGGGCCCGGAAATGGGCCCCCATACATGACACTGGGTGCAATGACCATACCCAGGGGACCGGCATGACTCCTGTCTTTTCTAAGACAGGAGTCATGTGGTATGCTAGGTTTAGCATCAAGAAATGATGCTAGACTGGTTAGAGTCATCTTTTTTTACTCTAACCAGTCTAACGTCATTTTTTGGTGCAAAACCCCCTTCTCCCATACATCCAACCCCACCCCGCTAATGTCATTCTCCATGACGTTAGCCCACCCTTTGCGCCAGATTGCATCATTCCATAAATAAGACGCCCGGCAGGCATCTTGGAATGGCGCTAGCCGGCGGTATACTTTTTGATGCTAAACTGCGTTAGTGCAGTTTAGCGCCAAAAAGTATAAATCAGGGCATAATTCTCATATTGTAAACCCCCATGTGATCTTCTTCTCAAAATACCAGATTATTCAGTGCCCTTCTGATTGAAGGGTTTCATTCCAGCTCAACTGCAGAACAAATCTAAAGGGGACAAATATAGCAGTTGCATACATTGCGCAATTTAAGGAGACCTACAGATATATTGATCACAACCCATACGGTCAATGCAACCTGAACTAGACATGCTATATCTATGACATTTTGATGGAATGAAGCTATTGACATCATTCTATGAATGCAAAATCTAACATTTTACTATGACATTTGATCAAGATGGGATCCAGTTGTTTGGTCTCCTCATAGGGGTGGATGTTTGCAAACCTTTGGCTAGTCTGTGTAGGGAAAAAACTGATAAAAAAAGCCTTTCTACTGCTCAAGGTCTTGTGACTGTTTCAGAGAAGCAGAGAATTTGTCAAGTCAACTGAAATTATAAGATGGCTTTCCTAAAGTGTTGGCCCCTGAGTAATTAAACAAGCTTGGTATAACAATAGGGAGAGTCTCATGGCTTCAGAAATCAAGAAGGGTCAAGCAAGAATTGTATGTGTGTCAACATTTGCAACCAAAGCAGTGATGCAAGGCACATTATGAAGAAAAACATGCTTTATTGGTGCCAAGGAACTACAAAATTCCTCCTCTTCTTTTTACTTTTAAGCGGCACCAAATATGAGAGAGAAATTGGTGAAAGCTTTTGTTGAACCTTTGATTTCCCCTCATATATTTGAGAGCTTAGGAAATGTCATTTCAAATGAGGACATTGTACTGGGTGTTACATGATGGGTAACATTAAGGGGCAGATTTATACTCTGTTTGTGCAGAAATAGCGTAATTTTTTTTTTTTACGCTAATTCAGCACAAATCTAGCTCCATATTTACATTTTGACGCTACACCTGTCTAGCATCAAAATATTGGAGTTAAAGTCACTTTTTTGCTGGCGGAAAACTGCCTTGCGTCAATGAGATGCAAGGTAGGCATTCTTGGGCAAAAAGTTATTCTAAGGCCCATGCACCTTATTTATCCTCCCGTGCAAAAATGGTGCACAGGAGGGAGGCAGGCCTAAATAATGTTGTTAAGCTTGCTTAGCGCCATTATTTAACGCTGGGGTTAGGGCAGGCGTTCGGGGACCTGTGGGCCTATTTCTATGGTATAACACCATGCAATAAGTCCACAGGTGCCTTCCCCAGACTCCAGGGACAACCCCACAGACACCAGAGGGACAGCAGAAAACGGGAGACCACATCCCAGGTAAGTATAGGCAAGTAGAGGTAAGTATTTTCTTATTTAAGTGCCATTGGGGGCCCGGAAATGGGCCCCCATACATGGCACTGGGGGCAATGATCATACCCAGGGGACCAGCATGACTCCTGTCTTTTCTAAGACAGGAGTCATGTGGTATGGTAGGTTTAGCGTCAAGAAATTATGGTAGACTGGTTAGAGTCATCTTTTTTTACTCTAACCAGTCTAGCGTAATTGTTTGGTGCAAAACCCCCTTCTCCCATACATCCAAACCCACCCGGCTAACATCATTCTCCATGATGTTAGCCCACCCTTTGCGCCAGATTGCATCATTCCATAAATAAGATGCCCAGCTGGCATCTTGGAATGGCGCTAGCCGGCGGAATACTTTTTGATGCTAAACTGCGTTAGTGCAGTTTAGCGTCAAAAAGTATAAATCAGGGCCTAATTCTCATATTGTAAACCCCCATGTGATCTTCTTCTCAAAATACCAAATTATTCAGTGCCCTTCTGATTGAAGGGTTCCATTCCAGCTCAACTGCAGAACAAATCTAAAGGGGACAAATATGGCAGTTGCATACATTGCGCAATTTAAGGAGACCTACAGATATATTGATCACAACCCACACGGTCAATGCAACCTGAACTAGACATGCTATATCTATGACATTTTGATGGAATGGAGCTATTGACATCATTCTATGAATGCAATATCTAATATTTTACTATGACATTTGTTCAAGATGGGATGCAATTGTTTGGTCTCCTCATAGGGGTGGATGTTTGCAAACCTTTAGCTAGTCTGTGTACGGAAAAAACTGATAAAAATTGCTTTTCTACTGCTCAAGGTCTTGTGACTATTTCAGAGAAGTGGAGAATTTGTCTAGTCAACTGAAATTATAAGATGGCTATCCTAAATTGATGCCCCCTCAGTAATGAAACAAGCTTGGTATAACAATAGAGAGAGTCTCATGGCCACAAAAATCAAGAAGGGTCAAGCAAGAATTGTATGTGTGTCAACATTTGCAACCAAAGCAGTGATGCAAAGCACATCATGAAGAAAAACATGCCTTATTGGTGCCAAGGAACTACAAAATTCCTCCCCTTCTTTTTACTTTTAAGCGGCTCCAAATATGAGAGAGAAATTGATGAAAGCTTTTGTTGAACCTTTGATATCCCCTCGTATAATTGAGAGCTTAGGAAATGTCATTTCAAATGAGGACATTTTACTGGGTGTTACATGATGGGTAACATTAAGCGGCATATTTATACTCGGTTTGCGCTGAATTAGCGAAATTGTTTTTTACGCTAATTCAGCACAAACCTAACTCCATGTTTATACTTTGGGGTTAGGCACGTCTAGCCCCACGTCTAGCCCCAAGGTTATGGAGTGAAAGTCATTTTTTGGACATGGAAACCTACCTTGCATCAATGAGATGCAAGTTATGCATTCCTGAGCAAAAAATGACGATATGGCCTTAGCGTCATATTTATCCCCCCATGCTAAAATCAAGCACAGGGGAATGAGGGCCTTAAATTATGGTGCTAAGCTTGCCTAGAGCTATTATTTAACGCCTGGGTATGGGCAGGCGTTAGGGGACCTGTGGGCAAAATCCCATGGTCAGAGACCATGGAAAGAGCCCACAGGTGCCCTTCCTTGGCCCAGGGATACCCTCACCAACACCGGGAGGATAGCTAAGGATGGGGGGACACCATCCCAGGTAGGTACAGGTGAGTATTTGTTTTTTAGGTGCCATAGGGAGAGGCTAACTTGGGCCCCCTACATGGCATTGTGCCCAATAGCCATGCCCAGGGGACACAAGTCCCCTGGGCATGGCCATTGGGCTGGGGGAAATGACTCCTGTCTTTACTAAGACAGGAGTCATATCCATGTGGTTTTAACATCAGAATGATGCTAGTCTAGTTGGAGGCATTTTTATGCCTCTGCCTGGCCTGTACTAGCGACATCTTTGACGCTAAAGCGCCTGTACCCCCTACACCTCTCCCACCCGGCCAGTGTCCTTTTTCATGACGCTAGCCGGGCCTTACAGCTGGGTACGGTCATACCATAAATATGATGCTCAGCTGGCGTGTTGGGATGACGCTAGCCAGCGGTATACTTTTTGACCCAAAACTGCATTGGCGCAGTTTAGCGTCAAAAAGTATGCATCTGGCCTAAGAGTTTTGCTGTGAATGATAAAACCTGGATCCTATCAGACTTTCTCTACTCCTCAGACCAGTAATGCAATATACTGTGTGGAATGCCCTTGTGGCCTGAGATTAACAGGGCAAACTAGGCAATAGATAAAAACAGTGCTTCTTTAGCACCAGTCTAAAATAAGAAGTAAGGTGGTTTCTATCCTGAGGTCGAGCACTTTTGGGAAAATGCCCACAAAGTTTCTGATATGTTTTGATAGGTGATTCAAACTGTTTATGCTTCTAAAAGGGGTTCTAGTACGGATAAACTGTTAACCTTTAATGAGAACGGCTGGATTTGGAAATTTAGTACAGTACATATGGGATTGAATTTCGCCATAGGATAGCATCATCTAGGTACTTCATAATGCTTGTAAAGGGTAGTGATGTTTTATGATACATACTTTAGAATATTCATTTTTGGTACTGTCTCTCCATTTGGAGAGGGATTAATTGTAGTATCTTATCACATTGTTGGCAACCTTAGGAACATAGCTGTTAAGTATGTCAGCCTTAGGCTCATCTTCCCTAAACCTTTTGCCGGCTTTGCCTCACTTTTGCTGATTGGTGTTTGTCAGCTGCAGGACTCTGGGCACTTTACCACTGATAACCAGTGCTAAACTGCATGTGATCACTCCCCTAAAACATGGTAGGATTGCTATAACTACAATTGACATATATAATGTACTTATAAGTTCCTAGTATAGTGCACTAAGGGCCAGATTTACGGAAAAGTGGTGCAGCGCAGTGCCGCACCAAAATTGGCAGCGCCGCGATGTGTCACTTTAGAAACGCAGGGATGCGCTGTATTTAGGTAAATACGGCACACCCCTGCATTTCCCCCTGTGCTGGTGCTAAATTTAGCTGCCATCGCCAACACAGGCATCCTTGCACTTTCGTGCAAGCATGTCTACGTTGAGGGGTGTGATTGTTTATGTGCGGGAAGGTGTCCCTTCCTGCACATAAACAATCATTAATGGCGCTTTGGCACTTCTTTGTGTGCTGCACAATGCAGCACACACAGAAGTGCCAAAACGTTGTGTTCAAATGAATGTTTATGTGCAGGAAGGAACACTTCCCTGCACATAAACAATAATTTCTGGCATTTTGTTCTTTCTATGCGTGTGGCAGAATACAGCACGTGTAGAAAATGCAAAAAACAAGGAGGAATAAAAGTATTCCTCCTTGTTGCGCCCTGCTAACCCCTCCCCCCCTTGGGGGTGGTGTTAGATATTTGTTCTGCCTTGGGTTTACAAGATTTCCTTAAATCTGAGGCACCGTCAAAATGCAATGGGTGTTGCTGTGACAACACCCATTGCACGCCCCTTCCATGCACAGTGCTGTGTAGGAAGGGGCCGTATTTACAAGGTGGTGTTAAGTCACAAAAAGTGTACATAAGGTGCTGTGCTTAGCGCCACAGGAGTGTCACTAAAAGTGACGCTCCTGTGGTGCTAGGGGCCTATGAATACGGTCCTAATGTCCCCAGGGCCTGTAAATGAAATGCTACTAGTGGGCCTGCAAGACTGATTGTGCCACCCATTTCAATAGCCCTTTAAACATGTCTCAGGCTTGCCACTGCAGAGCCTGTGGGTGAAGTGTGACTGCTATGTCGACTCAGCATATATAACCCCTTGTCAAGCCTTAGACTCCCCTTTTATTACACATATGTCACCCCTAAGGTAGGCCCTAGGTAGCCCATAAGGCAAGATGCTATGCAATTAAAAGTCAGGGCATAAACTTTTAGGTTTTACATGTCCTGGTAGTGAAAGACTCTCATATTCATTTTTCAATACTGTGGAGTCTGCCCCTTCTTAGAACAACATTGGGATTGCTTATTACATTTAATTAAGTGTAATTCCTGACTGAGAAGGAGTACACCTGTCATGTTCAACACCTATAGAATTGTAATGATAAATCCTCTTTAATGGTAAAGTTAGATTTACTGTTCCATTTTTCAAAATGCCACTTTAAGAAAGTTCAAAAACAACAGATGATGGATGGAATGCAGAGCAAATCAAACATTCACCCCCACTCACAGATCTGGGTTTAATCCATCAGTTGTTTTGCTTGCCATGCCATTCCAGTTTGGACCCAGCCATTTGCAAAACAGTCTTGACCCTGTTTCCCATGGGAACAGTCCAGCCCGAACTGCCAGGCCAGCTCTTTCCTGGGCCAGAAGCAAGCACCCTGGGACCAGTTTCAGGGTATCACCCTTCATCAGAGCTAGCTTGAATCTTGTGTCTTAACAAGAACGGGACCAATGTTTGGGCATACCCTTCCCACTTGGGGCGACAAATGCAAAGTTTCCCTTAATTGGGCATATTCATTTGCCACTCCCAGTTACTTTACAGATAGTGCACAGAAGGAGGTAACTTAAACACCCTTTTTCTAATAGGCTTTAAATTGGAAGACAAAGTGAGGCTGTGTTCCACGCACTCTAATATACACTCAGAGAGTGCCAGATGTGCACCTAGTTTCAAGACATTTAGAACACAGCCCTCATCTAACTCTTCCTCACAGCTCTAACTTCTGGCTTAATCCTTATGACCTTTGGAACTGCCCATGTGCCTCCTGGCCCGAAAGATCAAAAAGACAGTGGCAGGAATAGAAGGATAACATCCTGGCATGAGCCCTGTTGACTTTCTGTTATTGGAGCAGAAATTGAACATTTTAATTCATTTGAGTTTGTTTCTCACTTCAGAATGGTTTTATGTTGCAAATAAATAGTGTTTTGAAGTTTGTGCAATGCACACTAAAATTAATTAAAAAGTTGCCTTCTAGCAGTTGCTAAACTGTGTATGTGCCTTTTCAGGACCTCTCCCTCTAAGAGGAGAAAGATAAAAAAACAAATCCTAGGGGTGACCTGGCAGGTTATGCTTGTATAACAGTGACTTAAGGTCAGCCATTTGATTGACTGCATCTGCCCTGCCCCTGTCCATGCAATACATACTTGGGCTCAGATTACAATGAATTCATGCAACACAGAGAAGCAAGGAAAGTTGATGTGCTCCTTCTTGTTAATGGGAAAGAACAGAACAGTGCCAGATTCAGCACTGTTCTGCTCTCTCCCGCTCACTTTTGGCAACCATGCACCAATGGAGCAACCCGTGCTCCACAGTGCAAGGGTGTCAGTGTTGTGTGAGGCATAGATTTGTGTGCTTGAAGGGGTACCTTCCAGTATAAAAACTATGCTTTAAGCTGTTTCTCACTTTGTATGTGTGCTTCATAATGCAATGCTTATTCAAAGAAGGAAAAACAAGGGCAAATGAAAACCTTTCTCATTATTACACTTACCTCGAGGAGGCACAGGATTGTGGAACAAACGCCAGTCTACAATTTGTTGTGGTGTAGGCTTGCATCAAAGCCCATTGGTGGTTGCATGGGAACATTTATGTGCCACCCATAGAACGTCCCGTTGGTGTAAAGGAAAGCAAGTCTGCACTCAGCACAGCTTTGCGTTATTTTGGGTTACAATCCAAAACAAATTATGATTAGCGTTGGATTGTAAATCCCACCACAGCATTTTGAATCTGGTTTGTGTTAAAAAAAACTAAATCCTGATGTAAAGTGTTTGTAAATTTGGGCCTTCGTGAGAGCTAGACACCTATGATAATGGTAGGGCCTTTTATCAGAGTGTGTGGAAGAACTGAGCACTGTGTTTGGGCCCTGAGTGATCTTTTCACACTTGACTGTGCCAGGGCATTTTGAGCTGGGTATTGTATGTGGACCTGAGAAAATGCATGCATGTGTGTGCACCCATGCTGGCTGAGTTTGGGCAGATAACTGCTACAAACATGACATATTAAGGCAGTACTACTAGCATATAACATTTGCATTCATAGCATATGAAGGTACTATATGAATTAATAGATATGTGTGATGCAAAAAAATGTAACTCCTTTATTTATCTTATTAATCCTGCATTTAATGTTTACTCTTTTGTTTACTGTTTGTATTTTGAGTTCAGTGATGCCATTAAGTAGAAAGTCATGTGACAATAATCTTTCTAACATCAGGGTCAAGGGTGATGTGATGTCACTTCCTGTAATGTCAACAGTGTCTGACCGATAGCATGAAGTCCTTTCACCATCCCTGGGATTTTGGTGAATTGATGTCCATGAAACCATCCTATAGGACACTGTGCCTTCAGTGATGGATTTATTTTTACATTTCACTAAGCACTCTGGAGGCCTTACTCAGCTTTACCTGAAAAAATGTCTAGGGGCATAATGTATTAAACTCTGGTCACAATTTGCAATTAGTACTTTTGAAACTAGAATTTAATTTTGCAAATGGACCTAAGTATTAATAGGGTGGATCATATAGTTCTGATTCAGAGTGGGTCATAATCCTACCTACCTCATGATTGCTCTGAAATAGGTTGCAAACTGTGACTTACTGTGATTGGGTGGATCATCACTGGGAAGGAGGCCTACTAGAGTCAGCAGGCCACCAGGTCTGTGATCACCTATTCATAAAGTAAAATATAACTCAGTTTTCGTAAAGGGAACATTGCTGCTTTAGATAAAAAGGTGTACTTTTTATTTTTTTATGTACATTTTTGTACATTAGCAAAGGGATAGGGCTCCATATGGACTCCCTGCCTTTTGCTCTTGGTTTACCACCCTAGCTCGTGAGTCTGTAAAGTTATGCAGTCAGACTTCAGTGACAAAATATGATAATTATCCTATGACAATTTTGAAAGGTATTTTGAAAAGACATCTACAGCATGTAATCTGAATCGTATACCGAATATTAAATCTGTATATTGATCGTTATGGGGTTGCATTTCCATTTTAAGAGTCATTAAAAGTTTGCTGTCTCCTAAATTGGATAAGTACATTGAAAAAGGACTTTTGTTGTGGAATGGGAGTGCTTCAGACTATAAAAATATTTTCTACATCTGGCCTTTAGTTACTTTAGTATTGTACCCTAACTGCCTGACAAGACTCAACAACTTTTTTTATTCTTCCTGCTAAACTAGTTTTATGTAAGATTACATTTATATGTCCAAACACACGAAGGTTGCCTTTAAAAATGTTTAGAAATAATGTAAGCCACAGCTAAACATCCAACAGAGCACATTAGACAGAACACCTTCATGCATCCATCTCTGTATGGATAACCTATGTATTGCTTCACTTTGCTCAGAAGAGCAGTTCCTAACGTGAATAGCAAACGTAATATAAATTAGAAGTTTCTAATAAGCAGGCAAGAGCATGTAGATAAGTTATATAGTTAACTTCTATTGCAGCAAATAACAATTGACTCAGAGAAATGACATACTCAAAATGCATCCACTTCTTAATGGGCATGTCTATTGGACAAAAGGTGTATAAGCAAGCAGTAAAACCCATGGCCTCAAGTCTTACACATCAAAACAATCATGTAATCAACTAATCAAGATTAGGGCCAGGACAGAAAGCGTGTAATACATCACCACAAGCTGATAAAGGCTCCGATATGCAATAAAATAGCAGAACCAGGACACAAAACAGAATGTATCCTATGCAAATGTCAATGGCATGATGTAAAACATGACAGCACAACATACAAGACAGCAAAGCTTAACAGTACAAGTCATTGACCCCCTTCTATCTACCTTTCATCACTCCAATCACTAAGGGACACATCATTGGGTGAACAGGGATTTGAAGTTGATGAAAACTTGGAACTTTTTGAACTCATCTCTGACTACAAAAATAAATCTTGAGATGTGCAGGACCTAGTATTCAACTGTGAATCATTGGATGTTGTAGTCCAGCACAATGCAGGTCGGATCAGACTCTGATCACCATGTTCTTGGGTAGACTTACCACACTTCCTTAAAAGGAATCAGGCCCAGTCACAACCATTCTGTGAATCTATAGAAGGAGCATGGCCATCTCCTTTCCTGAGGTGAACCCAGAGAAACAAATGAGGCCCTTCAATGCAACCCAAAGCAAACGCTAAATGTGTTAACCACTGTTTGACTAAAAAAAATGAAAGTAGAGCATAAGGAAGCAAACAAATAGTTAGACACAAGCTTCATATCATGTCTGCATATGATAAAACCAGCTCGAAAGACTCCGGGATATAGGTTCATAAGATGGCCCTAATGACAAAAAATGCCGACAATATCACTGACAGACCTGGACCACTCACCTGAAATCTAGGTTTCTGTGGAAATGGAGAAGAAGAACCACAGCCCTGTGGACTAAAACTTCACTGCTGAGGTTACAAACAGTGAGCGAAGAGTCCTGAGGGGAGAAGGGTAGGGAAAAGGGAGATGGGAAGAGAGGGTGTGGACAACAAGTCCTAAGATGCCTCAATTCTGCAGTGCTCGCTAGTGGGGTGGTTCCTGCCTTGAGAATAAAGGACCCTGGTGCACAAGAAGGAAAAAGTAACAAGCCTGAGTATTTATTCACCCTTCTACCTTCATTGACAAAATACACACCACTAAGTAGCTTGCTCTGAATCATTCAGCAGACAAAGTAACAGTGTTCAAGTCACACAAAACGTCTTATACAAAGTTCTTGTCGCACAATATTCCTGAGTTATTATGCCACAATATGCAGAATACCAAATGGACTCAAAGTTCCTTAACTGATTGAGTATCAATATTTGGAAACATTCTTAAACACCTATTTGAGCATAGATGTATCTTGAGATTAAAAAGGTCATAGTGTTTCAAACAAGACAATATTCTGAAATGCAATCAGTTATAGGGTTAACAAAGTCATTCAGCATGGAAAAATGCCTAGCATTGTTATCAGTTCTCACTATGCCGCTTTACTAAATTAGTTCCCAAAGTTCAGCGTACCTGATCTTTTAGTATTGCCCTTACAAAACTAAAGAACCTTTTGAGTTGGGTCTCTATTGAGCCTTTCTTTAAGAAAACGAGAAGGCTCGAGTAGAGTCCAGCTAGTCTTTAACTAGTTTTTCTTAGTAATAAAATAATCACTAACGTTTAAATCCCAGGGGTGCTGGGGTGTGGTAGCTTTCTTACTCTAACATTCTTCTTTTCTCTTTCTCTTTTCTTGTAGGAATTCCACTGTAGGAGGACTTGATCAGAAGGAAGGCTGCTGGGAACCAGGAAACAGGAGCAGACTCAGAAGACTGCAGACCGATCGGAAGCTGGAACAGAACAGGTAAGGATCTTGAAGCCAAGCAATGAGAGTGACCGCCTGTGTTATTTAAATCGAAATGCTCTTATGTACCTTTGCATTAACGAGTGAGTCATCATTTTACCCAGGTGCTGAGTCATAATTTTTCCCAGGTGATAGAGCAGCTCTTGACAACACATGGGTGGTCATTATGACACTGGCGGTATTACAACCGCAGGGCCAAAACGGCGGGAGCACTGCCAACAGGCTGGCGGTGCCTCCCGGCGTATTTTGTCCGTGGCGGTAGCGCCGCGGTCACACCACCGGGGCTGGCGGTTTACCGCCACAATGGCCCCGGCAGATGTAATCCGCCAGGGCAGCGCTGCTTGCAGCACTGCCCAGGGGATTACGAGTCCCCGACCGCCAGCCTTTTTCTGGCGGTCTGAACCGCCAGGAAAAGGCTGGCGGTATGGGGAGTCGTGGGCCCCCTGACAGGGCCCCATGCGGCTTTTCACTGTCTTCTGTGCAGACAGTGAAAAGCGCGATGGGTGCAGTCGCACGGCCGCAACACCGCCGGCTCCATTTGGAGCCGGCTCCCATGTTGCGGCCCACAAATGGGCACCGCAGGAGTGCGGCCGCGTTGGCAGCCGCACGGCGGTTACAGCTGCCACCCGCCAATGTTGTAATGAGGCCCCTGGTGATGAGTCACAGGCTGCACATTTGAAGGCATGTGAAGGAGCTTTTGAGTATTTCATTTGGCCTCCTCTTTATCCGTGTTACAAATGTTTTACGCAATAATACTGTATAAACATCACGGGTCATAAGCAATATTACTGTATAACTTCATGGCTTATAATTACAACAAATCTTAGGCCTCTTTTGTAATACATGTGGATTATACAAAAGTGTTCACTAAGAGCTGAGTAGGTCTTCACACCAATCATGGACACCTAGAGTGTTGCAAATGAGGCAAGAAGTACGTGTTGAACCAGTACCCCCCCATAGGCCTATTAACAGGGTGTGGTTTGGAGGGGAAGTGAGAATGGAACAATTGAACTGACCGGGTGTGGGCATGAATATGAGCAGCAGGTTTCCACAACCACTCTTCAGGGGGATATTATTTCCAATCTATCAAGTAAAATAATCACCCTTGACACCTACATGAGTCTAGGATACGATGGACTTCAAACTATTCATGATTATTTACCATTATTACAGGCAGAGGTGGTGCAGATTGGGTGGTTGGGAGGAATGGCTTAATCAAAGAGACATATAAAACAGGGTAAATATGGCACTCATCAGGGAGAGTCAGTTTAATGGCTATTGGGGTGATAATTTTTACAATAGGAAAGGGACCAATGAACCTGGGTTGTAACTTCTTAGGTCCTGGTGATGATAAATGTTGTGTGCTTAGCCATATTTGATCTCCCTCAACATAGTTGGGGGCAGGAGTACAATGCTTGTCTGCCTGCTTTTCCATTTGTTCTTTAGTGTCTTCTAATGTTCATTTGGCCTTTTGCCAGATGTTTTGTAAGTCAGTCATATATGAGTGCCCGCTGGTGCTTTTAATGACAACTGAAACTGTACAAAGCTTGGATGGTAACCCTGGTTACAGTAAAATGGGGACACATTATGTGCAGAGTGAACACTATTATTGTATGCAAATTCTGCCAGTGGTAGAGCCAAGAACCAACTACTGGTCAATGTCTCTAGGAAGCAACAGAGAACTTGCTTCATAGTCTGATTGGTTCACTTTGTTTGACCAACTGTTTGAGGGTGACATGCTGAAAACAAACGATGATCAATGTGGCGGTTGGCACAGAGTTCTTGCCAAACTTTGGATACGAATTACGTGCCCTGATCTGAAATATTAGTAAAGGGCAAACCATGGAGCCAAACTACTTGTGTGATAAAAGGCGCAACTAATTATTTAGCGGTTAGGACCTTTGAGAGTAGGATGAAGTGAAACAACTTTGAGAACAATTCTGTTACCACCAATATTCAGTTGTTTTCAGTTATAAAATCCATGTTAATGGTATGCCAAAGGTTGGTGGTACTGGGAGAGGTACTCATTGTTCTGCTGGCAGTACAAGCTGCTCAATCTGTTCTTGGGCTGTCCTGTTGAAGCCATGGTACCCCCTGGATAGCTCCAAAAGTAGGGATGTTGATAAGATCAAAGTTAATGGACTCAGAGTGGCCATTGTCACATGCTAAGGTAATAGGCTCAGAATAGTAGGTGATGAGTCCAAAAGATAACTCCGAACCATCCACTGCTCACACTGGTTCTGGTTCCTGTTTGTGCAGGAAGGAGGCTCCCAGTTTTCTGGCTAAAGCAATATCTAAAAAGTTGCCTGTTGCTCCTGAATTAAATAAAATAGATTGAACCTTCCTCACCTGATTCTGTAAAACCATGGTCACAGTGATTGTAAAATGCCGCAGAGGTCTAGGAAGTATGTGTCTTGAAATTATTGTTTGTGCTTTCAGCCTCCTTCCAGTTAGTGACAGAAATGAGTGTGAAACCAATGCTGGATCCCAGGAAGCTAAAACATTTCTGAAAAGTAGACAAAATTCTGAATTCAGCAAGGGGTAAATTGGGTAGATCCTACAAGAGTTTCCTACAGAAAATTACAGCTGAAATGAAAAAAATATTGAAATTGAGGTGAAACAAAACAGCCATTTTTCTCCACATTTTACTCTGTAACTTTTTCCTGCAATGTCAGATTATTGAAAGCAATATACTGTGATGGCTGCTGGACTCTTCAGGTTGTGGGGATAGATAGGGCTTGTAGGTTCATCAAGAACCCTAGGTACCCAGAGCCAATAAGTGAGCTGCACCTTGCTATGGGTTTTCATTCTATACCGTGAATATAAAGAGTGAAAAATAGGTATCAAGAAAACCTTTTTATTTACAAAATGGGCACAAGATAAGGTGTTGAGAAGCAGTGGTTATTTTCACTTCTCTGAATTCTGGGGTGCCCATACTAGCATGTGAATTACACAGCATTTCTCAATTCGACGTCTTTTTTACACACTGTCTTACATTTGAAAGGAAAAAACTTAGAGAAAGACAAGGGGCAATAACACTTGTCTTGCTATTCTGTGTTCCCCCAAGTCTCCCAATAAAAATGGTACTTCACTTGCATGTGTAAGCCTAATGCTCGCGACAGGAAACGCAACATGGACACATCACATTTTTACATTGAAATCTGATGTGTTTTTTGCAAAGTGCCTAGCTGTGGATTTTGGCCTCTAGCTCAGCCGGCCCCTAGGGAACCTGTGCATTTTTAAAAACTAGACACCTAGGGAAATCAAAGATGGGGTGACTTGTTGAGCTCTCACCAGATTCTGTTACCCAGAATCATTTGTAAACCGCAAAATTTGGCCAAACAAACAGTTTTTCCTCTCATTTCGGTGACAGAAAGTTCTGGAATCTGAGAGAAGCCACCCAGCATTCCCCTAAGTCTCCAGATAAAAATGATACCTCACTTGTGGGGGTAGGCCTAGTGATCACGACAGGAAAGGCCCCCAAAACACTATCTGTACACATCAAAATTATCAAATACAAAACTACCTGTTTTTGCGGGGGCACCTGCGTTTTTGGTCTTAGGCTCAGCAGCCATCTAGGGAAACCTACCAAACCCAGACATTACTGAAAACTAGACACCTGAGGGAGTCCAGAGAGGTGTGACTTACGTGGATCGCCCAATGTTTTCTCATCCAGAATCCTCAGCAAACCTAAAATTTGGCTAAAAAATAAAAACATTTCCCACGTTTCTGTGTGGGATCACGGCACTGCGACAAATTTCATACCACCCAATGTTCCCCTCAGTATCCCGGTAAAAATTATACCTCACTTGTGTAGGTGGGCCAATGGACCTGTGACAGGGAAGAGCCAAAAGCATGTCGAAATTGAGGGGGAACCAAAGCAGGATCAAAAGGACAGTTTGAAAAAAAACATTTTTAGGCTGACAAGTACAGCAGAATTTTATTCGGTATAGATGAGACTATGTTGGATGGTAGGAATTGTGCAGATTCCGGAAGGTTCCATCACAGAAATGTGGGAATTTCCAGCAAAGTTGGAGGTTTGCAGGGCTTTGTTGGTGCGGGGTGCATGTGAAGCACACCACCCTGGAATCAACCAGATGTTTAGTTTTCAGATGTGTCTAGGTCTTGTGGATTTTTCTACATGGCAGCGTCCCAAAGTAAAAAAAGTGCAGCCCTCACCATTCCAAGTGGGACGATTTTGAGAGTTACCAAGCTCTCATGGCCCAAATGTAAAACCAAAACCAAAACCACAAATAATCAAATGTCCTCTTGCTTGCCGTGGGATAAGATGTTTAGTATGCAGGGGGAGAGCTGAAAGACTGTTACTCCCTTCAGTTGGGGTGGGGGCATAACCAGGCCTATACTGGTTGGTAGCCACCACCCCACTATTTTTTTTAAAAATTCCCTGGCATCTAGTAGACTTTCTGCCCTCCCCGGGTGTGGATTGGGGGTAATTGCCCCATCTGCCCACTGGTGGGCAGAACAACTTTGGCCCATTTATTTGGGGTGGGGGTATGGTCATACCCCTACCCTCATATTTTGAAAAATAAAATCTACCCTGGTATCAAGTGGGCTTTCTGCCCCCCTTGGGGGAAGATGGGCCTTCCAAAAATAGGCCAATCTGCCCCCAAGGTGGGCAGACATGGCCAACAGTAATGTGCTCCCATGAGGAGTGACCCTTGCCCAAGGGGCTGCCCCCAAACAAAACACACACATACACACACAGCAATCCCTGGTGTCTAGTGGTTTCTGCCCCACAAAAACAGGTCAGTCTGCCCTCGGGGGGGGCAGAAAAGGCCTAAAAGATTCCCCCCCTGTGGATCGCCCCTTGCCCAGGGGGCCGCTCCCCTTATGCATAAGTATTAAAAAAAAATCCCTGGTGTCTAGTGGTTTCTGCCCCCTGGGGGAAGATTGGCCTAATTATATTGGGAAGAAATAGCCAAAAAATAATTTGGTCCCCCAGGGAGTGACCCTTGCCTAAAGGGTCGCTCCCCACATATGAAAAAAAAAACTCATTTTTTTTTAGCCATGGTGTCTAGGGGTTTTGGAATGGCCTAAAAATAAATTGGCCCCCTGGGGAGCTGCCCTTGCCCAAGGGGACGCTCCTCTTATGCGTAAGTATAATAAAAAATAAATCCCTGGTGTCTAGTGGTTTCTGCCCCCGGGGGGCAGAAATGGCCTAAAACCTATTTGGCCCCCTCAGGGAGCGAACCTTGGCTAAGGGGTCCCTACCCACACATAAAAGAAAAAAAGAAACCAAAAAAATGTATCAATGATGTCTAGGGTTTTATGCCCTCCCTCGGGGCAGAAATAGCCTAAAAATGATTTGGCCCCCTGAGGAGCGGCCCTTGTCCAAGTGGTCGCTCCCCTCTTGATAATTACCCGGAAAATATAAAAAAATTGTGTCTAGTGGGCATTTCTGCTGCCCGAAGCAGAAATGCTTGCAGAGACATGAAAGGAAAGGAAAGGCCTTTCCTTTACTTTCATGCCTCTGCCGGCCCCCTCCTCCCGAGCAAAAGAGAAATGCTAAGCATTTCTATGACTGCATCGCGCTGGAAGCATGCTTCCAGTGCGATAGGAGGGGACCGCTGCTGAGGTCAGCACGCGATCGCATGCTGATATCATCAGATGTCACTAGGGAGGTCGGGGGTCGGGTGGAAGGGTAAGCGATTCCCCTTCCAACCTTGACGTGGGGGGGCAAATCTCGGGGGGAGCGCTAGTGCTTCTCCCGAGGGCCGGTACCTGGATGTCATGGTTATGTCCGTGGCGCCTGAGATGCGTAGCCACGGACATAACCATTACATCCATGGCGAGCAAAGGGTTCAGCAATACCATTGTATAAACATCACAAGTCATAGGCATTAATACTGTATAATATGGATAATAATTTCAAGAAATCTAAGGTGTTTCCTAAGAACGGAGTAAGCCTTACCATTAATTATGGACATCTAGAGGGTTGCAAATGGCACAAGAAGTGCACATTGTAACAATCACTCAAATTAATCACGGAACAAATTGAACAAGATGGCTCCAAGGAAAAAGGAGTGCCAACAGCTTCACTTAAATCGATCACAGAACAAATTGAACAGAAGAATTATTTAAAACCTACCTGGACTCAACAGGGTCAGTATCAAAGAAGGATATCCGAAAACACTTAAAACATACAAGCTTTTTTTAATGATAATATTTAGAAAATATAGAATGGCTTCATAGATGATCTAGAAAAACTCTCACACCACAATCTTTCCACCCAAATTTCAAGCAACAATATCATTTGTCTGATGTACCTCAAACAATGTACATAAACAGCTGGAAATGCCACAGCACCAAGGCCCATATTTATACTTTTTGACGCAAAACTGCGCCAACGCAGTTTTGCGTCAAAAAAATTAGCGCCGGCTAACGCCATTCTGAAGTGCCATGCGGGCGCCGTATTTATTGAATGACGTTAGCCGGCGTTAGCCGCCGGCGCTGTCTGGTGTGCGTTAAAAAAAACGACGTACACCAGGCAGCGCCGGCATAGGGGGAAAATGGCGTATGGGCGTCCAGAAATGGTGCAAGTCAGGCTGAGGCAAAAAAATCGCCACAACCCGATTTGCGCAATTTTTTTACGATGCCCATCCCCCATTGAAATGACTCCTGTCTTAGCAAAGACAGGAGTCATGCCCCCTTGCCCAATGGCCATGCCCAGGGGACTTCTGTCCCCTGGGCATGGTCATTGGGAATAGTGGCATGTAGGGGGGCACAAATCAGGCCCCCCTATGCCACAAAAAAATAAATAAAATAAAAAAAAAACCTGGACTTACCTTAATGTCCGTGGGGTGGGTCCCTCCATCCTTGGGTGTCCTCCTGGGGTGGGCAAGGGTGGCAGGGGGTGTCCCTGGGGGCAGGGGAGGGCACCTCTGGGCTCATTCTGAGCCCACAGGTCCCTTAACGCCTGTCCTGACCCAGGCGCTAAAATCCGGCGCAAATGCGGGTTTTTTAGTCCCGCCCACTCCCGGGCGTCATTTTTGCCCGGGAGTATAAATACGACGCATATGCATCGCAGTCATTTTTTAAGACGGGAACGCCTACCTTGCATATCATTAACGCAAGGAAGGTGTTCACGCAAAAAAATGACGCTAACTCCATGAAGTTTGGCGCTAGACGCGTCTAACGCCAAAGTATAAATATGGAGTTAGTGTTGCGTCGAATTTGCGCAGAAAAAAACAACGCAAATTCGGCGCAAACGGAGTATAAATATGCCCCCAAATCTCCCATGCAAACAATGGCAAACATCCACCATTAAAGGCCACATCAGCATGTTTGCTTCTGACCTCAAAACACTGACTAGGCCTCACTATACAGGGATCAAAAGTATTTCATAATAAACCTACTACTGAACAAGTTAAGCTCAAAGCCATAGAATCTGGCCAGTTGTGCCCTATTTTCAGTCTTCTCATCATAAGCAAAGACGTGTTATAACCACAAACGTCTGCTGAGTGCCTTAAAATACTAATGGGCTTAAGCACAGCCTTACCTTGGTGTTAACCCTTACTAGAGGACTGAACAAAGCAGAAACTCAACATTATGAACCAAATGCATTAGCTGTAGCAATTCCAATGATGTCCCACAGCTTTGACCGCTGTTCTTCATCATCCAGCCACAGCCATTGGCACAGTTAATTAAAAGCCTATCTGCCGTTCAGATGCCGGAGGATGACGTTGGACTCCATATCTGCTCCAGTTACCTGAATCTGTGGCTCAAGATAATAAAGCATCTGGATGCATGCCCCATTGACTGAAAGAGAACTGTCAGAACCTCAACTTCGTAAAAACAGAAAGCCTGGCTTTAGCAACAGAGATCTAATGCCACTAAATCCCCTCTCGCTTAGACAACTAGATCTGCCACCTCAACTTCAAAGAAAGGCCACCAATTAAATGCCAACGTGTTTAGTACTAAAAAATAGGCACTGCGTCAAGGTAGCGTACAATGGGTGATGATTGGGCTTCCCAAGTAACAACCCAGGGATTTTGTTGGCCCTTATAGCATAAAAACCTATGCTTGATATGACACAAATACCCTAGCACTACAGTGCTAGTGTGTGCATGTGTGCAGAAGGCAGCCTAAAATGCAGTAGCATAGAGAAAAGAAAAAAAGGAACAAATCTTCGTAGCTATGGCGCTGTTCTGCTCTACCCCTTTCACGCAGCACAGCATAGGAACTTTGGTTGTTGCTTTGCCTTAATTTTGTCTAAATATGCACCTAAATTTTGACTCAACGCAGAGCTTTACTTCATACATCAGATTAACAGTTTAACTATGCCTAACTAAAAATATAAGGTATCACCATATAACATCTTTCTGCTGCTGAAAATGACCAATCAAACAAAGACCAACAGGGCTTGAGTACTACAGTGGATGTCAGGATATTGACAATAGAAATTTAGACACTTCATAATACATAATATACTTGGCCAAACTCTGACTGAACATGAAGTGTTTGTGTAAATAAAATCACTACCTAACTATAGTCTTAACTATAATTTCTTAATTAAATCATATTTAGGTTAAGAGTTGATTACTTTAGAAGGAGTCACCCTAAATATGTAGTTTGCAATTTGAAATGTGTGTGTCCTTTTCTTCATATGAGAGGAAATGTGGCCTAGCGGCCAGTGTGCCACAAAGAAGCTCTGTTCAGGAGCCCAGGGCTGGTTCATTTAAACATTGGCATATCAAATACCACAGCAGATGTTCTTAAGTCCATCTCATGCTTCTTAAATTCACTATTAGACACACCCTTCCTTTTCGCTTTGTGATGGTTTTTCACTCTTTCTCTTGTTTTTATGATTTGTGTGGTTTTCCTTCTCTTGTACTCATACATAATTGATGTGGAGTGCCGGTCCCCCAAAAAAGTACTGGTTGGCTCCATCGGCAAGTAAAGGCTCAAATTAAACACTTGGGGGGTCATTCCGACCCCGGCGGGCGGCGGGCACCGCCTGACAGGCGGAAACCGGCCAAACACCGCCCCGCGGTCAAATGACCGCGGGGACCATTCTAACTTTCCCGCTGGGCCGGCGGGCGATCTTCAAAAGATCGCCCGCCGGCCCAGCGGGAAAGCCCCAGCAAAGATGAAGCCAGCTCCGAATGGAGCCGGCGGATTTGCTGGGGTGCGACGGGTGCAGTTGCACCCGTCGCGATTTTCGGTGTCTGCCAAGCAGACCTGATGTAGCACCGCCAGCCTGTTAGCGGTGCTACCTCCGGCCTCCACCTTGGCGGTCTATGACCGCCAGGGTCGTAATGAGGCCCTTGCTCCGCTGTCCACTTTGGAACTGGCGAACCAGGTACTGTTATTCAGGGAAATCGTTTAACCTTTTAAGTGCGGGTGCCAGCCAATACTCGCACTATCTCCCCAGTGTGTCTTGGCCATTGGCTGACACTGGAGATGTAAATTAAGGACCCTCTGGTGTGCTGCACCAGAAGGTGTCCTTTATTATTTTTAAAATCAGGCTGCTCCCCCAGCAGTAATCCACCCACTAGACACCAGGGACAGGGGAAACAGTCCCTTGGGCAAGGGCTTGAACTCCCCCTTGATTATATTTTTTATGTAAACCTTTCTGTCCCCCCAGGGGGAAAATGGGGACAATAACCCCAATCTGCCCTCAGGGGAGCAGAGAGCCCATTAGACACCAAGTAGTAGTCAATTTATAGTTTTTTAGGGGTAGGGGTAGGGGCAGCCCTGCCTGGACATGGCCATGCCTCTACCCCAAATAAAAGGGAAAATAGTCTTTCTGCCCCCCCTCCCGGGGGGAAGGCTTGGGTAATTACCTCCGATCTGCCCCCAGTGGGCAGAAAGCTCACTTGACACCAGGGATTTGTATATTTTTAAGTACAGGGTGGGGGCTTCCCACCATTGGCATGGCCATGCCCCCGCCATATTTCTGCCACTCAAGGGGCAGATTGGGGTTAATACCCCAGATTGCCCCCTCAGGGGGCAAAAAGCCCACTGGAAGCCAGGGATTAGTGGGGAGTATTGAGACTGATTTGCATATGGCTGGGTTCAAACTGGGGTGGCATGGTGAGCAAAAGAACGATGGATTAAACCCAGATCTGTGACTGGAAGTGAGTGTTTGCATTGTTCAGCACTCCGTCCAACATCCTTTTGTGTTGCTAAAGTTGCACTGAGTGGGAAGGGTACGCCCAGACGTGGGTCCTGTGCTCACTGTGCCACTGAATTCAAGCTAGCCTGGCTGATGAAGGGTGATACCCAGAACCAGGTCCTAGGATACTTGTTTTTGTTCCAGGGAGGACCTGGCCTGGCAGCTCGGGCTAGACTATTCCCATGACGAACAGGGTCAAGACTGATTTGCATATGGCTTTGTTCAAACTGGGGTGGTATAGTAGGCAAAAGAACAATGAGTTCAACCCAGATCTGTGACTGGGGGTGAGTGTTTGCATTTTTCTGCACTCTGTTGATTATCCTTTTGTGTTGCTAATGTTGCCCTGAGGGGGAAGGGTATGCCCAGACATGGGTTCTGTGCTCACTGTGCCACTAGATTCAAGCTAGCCAGGCTGAGGAAGGGTCATACTCAGAAACTGGCTCAAGGATGTTTGTTCTTGGTCCAGGGAGGACCTGGCCTAGCAGTTCGGGCTGGACTGTTCCCATGAGGAACAGGGTCAAGACTGATTTGCAGATGACTGGGTCCAAACTGGGGTGGCATGGTGAGCAACAAAATTATGGATTAAGCTCTGATCTCTGAGTGGGGTGAGTGTTTGTATTTTTCAGCACTCTGTCCATCATCCTTTTGTGTTGCTAAATTTGCTCTGAGTGGGAAGGGCATTCCCAGACTTGGGTCCCGTGCTCACTGTGCCACTGGATTCAAGCTAGCTTGGCTGATGAAGGGTGATACCCAGAAACTGATCCTAGGATGCTTGTTTCCGATCCAGAGAGGACCTGGCCTCGCAGTTCGGGCTGGACTGTTCCCATGAGGAATGGGGTAAAGACTGATTTGTATATGGCTGGGTTCAAACTGGGGTGACATGATGAGCAAAAGAATGATGGATTAAACCTAGATCTATGACTAGGGGTAACTATTTGTATTGTTCAGCACACTGTCCATCATCTTTTTGTGTTACTGAAGTTTTCCTGGATCACCCATCGGTTTTACACTAGTCTCAAGCCACAAAGTGGAAGTAGGTTGGACACACAACAAATTAGGAAAAATTAGCTACCTCGTTGAAAAATTCCAAAACTTGTAAAACAAATTGATTTAACTCTGTATGTCCCTAAAAGCTGGAAAGATGGTGACTTTAGCACAGCAGACCATTCATTGATGCCATTTTGTTTAAAAAACAGACACTTTTATCCAGATAACCTTTTTCCTATTTTTCCACAAAAACTCAAACTGTAGGTATATTGTGGCTATTTTTTTGGTCCCCTCGAGGGGAATCCACATACTGTGGGTACCCATAGGGGCATATTTATACTCTGTTTGTGCTGAATTAGCGTCAATTGTTTTGACGGCAATTCAGAGCAAATTTAACTCCATATTTATATTTTGGCGCTAGACATGTCTAGCCAAAATATTGGAGTTAAAGTAATTTTTTGCCAGGGGAAAACTACATTGTGTCAATAAGATGCAAGGTAGACCTTCCTGGGCAAAAAATGACAATATGGCTTTATATTTATCCTCCCATGCTAAAATCACGCACAGGGCTATGGGGGTCATATATTATGGCGCTAAAAGACAGGAGTCATGCCCACCACCCCAATGGCCAGCACAGGGGACCAGTGTCCCCTGGGCATGACCATTGCACCCAGTGCCATCCAGGGGGACAGAAGATGGGCATATATATTCTTTTTGGTGTAAAACTGCAGTAACGCAGTTTTGCATCAAAACAATTTGCACCGGCTTGCAGCATTCTTGAGTGCCAGCCGGGCACCATATTTATAGAATGGTGCAAGCCGGCGCAAAGGGTGGGCTAGCATAAAAAAAAAAATACATTAGCAGGATGGGTTGGTGGCAGTATGGGAGAAGGGAGTTTTGCACCAAAAAATGACGTTAAGCAGGTTAGAGTAAATAAAGTTACTCTAGCCAGCCTAGCGTCATTTTCTGACGCAAAACCATCCATACCACATGACTCCTGTCTTAGAAAAGACAGGAGTCAGGCCCACCACCCCAATGGCCAGCATAGGGGACCAGGGTCCCCTGGGCATGGGCATTGCACCCAGTGCCATGTAGCGGGGCCCAGTTCGGGGCAAGTAAAAGAAAACAAAATACTTACCTATACTTAGCTATACTTACCTGGGATGGGGTACCCCATCCTTCGCTGCCCCTCTGGTGTGGGTGGCGGTGTCCCTGGGGCCTGGGGAGGGCACCTGTGGGCTTATTCCATGGTGTTCCACCATGAAATAGGCCCACAGGTCCCCTAACGCTTGGCCAGGCCCAGGCGTTCAATAATGGTGCAAAGCAAGCTTTGCACCATTATTTAACCCCTCCCCTGTGTGTGATTTTAGCACTGGAGGATAAATATGGCTCTAAGGCCATAGAGTCATTTTTTGCACGGGAACGCCTACCTTCCATCTCATTGACGCAAACTAGGTTTCCATCTCCAAAAAATGACTTTAACCCCGTAACTTTGGCGCTAGATGGGTCTAGTGCTAAAGTATACATTTGGAGTTAGTTTTTGTGTGGGATTTACATTTTAAAAAAAAGACTCAAATTTGGTGCAAAACAGGTATAAATATGTCCCAAAATGCCTTGTAGGTCTAAACTTAAGGAAAGGTCTGTGTCCAGGAAGAATGCATGCACACATATCATACCTAGGCCCATATTTATACTCAGTTTGATCTGAATTAGAGTCATTATATTTGACGCAAATTCAGCGTGAACTTAACTCCCTATTTATATTTTGACGCTACACCCGTCTAGCATCAACATATAGGAGTTAACGTCATTTATTGGATGCGTAAAACCACCTTGCATCAATGAGATGCAAGGTAGGCATTCCTCTTCCAAACAATTAATCGAAGCCCCTAGCGGCATATTTAACTACATATGCAAAAATGCCACAGGGTGGGAGGCGGACCCAAAAAATGACGTTAACCACAATTTGCACTAAATTTTAACGCCTGGCTCAGACCAGGTTTAAAAATGAGGCCCACACACGACTATTTAAGAAAAACACACAGAGGCAACATTGGCAACCCACAGGGCAAGATGGAAGTAGCACTGCTTCAGCTTGGGAGACGACGCAGAGGACAACCACAACAGCAACTGCCACCACTTCTGCAGCAACCACCACTATGGCACCCACAAAGGCAATGCAGAGGCAGGAGAGGATATTCTGGAACAGGACAACCCTCCTTGGCCTCAGGGAACAAGACCTCATTAGGGCTTATCGAAAAGCCTTGCTACGCCTGCTGCACCACATTGAGCCACAGATCACAGCCAGGCTGCAGACACAACATAACATATCACTTGTCACAAAGCTGCTAGCTGTCCTGCGTATGGTAGCAAGTGGCTCATTCCAGACAACGGGTGCACTGGTTGCTGGTGTGTTACAGCCATCTTTCTTGGTCTTCCTGCCAAAGGTATTAGACGCAATCATATCCCTGACATCCCGCCACATCTGCTTCCCAAACACCCAGCAAATGCAGCAGCAGATAAAACAAGGCTTTTACCAATTTGCTGGCTTTCCGCATGTGCTGGGTGCAATGGACTGCACCTATGTCTGACTTGTCCCCCTGCAGCACCAGAACATTTATACAGGAACCGGAAACATACACATTCCATAAATGTGCAGGCCATAGTGGACCACTGTGGACTATTTACAAATATTTTAGCCAAGTATCTTGGTAGTGTCCATGACACCTACATATTCAGGTGCAGCAGGATCAACAAACACTTCAAGGATTGCCAATTTGGTAATGGCCTACTTGTGGGTATGTCAACAAACCTAGCAATATACACACAACACACCAACCCAGTAGGTCACACAAGACATGCACCACTCCAAAAACACATGGCCAGGGTAACACAGATGTGCAGGTAACAATACATATGCACCATGTTGCAGTACAGCACAATCAGTGCACAGCACAAATACATACACCCACATGTACGTAACACACCCACAACTTGAAAGGCACACCACGTGAAGGATAGGTGTAGATATGTACCCTTGTTAACAGAAGATGTCCACAAATCACTACAAGTGCCCACAGGTTGGCTAGTAAATACACTTCACACGCACATTACACCAAACAAAGAATAGCACAGCAATGTCAATGGGATTTACCATGGTCATCTAACCAAAGTCACACATAGGCACAGACCCCTTAAATTATGTTGTGCAAGTCTACATCTCATCAACACATACCTGACTTGTAGTGTGCATATACATCTGCCTGATGCATTGGATCACACACATAGAAATACAAAATTAACGGGCATTAAATGCCGGTATGGGAGAGGGGGGTTTTGCAGCAAAAAATGACAGTAGGCAGGCGAGAGTAAAAGAAATTAATCTAAGCAGCCTAGCGTCATTTTCTGATGCAAAACCATCCATACCACACAACACCTGTCTTATAAAATACAGGAGTCATGCCCACCACCCCAATGGTTGCACCCAGTGCCATGTAGGGGGTCCCATTTCAGGGCCCCCAGTGGCACTTCAAAAAATACTTACCTGTACTTACCTATACTTACCTGGGATGGGTCCACCATTGTCCGCTGTCCCTCTGGTGTGGGTGGGGGTAACCCTGGGGCCTGGGGAGGGCACCTGTGGGCTTCTTCCATGGTGTTCCACCATGGAAATCAGCCCACAGGTCACCTAACGCCTGCCGTTACCCAGGCGTTGAATTTGCATCATTATTTGATCCCTCCTCCCCCGTGTGTGATTTTAGCACAGGGGATAAATATGGCGCTAAGGCCATGGAGTCATTTTTTGCAGGGGAACACCAACCATGCATCTCATTGACGCAAGGTAGGTTTCCATATAAAAAAAATGACTATTACTCCATAACTTTGGCACTAGACGGGTCTAACACCGAAGTATAAATATGGAGATAGCTTTGGACTGAATTTGTATTAAAAAAAAATTGACGCAAATTCAGAGCAAAACAAGCATAAATATGTCCCATAGCGAGGGAAGTATACATGTGTTCTTCATTTGTGACATACTCAGTGTAAGGAAATGCCTCCTTGGCATGGTTACCCCCTGACTTTTTGCCTTTGCTGATGCCAAGTTATAATTTGAAAGTGTGCTGAGGCCTGCTAACCAGGCCCCAGCACCAGTGTTCTTTCCCTAACCTGTACCTTTGTTTCCACAATTGCCACACCCTGGCATCCAGGTAAGTCCTTTGTAACTGGTACCCCTGGTACCAAGGGCCCTGATGCCAGGGAAGGTCTCTAAGGGCTGCAGCATGTCTTATGCCACCCTGGGGACCCCTCACTCAGCACAGACACACTGCTTTCCAGCTTGTGTGTGCTGGTGGGGAGAAAATGACTAAGTCGACATGGCACTCCACTCAGGGTGCCATGCCAACCTCACATTGCCTATGGCATAGATAAGTCACCCCTCTAGCAGGCCTTACAGCCCTAAGGCAGGGTGTACTATACCATAGGTGAGGGCATAAGTGCATGAGCACTATGCCCCTACAGTGTCTAAGCAAAACCTTAGACATTATAAGTGCAAGGTAGCCATAAGAGTATATGGTCTGGGAGTCTGTCATACACGAACTCCACAGCACCATAATGGCTACACTGAAAACTGGGATGTTTGGTATCAAACTTCTCAGCACAATAAATGCACACTGATGCCAGTGTACATTTTATTGCGAAATACACACCAGAGGGCATCTTAGAGATGCCCCCTGAAACCATACCTGACTTCCAGTGTGGGCTGACTAGTTTTAGCAGCCTGCCACACACCAGACATGTTGCTGGCCACATGTTGAGAGTGCCTTTGTCACTCTGTGGCTAGTAACAAAGCCTGTACTGGGTGGAGGTGCTTCTCACCTCCCCCTGCAGGAACTGTAACACCTGGCGGTGAGCCTCAAAGGCTCACCCCCTTTGTTACAGCACCCCAGGGCACTCCAGCTAGTGGAGTTGCCCGTCCCCTCCGGCCACGGCCCCACTTTTAGTGGCAAGGCCGGAGGAGATAATGAGAAAAACAAGGAGGAGTCACTGGCCACTCAGGACAGCCCCTAAGGTGTCCTGAGCTGAGGTGACTCTGACTTTTAGAAATCCTCCATCTTGCAGATGGAGGATTCCCCCAATAGGATTAGGGATGTGCCCCCTTCCCCTCAGGGAGGAGGCACAAAGAGGGTGTAGACACCCTCAGGGCTAGTAGCCATTGGCTACTAACCCCCAGACCTAAACACACCCTAAATTGAGTATTTAGGGGCTCCCAGAACCTAGCAAGATAGATTCCTGCAACCTAAGACAAAGAAGGACTGCTGACCTGAAGGCCCTTCATGAGAAGACGGAGACACCAACTCCTTTGGCCCCAGCTCTACCGGCCTGTCTCCCCACTTCAAGAAAAACTACAACAGCGACGTGTTCCACAGGGTCCAGCGACCTCTGAAGCCTCAGAGGACTACCCTGCATCTAAAAGGACCAAGAACTCCCGAGGACAGCGGCTCTGCTCCAAAGAAGAAACATTTTTGCAACAAAGAAGCAACTTTTAAAGAACACACGTTTCCCGCCGGAAGCGTGAGACTTTGCACTCTGCACCCGACGCCCCCGGCTCGACCTGCGGAGAACCAACACTACAGGGAGGACTCCGCGGCGACTACGACCCTGTGAGTAGCCAGAGTTGACCCCCCCTGAGCCCCCCCCAGCGACGTCTGCAGAAGGAATCCAGAGGCTCCCCCTGACCGCGACTGCCTGCTTCAAAGAACGCGACGCCTGGTAAAGACACTGCACCCGCAACCCCCAGGATCTGAAGGATCCGACCTCCAGTGCAGAAGCGACCCCCAGGTGGCCCTCTCCCTTGCCCAGGTGGTGGCTTCCCCGAGGAGCCCTCCCCCTTGTCTGCCTGCTTCGCTGAAGAGACCCCTGGGTCTCCCATTGAATCCTAATGCAAACCCGACGCCTGTTTGCACTCTGCACCCGGCCGCCCCCGTGCCGCTGAGGGTGTACTTTGTGTGTTGACTTGTGTCCCCCCCGGTGCCCTACAAAACCCCCCTGGTCTGCCCTCCGATGATGCGGGTACTTACCTGCTGGCAGACTGGAACCGGGGCACCCCCTTCTCCATTGAAGCCTATGTGTTTTGGACACCTCTTTGGCCTCTGCACCTGACTGGCCCTGAGCTGCGGGTGTGGTAACTTTAGGGTTGCTCTGAACCCCCAACGGTGGGCTACCTTGGACCCAACTTTGAACCCTGTAGGTGGTTTACTTACCTGCAAAACTAACAAAAACTTACCTCCCCAGGAACTGTTGAAAATTGCAGTGTCTAGTTTTAAAATAGCTTATTGCCATTTGTGTGAAAACTGTATATGCTATTTTGCTAATTCAAAGTTCCTAAAGTTCCTAAGTGAAATCCTTTTCATTTAAAGTATTACTTGTAAATCTTGAACCTGTGGTTCCTAAAATAAACTAAGAAAATATATTTTTCTATACAAAAACCTATTGGCCTGGAATTGTCTTTGAGTGTGTGTTCCTCATTTATTGCCTGTGTATGTACAACAAATGCTTAACGCTACCCTCTGATAAGCCTACTGCTCGACCACACTACCACAAAATAGAGCATTAGAATTATCTCTTTTTGCCACTATCTTACCTCTAAAGGGAACCCTTGGACTCTGTGCATGCTATTTCTTACTTTGAAATAGTACATACAGAGCCAACTTCCTACACTCACTGAATGGCTTGTAGGTGATGAGACCAGCTTACACATTTGTCATGATAAGAACTTTGGCCCTGATTTATACTTTATTTGCGCCACATTAGCGCCATGTTTTGATGCAAAAGCGGCGCAAACGGACAAAATACAATTGTATTTTGTACGTTTATGCCACTTTTTTATCAAAACACGCTAATGTGGTGCAAAAAAAGTATAAATCAGGGCCCTTGTTTGTGGCTTTGTGCCCTCACAGCACTGATATTCTGTGACCAATGACTTGGATTCACCCATTTCAATCATTTAGCGAAGTCGATGGATCGCAATCCAAGTTGACATGCTGATTGTGTAGAAGTTGCTTATTTACAGGTGGAAGTGTTGTAGTGAGATATTTACAATTTCCAGGTCAGTGACCTCATTTTTGAAATCCATACATTTGTGACATAACACAAGTCCAGGGTTAAGGGACATGTCATGGGGCATGCTTGGGAGAAGTGTTGTTAAGTGCAGAGGAACAATAATGTCAATTGATAAGTGAGAGACAATGACAGTCCATAGCAGACAGGTCAACAGTATGTGGGTGAAGAGTGCACATATTCATCTGTGCTAACACTGGCATGATCTCAAGCACAGGACAAAGGAGAACACTGCCCATGTGGCATAGGCTGGTACTGCCGCAAACTCTTATGAATGAAGCTGATCTGTTCCACATCTTCATCCTCTGATATGTGTGATGTCTCCTCTGCCCTTGATAGGTAGATGGGGCCACACACACTTCAGTGGTTGAAGATGTGGAATCCCAATCCCTGGCAGCCGCCATTTGTGGAACAACATATGGCATTGCTGCAGCAAGGAGGAGCTGCTGATTTTTCAGGATAGCAGCAACATCCCGGTGGTAGGCAGCCATGTCTGCCCTGAGGGAGGCCACTTTCCGATGAATGGAGTCCAGCTTGTTCTCAATCCCGCTGCTGCCAGTTTGAGTGGGCAGTTGTTGTGGCCTCTCCCTCATTGCAGCAGCTATGTCCCTCAGACACTGCTGGACTCCATGCAGTGGGTGCCTTGTTTGGCAGCTGTATGTTCATTGGCCATCACAAGGCACGTGCACATTCTGTCTAGGCTGGCTGCCACAGTCTCCATCCCCACCCACACCTGCTTGGCCAGCTCCCGCTGGACTCCTACTTCTGTTCTCTCAAAGCTTGTCCCTGGGTCCTCGAAGTTCTCAGCTGTGTTGGTGCTGGAAGGTTGTAAAATTGGGGTGTTGGGTGGGGCATCTGGGATGGCTGCTACATTATTTGTCCTCCTTGCAACTGGAGGTGGTGTCTGGAGGGATACCAGGACATCGTGGGGGGCTCTTGGCTGATGGTTGTCAGCAGGTCATCCACATCATCAGGGAACTCCAGGACACGCAAATCACAGGAGAGTCATCATCCTCTGCAAAGAGGTGGTGTAAAATCAATCTTTCTATGTTGTGGTAGTTGACATGCCACATGTGTGAATTTATATTGGAGGCTCAGTGACAACTTACAGCCCAAACATTGTTCTTGTACTTCATGGGTGCAGTCTATCAGCCCTTTGCCCCACCTGAGTGTCACATGAAGGTAAGCTCAGGTGGCGCAACTGGCTGCAGCATATTTACTAGGTGTGATGTATTTCCTTTTGGTGGCTTGACACCATCTTGTTATTGTGGACCCTTCCTATGCATCCATTTGCATGGTAGGGCCTTGCAATGGGTGTTGCAGTGGTCAAGCCACAGCAACACTCATTGCAATATGCCCCTGTCCTAGTTGTACATGTTTTACATATGCCAGGGCGGTACCGAAACCTTACACCACTACAGGGAGGGCATTACCAAGGCGCTATGTTGTTGTTTCCTTTGATTGCTCCTCATGTTGATGTATGTGTATGTGTGCTACATTGCACTGCACACATGGACCTAGATGATTGCCATTTCAGTTTCTGTTTGTGCCGAAAGGTGCTCCTTCCTACACAACTATGATCTCCCCCTCAATGCAGCCATCCTTGCACTAAGTTGCAAGAGATGCAGCTTTGTGGCAGTGCAGCTAATTTAACACAGGCACAGGGGTGATCCCAGGGATGGCCAGCATAGATATCATTTTTTGATGTGGACATCATTTTCTACATGACAGTGCCTGATGCCAAAAAATAATGGACATAGCCAGTTGACTAAAGTTGAACTTAGATCAGAGCCTCAAGGTAGTTTGATAAAGATTTTGCAGGTAGTTTTACTGGTGCATACATGGCCCCTCATTACAAGTCTGGCAGTCCCATGACCACCAGACTGCCATTGTCGAAATGACCAACCTGAACAGCGCAGGTGGAAGTGGCACATGTTGTCCATTGGGAATGCCCCAAAGGCCAGTGGCCTGGCACTGGCAGGTTGCCGGCAGCTTACAGACTGGCAATGCTACCTGTCTTGTGACACCAGAGCAGTATCACAATCAGCGCTACCCTCCAGGTATGTTCCCGCTTTTCCACCAGCCTTTGCATGGTGGTGAAACCCCCATTCAAAGGTTGGTGTTGATGTGGTGTGGTGTGCCCCTGGCCTGCACAGCCCATGCACCTGGTATGGGCAGTGCAGGCGGGCCCAGGCTCTTTGCACTTTCCACTGCCTGATTTACAGTGCTAAGAGCAGCATGTCCTGTCACACCCAATGCACCCCAAGATTGGCACTGACTCTATTTGATCCATCAACAATGTAGTGGTAACTGCCCCACAGAGCTGCCTTTAGCAGACAGATTTCCACCCTCCATCCTAGCGTGTAACTCATACTGCCAAAGGGTACACTGCACTAGCAGTCTTACCAACACCAGACTTGCTCATGCACCCTTCCCTGCCCGTCAATGGGGAATTGTACAGCATGATTTTCACAGACGTACACCATGTGTTGAGTTTGTGTGGTTATTTCCCCATTACTATGTGTCTCACATGGTTGTGTCAGAGTAGTTATGGGCTCAGCCTGTATGTGTTTTGACCTACAGATTGCAATCTGTAGTACATATTTTCTCTAGTGGTACAGTTCTGATCAGCGTCAAAATGTGTGGCTCCACACTGCACCAGTTTAGTTACACTGGGTAATGCCATGTTTCCTGTGATACAGGACCACCCTGCAGTTCCCCCAGTGGCTGCCCAGATTACTTTTCCCTGCACCCAGAAAGTCATCCTCACTGCATGATGAGGTAGTGGGTGCTTTATGAGGATGTGGTGTTTATGTGCAGGGTGGTGGGTGCTTCTGGCACATGTCTGAGTAATGTTGGCAAAGGTTCCAATTTATTGTCTGCTGTAAAATGCAGCACATAAGTGTTTTGGCAATGGGACAAGGCAGTTGTAAGGTGTTTCTGCAAGGGACACCACGATGACGTAACCCAAGGAATGGTATTGGCTGACTTCCTATTCTCTGATGTATTGGTTGTGTTGGTGAGGTTTATTTCACTGTATAAAAGGGATGTTGTGATGACACAATCACAGGCACAGTAATTAGACATACCTTCCATCCTATGTTCTGCATATGTACATGTTGGTATGTATCCCTGGTGATTAACATATGTTCAGGTTGTGTATGTGTTGTGGTGCATGACACAACCAAGGTGTATGTACATTTGTTCTTACGTTTGAATGGTGCAACATGATTCATGTACAATGTGTCCCTCTGCGCTACTTTCACATGCATTGAGAATGTCCTATGTGACTCCCCTTCTTGCATTTGACAATTTAGCATTAATTTCCCCCATGCAACGCACCCTGCATTTGTCGTGGTTACTGGTAGTCTGCGCTGTCCTGTGATTCCAGTGACCAGTTCCTTCGGGGTGACTGCTGCAACCATCTCCTCCATCTCATCCAGGTCCTCTTGTGGTGCTAGACTTCCGCCTCCAGTTTGCAGTGCTGCCTTCCTGTTGTCTGCCATTTTCTCCTTTGTCCTCCCCTTTCAATCAAGCCAGCGTTTCATGCACTTAGTTATGGTTCTCCTCACCTCTGCCACACTGTTAATCTTGTCAACTATCTGCTGCCATATTGCCTCTCTCCTGCCAGTTGGCAATTTGTAGGTGACAAATAGTTGTTGCTGGTACTACCCCACCTCTCTCACAAGGATTTCTTGCTCCTCCACACTACAACACATGTGCTTTTTCTTCTCCCTCCCCTGGGACTTGTGTGTGTGTCCTCCTGGCTGGCTCCTGGTTGAATGGGGTCACCCTAGGGTGTCTCCTTGCTTGCTGGGTCCCTTTTGCCTCTCCTTTGCAATGTTTTCTGCATCAGCGTCTGAAGTTGACTCTATTGCAGTTTAAAATGGCGCATATACGTCTTGCAGCATATTTTCATGCCGTATAACAGGTTAGAGTCATTTTTGCAGCGTTAACCTCATTTTGCCTTACGACAAGGCAGAAGGATTAACGTCTACATTTTTTACTCTAACCAGTTTTTAGTGCTGTTGTGCGTCATGATATATATATGACGTCCAGATGGTGCTAAGAATGGCACAAGCCAGTGCTAAACTTTTTGACGCAAAACTGCACAAACGCAGTTTTGCGTCATAAAGTAAAATTATGAGCCCTAATGAGACTAAATTGCCCCTTCAAGAGTCCCTTGTTTGGATGTGTGAAGACATTAACATGATATGCCAATTGGTTTGTAACACAGCCTAATATATCTATTAATCTATTAGTTACTTGGAACAACTATAATATTTTGATCACAACTATATGTAGGATTCTCATGGATTTAAAATGCACATGTTCAGATTTAAAGGGGAATATTAACTCAGTGGGTTAAACGCCTGATATCTGCAGTCATAATCTAACATTGTTTCAAATTGGAAAAAGTATCATATGTGGTTAACAACGGCTATCCACGACAGGAATTATTTATGTGTGAACTATGGTCATAGAAATAGGATGGTTAATTGGGATAGTGCAAGGATGTTATACGAGTTGAAAAAGATCCAGTTAAGGAATGCAAGAGTTTCGGAAAAAAATACTGTACCAGTAGATGGCACTAGAGAATTGTAGCGATTGGCTTACAGATCTACATTAAGTAACAAATGCGAAAGTCGGGAGGAATCTATTTTAAAACAACAAAGAGATTCATAAGCAGTGGTCAAAATGTAGGATAGTCGTGAAAATGTTATAAGACTGTAACTAATTTAATTTGAAAAAAGATGGAGAAAATTCGGATTTGACGGTAGGAGTGCTTGTTTAGTCGTAGAGCAAAAGGGAAAACCAAAAACGAGATTTAATAAGTAGTGACCAATTGTAAATTATTATGCTATAAAGTGAAAGTATGTTAGTGGTGACTGGGGATGAATAACAGAAGTGCATGTGCAGTCCAGTTTTGGGAAAAAAAATTTTTGTAGCTATGGAAGTCAACTTTGAAATTTACCTGTGGAAATGGAGGGTGTCAGTTGTATTCATGAATTTTTGAACTCTTGTCAGAAGTGATATAATGGGAAGAGGCATCATCAGAAGTCGTGTTGATAAAGGAGGCATTTATAATTATTATGTGGTATCAAGACAGCCGCTGGATGTTTAGAAAAGGCATTACTAGAGGGGTAAGGATCAGGAGCAGCTTGCTGTGTTTCTGGGGGCGGAGTGGCGCATGGGGAGTAGGGGGATTAATTAAACAAATAAAAAACTCTTACTTGCATCGTTGCCACCACCACCACTGCGCCGCTCTTCTGCTGCAGGCTGCAGGCTGCAGGCACAGAGACTTATTTACTTCTCCCTACTACCTCTCATAGGGTATAGCCCAATAGCAAGGACTCTCAAGCCATCTCTGCCCTTGGCCTTTCTTACAATCTGACTCCAGGCGTAACCCATCTCCTAGCAGTCATCCTCAAGACCTTGTCACAAGGGGGCATATTTATAGTGCCCTAGCATCACCGTGTGCCACATTAACGTCATTGTTTTTGATGTTATTATGACCCAATGAGGCCAAAATCCCCGCGCCGTATTTACAGACTGGCACAATGCATTCATTGCGCCACTCTGTAACCCTTTGCGATACATTATGCCTGCGCCAGGCATAATGTATGCAAAGGGGGCGTTCCCCCGTTAGGGGAGCCGAAAAAATATCATAAGGAAATCTCTGAGATATTGTTGCACCATTTTTTACGGCACTTTTAACGCCTGCTCAAGAGTAGGCGTTAAAAGGGTACATCCATTCTTTAGAATGGGGCACTATGTACTCTGCAGAAGTAGTGTCAATATTTCAGCGCTACTCCTGCAGAGTACATCAATAGCGTCATGAAAAATGATGCTATTGCCCCCTACCCTGCACCATGGTGCACCATATTTTAAATACGGCGCACACAGAGTGGCGGTAGGGGGAGCTGAGGGGCAAAGGGAAAGTGGCGCTGCACTCAGTGCAGCAACACTTTCCATAAATTTACCCCAGGGTGTTTCTTGGCCTTCTTTTATGATCTTGGTTGAAACAGGTGGATCAGCTTTGTACCTTCCAGGAATCTCTGTATTTCACCACAAGGTGTCATAGCTCCCAGTAAATGAGATTCTTCTCTCCCCAAGGCTGGTCTTTTTGTTGACGTTTCTGTAGCCAGTGTTTTTTACATGGTGGGGCTACCCTTCAAAGAGAGCGGACCTTAAATCCAGCTTTCCACATTGACATTTTTAAATGTTCCCAGTCGGTCGCACTGATTGCTAACAGGCGGCTCACAGGGAGACAACTTGCCAATGCAAGGACTCCCGACCTGCAGAAGCCGACTCACATTCAAGAGTCATTTACTCCAGATAAGTGCGTTCAATAAGATCTTCTTTGTACACTACCACATTAAATGATTTCAACCATATTTTAGTACTAGGAGCCAGATTTATACTTTTTGATGCTAAACTACGCTAACGCAGTTTAGCGTCAAAAAAGTTAGTGCTGACTAGCGCCATTTTTCAACACCACTCGGGTGTCATATTTATACCATGATGCAGGGTGGCGCTAAAAATTGGTTAGAGTAAATTTGTCTGCCGTTAACCATTTCGCCTTGTCGTAAGGCAAAATGCCGTCAACAGAGAAAAAATGAATCTAATCCGGTTTGCGACATGTAAACACGTTGAAAAACAGAAATGCACCATTTTTGCCCTCAATAGCGTCAAAAAGAGACGCTAACGGAGAGAACAGTGCAAAGGAGCCCCAAAATGCATGTAGGAAGCCAGGAGAGACCACAGGGAGACCCCATTCAACCAGGAACAAACAGGACACAGAGAAGACCCAGCGGAGGGAGAAAAAAAAGAGGAAGTGTCGCTTCAGCGCAGAGTAGCATGAAATGCTAGTGAGAGAGTTGACGGAGCATCAAAATCAATTCTTTGTCCCCTCTAAATTGCCAATTGTAAGGTGAGAGACAATCTGGTAGCAGATTATGGATAAGATCAACAGTGTGGCAGAGGTCAGGAGAACTGTGACGGAGTGCAAGAAACGCTGGCATGACTGCAAGAGAAGGACAAAGGATAAAATGGCATGGAACAGGAAGGCAGCACTGCAAACTGCAGGTAGGAGTCCAGCACCACAAGAGGACTTGGTCGATGTGGAGGAGATGGTTGCAGTGGTCATCCCGGAGGAAATCATCACAGGAATACAAGGACTGCACAGTGCAGAATACCAGGAAACACCACAAATGCAGGGTAAGTTGCATGGGGGAAATGTATGCTATAATGTTAAGTGCAAGAAGGAGGAGGCACATAGGACTCACACAATGAATGTCAAAGGTGCGCAGAGGGATGCAATGCACATTAAGCAAGTTGCAGCATGCCAACATAAGGTACACATGTACCTACACCTTGGGAGTGCCGTGCACCATAGACACATACACAACCTGGACATATTTAGAACACCATGCCTAAATACCTACATGTACAAATGCAGCACATGGGATGGATGGCATGTATAAACACTGTGCCACTGGTTGTGACATTACAATATCCCTTGCATGTAGTCACATCAACACTACTAACACGACCAAGACCTCAGAGACCAGGTAGTCAGTAAACACAATTCCTGGGGTTACTTCATAGTGGTGTTCCTTGCAGTAACACTTTGCAACTGCCCTGCCCTGCCTCATTGCCCAGACACATGAGTGTTGCTTTTCATAGCATACAAGTCATTGCAACCATCCCAACAGTACCCAGGCATGTGCCGGTAGCACCACCACACCGCATATGGACAACACATGCACATGAGGCAGCCATCCCTACATCATGCAGTCAGGGTGTCCTCTGGGTGCATGGAACATTTAACTCAACAGGTGATGAGGGAATAGCAGGCTGGACTGGTATTATTGGTAACATGCCACTGCCCAGAACAACTAAACTGAAGTTGTGTTCAACCACACATATTGATGCTGAAGTGAAATGTGCCACTGCAGAAAATGTGTACCGCAGATAGCAAAAAGTAGATCACAACAGTCACAGGCTGAGCCAACAACTATCTGGACACAACGATGTCAGACACATGGCAGTGGGGGGGGGGGAACACACACATACAACACATGGGGTACGGCTGTTACATAATGGCGGATAATTCCACATCTATGGGCAGGGGATGGTGAATGGGCAAGCCCGGTGTTGGTAAGACTGCCAGTGCAGTATCCCTTTTGCTCTTGGCAGTATGAATCACACGTTGGGATGCCGGCTGGAAATCTCTCTGCACGTGGTAGCTCTGTGGGGCACTTACTAAACATTATTGATGGATCAAATAGAGTCAGTGCCAGTATTGGCCTGCATTGGGTGTAATAGGACACGCTGCACTCAGCCCTGCAAATCAGGCAGTGGAAAGGGCAAAGGGCCAAGGTATGGGACACCCTGCACTGCCCATGCCAAGTGCATGGGCTGTGCAAGGGCACCCAGGGGCACACAACACTACATAACCAACAACCATTTCATGGGGGTTACACCGCCATGCAAAGGCTGGTAGAAGTGTGGAAACATACCTGGAGGATAGTGTTGAACGTATCACTGGTCTGGTGTCACAGGACAGATACCATAGCCAGTCTGAAAGCCATCTCCATACCATTGGCCCATGGGGAATTCCACATTGACAACAGTTGCCACTACCACCTGTGCAGTTGAGGGTGGTCAATTACACAGTGGCAGTCAGGTGCCCCTTGGACTGATGCACATGAAATATGAACTTGCCTCAGGCTCTGACCTAAGTACAACTCCTGTGAATTGGCTATGTCCTAGACGCATTTACCATCAGGCACTGTCACATACAGAATGATGTACACAGCAGAAATTTCAGACCCATACTGCCCATCCCTGGGTTCAACCCTGTGCTTCTGTCACATGAGCTGTACTGTCACACAGAACTCTGCCAGGTCCATGAGGTCTATGCAATGTAGCACACAAACAACAACATGAGGAGCCATCAATGGCAACAAAAGCACAGTGTCCTGGCAATGCCATCCCTGGGGTGATGCAAGGTCTCAGCACAGCATGGGTGTATGTGAAACATGTAAGACTGTGACAGGTGAAAATTGGCATGTGTGGTGCTGTAGCATGAGCACAGCAACACCCATTGCAAGGTCTCACCATGCAAATGGATGCAAAGGGAGGGTAGAACAAGGTAACAGGGTGTCAAGCCTCAATAAGGAATGATAACACACTTAGAAGATATGACACAGCCAATAGTGGCAACTGGGCTTCCATTCAAGTGACATGCAGGTGGGGCATAGGGCTGTAGACTGCAGCTATGATGTACTGGAACAATCCTTTGGAACTAAGGGGTGCATCATAGGCCCCTAAGGCAACAGGAGCATCACGTTCAGTGATGCTCCTGTGGCGCTAAGCACTGTGCTGTATTGACAAGGTAGCACTAAGTCACTTTTTGTGGCTTTATGTCACTTTGTAAATACGTACCCTCCTCATCATGACTGTGCGTGGAAAGTGGTGCAATGGGTGTTGCTGTGGGCATGCCACAGCAAAACCCATTAAATTGTGATGCTGCCTCAGATAAATGGAATATTGTCAACGTGATGTAGGGCCAAAACTCTAACGCCAGCCCCAGGAGTGGCATTAACAAGGTGCAACGAGGAGGAATACATTTATACCTCCTCTTTTTCTGCTTTTCCAATGTGTGCTGCATTCTGCAGCATGCATAGGAAGAGAGAAATGCCAGAAATGATTGTTTATGAGTATGAAGGTGTTCCTTCATGCACATAAATGATCATATGTAAATGAAGATTTGGCTTTTCTGTGTGTGCTGCATTCTACAGCTCACACATAAGTGCCAACGCGCCATTATTGATTGTTAGTGTGCAGGAAGGGACACCGTCATACACATAAACAGTCACACCCCTCAACGCATACATCCTTTCAAAGTGGTGCAAGGGTGCCTGCGTTGACGTTGGCAGCTGAATCTTGCACCAGAGCGGGGGACAACACAGGGGTGCCGCATATTCACTTACATACGGTGCATCCTTGTGTTACCAAAGTGTCGCAGCGCAGTGCTGATTATTGTTGCACAGCACCATGCTCCACCACATTTACATAAACAGGGGCCTAATATGACAATGAGCCTCAACTATCAAGTCAGTGAAGTGGCTTGTCAACACAGGTAGACTGATTTTACACCATCTCATTGCAGAGGATGATGGCTGTCCTGCAGATCTGCCAGTCCTGGAGTACCCTGATGACCTGAATGACCAGCTGGCAATTATCAGCCAAGAGACCCTCCAAGAAGTCATTGTAAACCTACAGACACCACCTCCAGTGGCAAGGAGGAGTATTGAAGTAGCAGACATCCCACAGGCCCCACTTACCACCCCAATAGTACGACCTGACAGCACCGACACAGCAGAGGACTCCGAGGACCCAGGCACCAGCTTTGAGAGGACAGTGGTAGGAGTCCAGCGGGAGCTGGCCAAGGAGGTGCAGTGGGGATGCAAACTATGGCAGCAAGCCTTGAGGGGATGCTGATATGCATGGTTACGGCAACAGAACAGACTGCAGCCAACCGACGCACACACTCACAAAGGCGTGGAGTCGAGGAGTGTCTGAGGGACATAGCTGCTGCCATGAGGGAGAGGCCACCACAACTGCCCTTCCAAACTGGCAGCAGTGTGCTTGAGGACAAAATGGATTCACTGCACCGAGAAATGGCCTCCATCAGGGCAGACATGGCTGCCTACCACAGGGATGTTGCAGCTATACTTAAACACCAGCAGGTCCTCCTTGCTGCAGTGGTGCATATGTAGTGCCACAGATGGCAGATGCAGGGAATTAGGAGTCCACATCTGCAACCACTGGTATGTGTGGCCCCCTCTACCTCCCCACCACCACCATCAAGGGTAGAGGAGGCACCACACATATAGGAGGATAAAGATGTGGAACAGATCATCTTCGCCCGTAGGAGTTCCCGGTAGCAGCAGCCCAGGCCACATGGGCAGTGTTTTCCTTTGTCCTGTGCTTGACATCATGCCAGTGTTAGCACTGTTACAGATATGCACTCTTCCTCAACACACACTTGAGCTTTCTGCTATTGACTGCAATTGTTTCTAACTTTTTAATTGCCAATTTATGTTCCACTGCACTGAAAGACACTTTACCCAATCATGTCCTGTGACATGTCCCTCAACCCTGGACTTGTGTTTTGTCACAATTGAATGGATTCCAAGAATGGGGTCACAGACCTTGACATTGTATATATTTAGCACTATTACACTTGTTAATAAACACCACCTACACAACCAGCATGTTTATGTGTGTTGTGACACAACTACTATGCCTAGAATTTGTGATGTGTGTAACATGTCTCAAGTCACAGGGTGTCAGTACAAGAGTGTATAAATATGTGGGCACATATCTATGCACATGGTACCAACATGTTGTATGTCAATGCTGGTCTCATCTCCTACAAGCAATTCACTGAATATGTGAAACATGTTGAACACATGTATGCTATACCCACTACATACTGCAGGAATGGGTGTGAAACAGTAATCGGGTAATATTGTCAGATTGGAATACCAGTAGAACACACTGATGTGCAACAGAGGGACTCAACCTCATCTATTATTGTCACTGGTCAGTTTAGCAGGATATGAATGACATGTAGGCTGTTGTCAAATGTCCCACACTGCCTAACATTCCAAAACAAAACCAATACAGCTGTCAGCTGAATTCCCACACCTACCTGCCCTATACATGGTCAACATAATCACCTTGAGTGGTGGGTACACTGGATGGCAGATGCACAGGTAAGTAGATGTGTTGTAGCTGCCAGTGTGACAGCTCAGTCATAAGGAGGCGTTGAACATGTCAAGAAAGAGATTTGGATGCAGGACGTAGGTCCTAGGACAACACACAATTTTCACTGTACATCCATGGGAAGACCCTGAGACCCAATTATATGACACGTGAAATGAGGGAGTACCTAATATTATTTATTATGAGAATGATATTATTATGAGAATGATATAAGTAAAAAGAAATTATTAACACCTATCCTAACCTAACCTATCCTAACTATACATAACGCACAACAGACCCTAACTACTCTATGCTACACTTACCTAACACATTTAACAACACACTCTAAACATTCGCCCCCACCCCTCTTATATCACAGGACGCATGCAGGACAACATATACTAAACTACACATTTACTATCTATGACAAAACAAATATTTTTTGTTGGTGTTTTAGCTTTTTTTAATTTCTTGTATTTTTTTACATTTTTATAAAAACATAAAAGCCCCAACATCACCCCCACCCACCCACATAGTAAAACATAAGAAGTAGAAAACCCACCCCAAACCTACTTATTCTAACTAACCCACTAACCTATTCTAACCTACAACTAACCCCCTAACACCCACAAAAAATCTTGAAAAAAGAGGAGGGAGGGGAGTGAACTTGGGAGGCGAGACATCATGCCATTCCGAGGTAGGCCCTTTACAGTGTCCTTTTAATGTTCTTGAGGGCCTTAGTATTTTTTGCCACCTCCTTTTTATTGGACTCCAACTTTTTGAGGACTTATTGTACATCCCTCTGTAAATCTGTGATGGTACTCATGTCCATGGCAGCAGGTGTGGTTGGCTGTGGGAGCAGCAGCTGAAGCAATAATTATGTTGGCAGCTGTAGGCCCCAGCACAGCTGTAGTGCTTGGTCCAGCCCATGTGGGCAGTGTGGGTCCCCCTTGGCCAAATGTCCACCACTCACCAGTGGATCGTTCCAAGCAATAGCGGTGTACCGTCCTCCTGAACCCAGATTCCACTGCCAATATGTGCCTATAGCACCCTGCCCTCTTCTGAAAGGCACGGAGTTGGTTGTAATTCATGTTGGCAGCTGTAAAAATGAGACAGGCAACCATCAGTGTCTGCACTGTATGGAGTATGTACAGTAAATTAGCTTACTATCTACATTGATTTGCACATGCACTCCTTCTCACATTCCGGATGATACAATGACCTTGATGGGTGAAACGACAATGCTGCCTTAGCACCATTTCCTTGACACTATAGCCACCCACAACAAGATAATGAATCAAACCACGTTAGATCTGTTTAGATTATGTACCATGTGTGTCAATGCTAAGGCAGTGTCAAATTAACATTGATCAGGGTCACTATTCCTCATCATCTGTGTGAAATTTTCTAACCTACATCACCAGAAATCTGCATCTGTTATTGGGAGTATGGGATGCTGTTGGTAACCATAAGGGTTCAGTGTTGATAGGTACACAGGCAAGCCTGATCAAAATGACTGTCACCTCCACTGTGAGCATTACATCTACCAGCAAATTTGTTGTTCCCACCCCCTGTGCCTCAAGGGGTATGGCCAAGCAGATCAACATCTCAACTGTCCAGGTCTTCCACCAATGCATGCCCACTCATACATGGAGTCAGGGAGTGGACCATATGTTAGGTGATCACAAAAATTAAGATGGTATCCATAGGTCTATCACTTCTACATTCATGTGTCCAGGTGAGGACACCCATCAATACCTGATCAGCCAATACCATTCCTCACACACCCATTACCATGCCAGCACACTGTTGGGCTTGACCTGCATGCACACCTATTACATTCCATATAAGTGTCACCTAAGTGGAGTAAAAAATCAGTTGCACCATGCTGGGGGACAATTGGCCACCTAGTCCTATATGTACATTACAATATAGGGCTGCACCAATTTGTTGACAAAATGGTGCATCACTGTATTGTGGGAATGAAGCAGTGTTCCAGTGCCATTATTTACACAAAGATGCACATCTAGTAAAAGAGTGGGAAAAAGGAGTTAAGGGGGGTCTGGGGGTGGGAAGTCCATTGGAGGATTCTTTTTTAGAATTCTCTGTCTCTGTCCCTGTAAAGAAGTTGGTGGTTTGGTATTGGGAAATGGTAGAAATGTCTGATGGGAATTTCACACTGCCGACTGATCTGTGCGGTAATGATATGCCCAGGCATAAGGTTGGTGGATGGTGGAAGAAGTCGTTGTCGATTCTCTAAGAAGTAGTAAAGCCAGCCCCGTTGAGGAAGAATCATCTTTATATTCTACACAGAGCTTATATCTCGCCGGCGAAACTCTCTAAGTTTAAGAAAGGAGAAATGTTTGAAATGCGGTAGTGTAGGCGCAACAGATGCTCATATGCTTTGGGATTGCCCTGCTATCCGTTTGTTTTGGGAGGAAGTTTTTGGTGTTGTGTCATCTATGTTGGGCTGGGAGATTACTGTATCCCTCCCGCTGATTATATTTGTGCAGCTACAGGAAGAGGGCATAGGGAGTAGGGTGAGTAATGCTAAACTTAAATTTTTGTTCTATGTAATTTTGTTGGGTAGAAATGAAATTTACAAAAACTGGATGACGGACTCTCCTCCGAGTTATATGGACTGGCTCAACGCAGTTTTTCGCATTTCAAACATGGACTGGCTCAAAATGCGGGGTTGAATGAGGACAAAAAAAAAAGAAAAAAGATGCACATCTACGACACATATCGAGCTACATGTGGCTTGTCATCACCTTGTTTACACAATGCTGGCCATTGAGCCCCACAAGCCTCATAATATATCACTCTCTGCACATGCATGGGGAACCACTTAAATGAGACATGGGCCCTCATTACAACATTGGCGGTAAATGCCGCTTACCGCTGTGCAGAAGACCGCCAACACACCGCCATGGCTGCGGAATTCCGCCACAGCTATTATGACCCATAGCTCGGAATCCACCAAAATTTAGACACCCACACAAGTCCGCCACACCAAAGGTCAGTGATAAACTGGCGATAACAAAATCTCCACTGTTACGCCAACAGGAATATGCCCACACTATCACGACCCACGAATCCACGTGGTGGTCTTTCAACCGCGGTATTCCATTGGCGGTACACACTGCCGTGCTCAAAATACACACATTTACAAAACACTACCACATTGGACAATTTCAAATACACACACCTGATACACATACACACACCACTCCCACACATCCAATACAATATAAAACACGCACCCACATCACCCACAAACCCTTACGACCACAATTGCGACTGAAGGCCAGAGAGAGACACCACCATCTACAAACTAGCATCCACAGGCACTCAACACCATCACTCACACAACATCCACGCACAAAACACCACACACCCCTAAACATCACCCCACACATCACAACACACACCACTCCACACATCACCCACCCCACCCCATGGCACCGCAAAGACACCCCAGGTTTTCTGAGGAGGAGCTCAGGGTCATGGTGGAGGAAATCATCTGGGTAGAGCCACAGCTATTCGGATCACAGGTGCAGCACACCACCATAGCTAGGAAGATGGAGCTATGGTGCAGAATCGTGGACAGGGTCAACGCAGTGGGACAGCACCCAAGAACACGGGATGACATCAGCAAGAGGTGGAACGACCTACGGGGGAAGGTACGTTTCATGGTATACAGACACCACATTGAGGTTCAGAGGACTGGCGGTGGACCCCCACCTCCTCCCCCACAACTAACAACATGGGAGGAGCAGGTCTTGGCTATGCTGCATCCTGAGGGCCTCGCAGGAGTAGCTGGAGGAATGGACTCAGGTAAGTCAGATCTTAACTATTACATCCCGCACCCTACCTGCATGCTATCACATACCCCCACCCTCGCCCTCACCCCTATCACTCCAACTCCTCACATATGTCCCACTATCACAAACCACCCAACCCAACACCAAGCCCTGCATGCAACACCAAAGCATGGACACCCATCACCAATGCATGGCCACTGCACATACCCACACACACCCCTAAACAATTATCACACAAGGTCCCACACAAGAGTGCAAGCACTAGGGTACAGGGTCACCCACCCATTGCACACCATGCCACACACAGATGCAATAATCATGCCTTTACACCCCTGCAGGACCCCTACCCAACGTCACCGGACAGGAAGGTCCAGGCATGTCAACTCCACCCACAGAAGACTCCCACAGTGATGACAGCAGCTCTGTAAAACTGGATCTAGATGACCAGCGCGGCCCATCTGGAACCTCGGGACAGTCAGTTCCCCTCACACTGGCACAAGCCACAAGAGAGACTCCCCCCTCTGAAAACACCAGCACAGCACCCACCCAGCAGGCCCATACCTCTGTCCCCAGGACACGTCAAGCAGCAGGGTGTCCACCACTACAGGGAACCTAGGCTAACCCACCACCCCAACAACACCAGGGACCTGGGGGCAGTGGTAGTGGGCACACGGTTCAGGGGACAGAGGCCCAGGAACACAGGGGAACTGGGAGGGCTGCTGTGCGACAGGGGAGGACAGGCCCAGGAAACCCACTCTCCACGAGGCCCTCTCCAACATCATGGGAGCCTACCACCATTCCCAGGAGACGATGGCAACGGTACTGGCCAAGTTTCAGGAGACCCAGCGGCTGCAGGAGGAACAGTATTTGGAGTTCAGAGAGGAACTGAAATCCATCAACACCACCCTGGGCACCATTGTAGGGGTGCTGAAGGAACTCATCAACACCCAGAGGGACACTGCGGCACAACAAGGGGCCCCTGACACTAGCCTGGATGATGAACTCCCCACCACCTCCGCCGGCGCTACTGGACAGGAGGCACCGCCACAGGACCACGACACCAGCACCCCACCCCCTGCAGATGGAGAACCACCCCGCAAGCGGTCCCTGAGATCCAGGACAAAGACAGAGAACAATGCCAAGACCCCCGCCAAGAAATGAGACCACCTGATTGTCATCCTTCTGTCCCACTTTGTCACCCTGTCCATCCTTAAACTGCCCTAGCTCCACTTCCTATGCCCCTTTGGACAATGCACCTGTGAGACTAATAGACTGGACTCTGCCATGGACATTCCTCCACCATAACCCCTGACCATTTTACAACCCCCTCCAATATTTAGCACTTAAATAAACACCCTAAAAGCACAAAACAATCTGGAGTCAGTCTGTGCTTTCGAAAATGTGTATTTGCAATAACTGTAAAATTGATATATCCATTGTACTGTATTCTCAACATATCTATGTCACACAGCTCTAGTCCATGAGGAAACAAAGCAGATGTCACACAGTGGGACCCACATCTGTGAAATTGAAAGGGAAAGTGACAACTCAGGGTCCATACACTGGGTGAAGGTGACAGACAGATGAGAGGTTGAACAATTATATCAGATGTAGCAGGTTGTGATGTCTTCTTACCTGTGTCTCACTGGAAGTATTGTTGGATCACCGTGTTTCTGTTGTCGATGTCCTCTTCTTCTGCTTCCTCTTCTTCACTGTCCACAGGCTCCACAGCTTCCACAACACCTCCATCTGGACCATCCTCCTGCAGATAAGGCACCTGTCATCGCAAAGCCAAGTTGTGAAGCACACAGCAGGCCACGATGATCTGGCACACCCTCTTTGGTGAATAGAATAGGGAACCACCTGTCAGATGGAGGCACCTGAACCTGGCCTTCAGGAGGCCGAAGGTCCGCTCTATAATCCTCCTAGTTTGCCCATTGGCCTCATTGTAGCGTTCCTCTGCCCTTGTCCTGGGATTCCTCACTGGGGTCAGTAGCCATGACAGGTTGGGTTGGCCAGAGCCACCTGCAAATGTCGAGGGAAATCTGTTAGACACACACTAACTCTGAGGGACATCCCCAGACCCAGACACCTAGTCACACTGTATAGGCTCCATGTCCTCACCTAATAGCCACACACAGTGCCTCTGAAGTTGCCCCATCACATAAGGGATGCTGCTATTCCTCAAAATGTAAGTGTCATGCACTGATCCAGGAAACTTGGCATTCACATGGGAGATGTACTGGTCGGCCAAACACACCATCTGCACATTCATTGAATGGTAACTCTTCCGGTTTATGTACACCTGTTCACTCCTGTGGGGGGGGACCAAGGCCACATGTGTCCCATCAATGGCACCTATGATGTTGGGGATATGTCCCAGTGCATAGAAGTCACCTTTCACTCTAAGCAAATCCTCCACCTGAGGGAAAACGATGTAGCTGTGCATGTGTTTCAGCAGAGCAGACAACACTCTGGACAACACGTTGGAAAACATAGGCTGGGACATCCCTGATGCTATGGCCACTGTCGTTTGAAAAGACCCACATGCCAGGAAATGGAGTACTGACAGGAACTGCACTAAAGGGGGGATTCCTGTGGGATGGCAGATAGCTGACATCAGGTCTGGCTCCAACTGGGCACACAGTTCCAGGATTGTCGCACAATCAAGTCTGTAGGTGACAGTTACATTTCACTCCTCCATTGTCAACAGGTGCACCAGTGGTCTATACACCGGAGGATGCCGCCACCTCCTCATCTGCCCCAGCGGCCGTGCTCTGTGGAGGAGAGAACAGCGAGCAGAGAGTCAACCAACATTGAGGTACGTTAACACAACTTTATTCCTAAATTTTTTTAAACTGCTATGTGCCTGTATTAGTGTGTATGAAAGGCCTAGATATGTGTGACACATTTCAAATTAATGCCATGTGGCCCCCTGAAATGGCGTCTGCCTGACCTGTAATGTGGGACAAGGGGATATGAGGTAACTGCACTGGTGTTGTACACCGTCGCTGTAGGCGGTTGTAGACCGCGGCGCAATCCTGGATTGGTTAACATTGGACCCTATGGGTCCAAGGAGCCAATGACGATGTACGCCGGAAGTGACGGTGCGCACCACCGCAGATGTGACTGCCATTTTCTCTCTGTTCAATCACTTGATACCTGATCTTCGACAGGAGAGGACCTACACTGCAAGTACTGCTGTGACCTCAGTGTGGAAGAGACAATGGCTCATGTGTCTGGGGAAAGGGCCCCTGCCTTCAGCACAGAGGAGTTGGAGAAACTAGTGGATGGGGTCCTCCCCCAGTACACGCTACTCTACGGTCCTCCAGACAAATAGGTAAGTACACTGGGAGCATGCCGAATGGGCAATACTAGTGTGGAGTTGTGTGGATGGAAGATTGGGGGGAGAATGATACGTGCATGAAACGACGGTGAGTGCATGTGCGTCATGGCAAGGGTAGGGATGCTGGCCAATGACTGTGACGGTGCAGACGGTTATATCTTCTACTTTTCCCCTGTACTATTCCTTTAGGTCAGCGCTCACCAGAAGAAGGATATTTGGCGTGCCATCGGCAAGGATGTCAGGACCCTGGGGGTCCACCACAGACGGAGCACACACTTCCGTAAAAGATGGGAGGACATTCGCCGCTAGAGCAAGAAGATGGCAGAGGCCCAGCTGGGGATGACCTCCCAACGTGGGAGGGGTGCCCGTCGCACCATGACCCCCCCTGATGTTCCACTCCTGGCGGTGGCGTATCCGGAGTAGGATGGGCACCTGAGGACATCACAGCAGCCACAAGGGGGTGAGTACAGTCACATTCAGCTGATTCTGCACGCAGTGGAGGTGTCTGGGTGGGGGAGGTGGGCTGTGGGTTTCCCTAGGCCAGGGCAAGTTTAGTAGCCAAGGTCCCATCATAAGGCAGGCCATGTGGCACCCCACCCCACCTGTGTTCAGAGCCAACTACACCTAGTCAGGCTCCTGAGACGTCCATGTGTGCAGCAATCAGGCATAGGCCTTGTAACCCATGTCCCTGTGATTAATTAGGGAACTCAAAGTGCACGACGTAGTGCACGGGGCTTCTGTGTCTGTAGTGTCTGCTAACGGTAGGGGTATTGCATACACTCAGCATGTCTTTCTTCTGTCTTCCTCCCCTTTTTGTGGTCTCCCTGTTCTTGTGTGCATTAGCATCATTAGGAGGAGGAGCAGTGGCACCGGAGCAGGAGGGAGCTGCATCCCACATGGCCGTGGAGGGTGAGACAACAGAGTCTGAAGCCACCAGTGGGATGGAGGGCGAGGGGAGCTCCACAGCGGGGACAGGAGCTGAGACCAGCGACATGGACTCCTCCTCTGATGGGAGCTCCCTTGTGGTGACAGGCCCCTCTGTGCCCACCGCATCTACAGGTACAGCCGCCAACCCCCCTACCAGCACCGCCCTCACAGCAGCCCTCAGCGTGTGCCCCGTGACCGCTCACCCAGGAGGGTGGGCATCTCCTTCGCCCCAGGCACCCCAGCCCCTGCCCCAGTCACCCCTGCTGCCCTTAGTGAGAAGGCCATTGACCTCTTCAGGTCCCTCACTGTTGGGCAGTCTACCATTTTGAATGCCATCCAGGGTGTAGAGAGGCAGTTGCAACAAACAAGTGCATACCTGGAGGGCATTCATTCTGGCCAGGCAGCCCAACAGTGATCTTTTCAGACTCTGGCCTCAGCACTGATGGCAGCCATTGTCCCTGTGTCCAGCCTCCCCCCCCAACTTCCTCTACCCAGACCCAAACCCCTGTACCTCAGCCTATCCCAAGCACACCATCAGACCAGCATGCACACACCTCAACACACAAGAGAAGCTCTGGCAAACATAAGCACCACACATCCCACAGGCACTCACACAAGCATCATACCCATGCACACATACCAACATCCACTGCATCCACTGTGTCCCCCTCCTCCGCGTCTCCCTTCTCCCTCCCAGTCTCGTCTCCACTCACACCTGCATGCACTACATCTTCAGCCACTACCTCCATCACCAGCACACCCATCACCACACCCCGCTCACTTGCACTCAACACCCCCACTACCATTCACACATCCCCTGTGTCCTCTCCCAGTGTGTCTGTGACACCACCTCCCAAGGTACACAAACGCAGCCACACACCCACCCAACAGCCATTCACCTCACGACAGCCTCCAGCCCATGCTCCTTCACCAAAAGTCAGCAAACGTACACCTCCTACAACCTCTACCTCTTCCTCCTCTCCCAAAACACCTCCATCTACCATCCCAGAGTGTCCAAAAAACGTTTCCTGTCCAACCTTGACCTCTTCCCCTCACCTCCCCCACCCCGTCAGTCCCCTAGGGCCCGCCTTTCCAGGTCCCAACCCAGCACCTCAGCCACCACATCACCGGGCACAGTGGTGCCAGCAGTATCCAGCTTCTGGAGTGCGCCAAGCAGCAGGGCAGCCAGTGTGCCAAGGAGCCAGACCACAGACAGTCCCCCACCTCACAAGCATAAAAAGTTGGCCAGAGCCTGGCGGGGGAAAGGCAAGACATCTACCACCAAAGCCTCTCCCAGGAGTACAGTTGGGAGTGGGAAGACAGCTGTGCCACCATCCAAGGTGGGGAAGGGGCACAGAAACACAGGCAAGTCGCAGAAAACCTGCACGGCGGACAAGACCGCCACCAGCACTGCTGCCAAGTACACCGCTGCCACAAGCACCACTTCAGTGGACACTGCCGCCACAAGCACCGCTGCCAAGGACACCGCCGCCACAAGCACCGCTGCCAAGGATACCACCGCCACAAGCACTGCTGGCAAGGACACCGCCGCCACAAGCACAACTGCCAAGGACACTGCCGCCACCAGCACTGCTGCCAAGGACACCACCACCACCAGCACCGCTGCCAAGGCCGCCGCCGCCACAAGCACCACTTCAGATGATACCGCCGCCACAAGCACTGCTGCCAAGGACACCGCCGCCACAAGCACTGCTGTCAAGGACACCACCGCCACAAGCACCGCAGGCCAATGAGCGCCAAAAGCTCCGATGCTACTGGGGCTGCCACGAGCAGGATGAAGCACTCTGGGCACAAAAGTCCCCTCCAGAACCAGTGGAGTATCCCATCCAATACCTCTGTCCTTGGCAGGATGAAGAACACTGGGCACAAAAGCCCCCTCCAGAACCAGTGGAGTATCCCATCCACTACCTCAGTCCTTGGCAGGCTGAAGCACTCTGGGCGCAAAGCTCCCTCCAGAACCAGTGGAGTATCCCATCCACTACCTCAGTCCTTGGCAGGAGGAAGCACTCTGGGCACAAAGCCCCCTCCAGAACCAGTGGAGTATCCCATCCACTACCTCTGTCCTTGGCAGGTTGAAGCACTCTGAGCACAAAGCCCCCTCCAGAACCAGTGGAGTATCCCATCCACTACCTCAGTTCCTGGCAGGATAAAGCACTCTGGGCACAACGCCCCCTCCAGAACCAGTGGAGACTGCTATCCACTTTAGAGTCTGTGGCTTTGCACTACCCAGGATAAAGCAGTGGGCAAACCACCCACTTGAGAGACTGTGAGACTGTGGCTTTGCACTCCCCAGGATAAAGCAGTGAGCAAACCACGCACTTGAGAGACTTGTGAGACTGTGGCTTTGCACTCCTCAGGATAAAGCAGTGGGAAAACCACCCACTTGAGAGACTTGTGAAACTGTGACTTTGCACTCCCCAGGATAAAGCAGTGGGCAAACCAACCACTTGAGAGACTTGTGAGACTGTGGCTTTGCACTCCCCAGGATACATCAATGGGCATGGAGCCCCCTCGTGGATCTGGTGTTGTGCACTCATCTGGCTGAGGTGTTCCCCCCTTCCCTTCCTCCTGAGGTGCCTGTTGTATTTCGAACTGATGCCCCAGCAGTGTTCTCTCCGTTTTGATCGGGTATCTTGTCTGAGCCTCACCCATGCATTTTGGGCCCAGTGGTCCACAGACTTTAATGGTGGAATACCTTGGACTTGTATTATTGGTGTATATATTTGTTAATAGTGTATGTATATTTTTTTAATACTGAATTTTAATAGATTACAAACATTCAACTCATTTCCTTTTGTCTTTGCATTCTTCCGGGGGAATTGGGGGGTGTAACTGTAATGTATCAATATGTATTAGTGTGTGTTGTCGTGGGTGAGGGTGGGGGTGGGGGTGTTGCGTGGGGGTGTCACTCTCTTTTAGCCTTCCACCTCCCCTGTGTCGTAGGTGCAGTACTCACGTGGACTTCTCCGCCGGCGTTTGTGCTCCTGGTAGAGGAGCTGGAAGACAAAGGCAGGGAGTATGTGGAGTTCCGGTTCCATGGCCTCCTGGTTCCCCGTGGGGTGTGTAGAGGTGAGCGTTTTCCCTTTCAAGTCCTGTTTCTGCCATATTTTTGTTCGCGGTGAATCCGCCCCGGAAAAGTTGGCGGATTGGACTGTTGTGATACTGTGGGCGGTACTTTGTCCTCCGCCTGTCTGTTGGTGGTTACCGCCGCGGTGTTTGTTTGTACCGCCGTGGCGGTCGGAGTGTTAAAGTGGCCGTCTATGTTGGCGGTTTCCGCCACGTCGTGATAAATTTTTTTTTACCGCCGGCCAGTCGGCGGTTTTACCGCCACTTTAACACCGACCGCCAGGGTCGTAATGACCACCATAGTGTTACCATCCAGCCTACTCTGATTTCTGATCATTTTACAGCCCATCACTTCTAGCATTGGATGCAACGCTCATGACACACTCACACAAAACACTTCAACACTACACAGGACAGACAAAATCACACTTACTGGATATATCTGGGTCCTCAAATCTTGCCACTTCACCTATGGTGTAGTGGGCAGGTCCACCTGAAAGATATTGGATGGGAGACAGTGCAACAGACACACCACTGCAAACTCACAATGAGACTGACACTCAGGTGAGTGAGAGCCATACCTCTGCACTCTTACACTGTGCCTGAGACTCATGCAGTGCTACACCCTGCAACAACTGTTTGTGGCCAATCTGTAGAAGATCAAACTCCATTGAATGAGAGGGAGTTGGGTGACAGATAAATGACACTACCCTTGTGCCCTGCAAGACAACTGACTCATGTATCCTGGCTTGTCCTGCAAGACACACAGAGGCACTTTGTTGAGGACAAGAGGCTCAATTTCTAGTCTGAAATGTCCATACATTGAGTAATCCATGACTGATGTGTCACAGTTGGGTGATGGCATCAAATGCCCCATTGCCAGTGCCCCCTAAAGAGGGTATGCCCCTTTGTAAACATAATTCCAGGAATGATGTATGTGAAAATTTGACAATGTTGCACCATATATGGATTGTCGTAATTTGTTATGACAATCCACTTACATATGGTATGCCGGTGGTGTCTTGGCTTATCATACATGATGAAATGCTGCGGCACAGATATAGCCATGGCCTCTGAAATGTGTGACTTAGTGATGGATGTGCATGACTCACCTAACATCTGACTTGCATTGGTAAAATGGTAGGATATGTGAAGCCCAGGTCTATACAGGCACAGTGATACTTCATTCAGGTTGCATGCAACCCGTCCACAAGCATTGCATGCAGCACACCAACACATCTGCTACTGTCATTCAAGTGCGGTGAACAGTAATTAGTTTGCCAATGGGGGACTCACCAACAAGGCCACCAATCACCACACCAAGATGGTCCAGAAGATCCTGCTCCCTGGCCACCAGATCAGCCCAACAATGCTTGAGCTGGTGGTCATTGCAACTGCTGTGGTACACCCTCTTCAGGTGGTGGAGCACCTTGCCCCACCGCAGCCGCCTTGCCTCAGTACGGTAGCCCTGGATCACACGACCACCCATCTCCAGCATCAATGAGAGGTAGTGGGCTACCATCCACATGAAGCCTCCCAGCTCCTACTCCTCCATTCTGGTATGTCTCCCCTGCCAGACATTGCGCTGAGGTACAGCTTGAAAAGTAACATGTCATAGTAATAAACAGAAATAAGGAAAGGAAACTTAACACCCAAAAAATATCTAACCCAACTAACCCACCTATACAACTAACCCAGACAGACACCCCAAAGCACAGGTACATGGTAAAATACTGTTGACACACAAATTCACAGACACTGCGACAAAAAAACATTCAAATACAGCAGAAAACACAACAGGAGAAACACCACAAGATACAAAAAAGAGCAAGAAGACACCACCAACTCCAAGACACAACCACACAGTCAAAAGAGGCACAGGCTGTAAAGAGAAAGTGAAAGAACACCCACTGTACCAAGCCTGTAAACAGGATATCCTATTACATCACTTCCTGTGCCCTTGCGTCACGTTTTCTGTTATGTGTGAATTTTTGGGGCGCATCTGATATTTGCGTGATTTTTTCAGATGCATTAGTTACGTGCGTCTTTTTATAATGACGCATTAACTTTATGCATAGATTTTACAGTAAATCTGCATTGAAATGCTTGCGAAGGTGTAAATCATGCTAAGGGCCCATGGGCCATGTACTTTGTGTTTGCGGATGTTTTTGACGCAATTGTGTCATTTTCTTTACTCTGTCCCTAATTGAGTGATTTTGTCAATTGTTAATGGATGCACCCTGTGTCAACATAACAATTGAATGGGCAGTGTTGCAGTTTGGCATTTTGTGTATGCCCACATGTGGTAGTCCATTGAACAATGTGATTTGTGTGTGATTAGTCTGTTCCACCAATGTGTATGTTACAGAATCAACTGCATGCAAATGTGTACACGTCATGCATTTGTATGTATGTGTGACAACAGTGTATCCATATATGTATGGCAGTCTGTACTATGCAAGAGTCATGGTATGTGATTGTGAATTGTGTTAACATATGTGCTGTGTGTTGTTGTATTACAGAGCATCACTTTTCAGACGATATGCATAGCTCAGGCATTGTTGATGATGGCTGATGAATGCAATCTGACAACTGTTACCTGACAAATATCTCCATATGTTGATCTTGAGTATATGGATGACTTGTGTGTGGAATACACATATGTTGGACATGTGTAGATATTTGTTACATACTGTGATTGACACACTCTGCCTGCATTCCAAATATATGATGTATTTAACACAAGAGACAGTTGAATTTAATGGCATTTTGCATTGCGGATGACCTGCAGCCCTAGCTGCATATGTTCTCATCCATTCTGATGTGCATTCCACAGATGTGTCTGTCCAAAGTGTGAGGTCATGTGTACCCTGTTACAGGATTGGGCCCCATGGCAGTGGCAGGAGTGATTTCCATGGATGTACTGTGCAGGATCCATTTCTTCCATTGCTTTTCACCCCTGGCCTATTCATGTTGAGCATTGTCACCAATGATGTCCACCCCTTGTCACACATTCTCCATTCAGCCATTGCAACTCTCACACTGAGTTGTGTTGGTGCCCTGTTCAAACATTACAGTCCCACCATATTTTGACATCCACTGCCTCCTGTGTGGACCCCTGGTTTGCCTCCTATTTGGGCATGTTGTTGTTGTGTGTGATGAGCTATTGTACAAGTTGGCAACGTGGATGTTATGAATATGTTGTGGTCCATAGACTGTGTCCTTCAGTTGTCACATTCAAGTGATGAAGCTAATTGTGATGTGTGTGATGGGAGCAGTCCATTCTTACACTTCACATCTGATGTTATTACAGTACTCTTCAGATTAGTGTTTGTGACATGCTCCCTGAGTTTAGACTCATAATCGTAAGGTATATGTTTAAGAGATTGAAGACACCAAAGCTGGATTGTGTGAATAAGTGAGGTGTTTATTGACAAAATCTACAAGGTGAGGTATGTGATTATTAAGTGAAGAAGTTATCAACAATGTGCAGTCTGCGGCGTATCCCAGCAGCTGTGTTGTGCTGTTCCCCCTCATTTTCTTCTCCCCCATCCTCCTCCTCTTCCTCAGGCAGGTCATCTACCTGCTCATATAAGGGGACGATTATCCGCATACATATGTTGTGCAGGATGACACATGTCATGATTATCTTGTAGACGATGTGTGGGGCATATAGGAGGTTACCTCCTGTGATGTCCAGGCACCTAAATTGGGACTTCAGCATGTCAAATGTCCTCACCAAAGTAGTCTGTGTCCTCCGATGTCCCTCATTATATGCAAGCTCTGCTGCTGTGCTTGGGTTAGGAAATGGGGTCATTATCTACAGCTGTATGCCATAACCCTGATCCACTGCAAAAGATTGAAGGAGTAATTAGTGGTTAGGGCTTGCAACAAGTATGTCATGTAGCATGGCAGTTGATATTAAGAGCTGGATGTGTCTCATTTGTATTTATGGTTTTGTGTGAGTTCCTATCCTTGTGTAATATTTCCTCAGCACCAGGTTGTTGGACATGACAATCTAGTGTTTGGCTCAAGGACATGGAACATATGATTTGGATTCCACACTGATAGTCATTCTGTATGTACCATATGTTGTGTGGTGCACCTTTGTATCATTGTGCTATCACTAGAGGGGACATGACACATCCTCACAACACAATGTGGTCAGGTGTGGTGGCAACATGGTAGCACTACAGAGCCTGGACATCCCATCCTTTTTTAAATGTGTCATTGAAGATGAGGTGCGACATTATGGGCCTGTGACATTACTTAATGAGAATGCACTAGTATTTATACTCCCTTTGTGCCGGATTACTGTCATTGTTTTTAACACAAATTCGGCGCAAAGCTAACACCATATTTATACTTTGACGCTAGACCTGCCTAAGAACCAAAATATCGCAGTGTGCGTGATTTTCAGGATGCGTGAAAACACCTTGCGTCAATGAGATACAAGGTAGGCGTTCCCGTCTAAAAAATGACTTAAACACCGGTGCGCCATATTTATCCAACCGCACAAAAATGGCGCACGGCTAGAAGGAGGAGCCGGAAATTGACACAAATCCCAATTTGCGGCAAAGTTTTACTCCTGGGTCAGGGCAGGCGTTAAAATGGGGCAAACACACCACTACTTAAGGAAAACTCACACAAGCAACATTAGAGCTCAAAAAGGAAGACATGGAGGTGCTATTCATCCAGCATGTATGAAGACGCATAGCACAGGAGCAACAGCAGCAGCTACCACCCCACAGGGACCCCAAAGGCAACGCAGAAGGCAGGAGAGGATATTCAAGACCAGGACAACCCTTCAGGGCCTCAGAGAACATGACATCATCTAGAGGTACAGACTAAACTGGCAAGCCATACAGCAGCTGCTGTGCCACATTGAGCCACAGTTGGCACCCAGCTTAAAGACACCCCACATCACTCCACCAGAGACCAAGCTGCTAGCTGTCCTGCACATGTTGGCAAGTGGCTCTTTTCAAACCGCTGGTGCCCTGGTTGCCGGGATCTCACAGCCCTCATTCTCTGCCTTCCTTCCCAGGGTACTTGATGCCATCATCTCCCTCACACCACGCCACATCAGCTTCCCCAACACACAGCAGAAGCAGCAGGAGACCAAACAGGGGTTTTATCAAATCAATGGCTTCTCGCACGTGCTTGGTGCTATTGATTGCACACATGTACGGATTGTGCCACCTGCTGCAAACCGAGCATCTATACCGCAACAGGAAGCACACACACTCCATCAATGTGCAGGCCATTGTGGATCACCGTGGATTGACCACCAATATCGTGGCAAAGTATCCTGGGCGTGTACAGGATTCATTCATCTTCTACAACAGCACCATCAATCAGCACTTCCAGGAAGGACGATATGGCAATGGCCTACTTGTTGGTAAGTACAGAAACCTAGGAGTTTACACACAGCACAGCAACCCTGTAGGACACACAACACATACACCACTACATTGACATATGGCCAGGAGGACACTGAGGTTGTGACACTGGTAGTCATGTTTGATATCCTGACCCAATGGGATACACACCTATGGACAAATGACAGATGCAAATAACAAGAGATGCCACTCTAGAGCCACACGGGACCAATTTAATACCACACAGTGACAATGACATGGTCTTAACTGGCAGTACAACTTGGAAGATTAATCTTTCAGTATCACATCACTAACACTTAATCACACACCCTTTCAACCAATGTTTCCTGTGTAAGGGTTGTGTAATGGGTTTTGCTGAAGATCAAACGCCATGAGACACATAGAATGATGATGCTGACTCTAATGAAGGTGACATGAAATCACTGAGGAAGTAGCAACATCTCACATCACTCCTGGGGTGACATTGCCCGCTAGCAAAAAAGAAGTGGACTATGCTATGAAAACATGTTGATGTGGCACTAATGCAAAGTGCACACTGCTACACATATGGATTGAGACAATTCCCCATTTATATAACAGATGTACAGGCACATGGACCTTCTGACACTAAAACATTCACCCCACAACCAAGTTAGCCAGATCACCTGGAGCAAGTTCAGTAGTGTAGGTACATGTTTGAACATGAGCCAACTCGGTGAGGGCACAAAAATAGGTTTGCATAGATTTTATCACACATGGGATAATTGCGCATTGCCAATTGTGAACACCTCAGTGTTGCCAACTTATGGAGATGTGTTGTACATTGTCACCTAGCCAAATCATAGGGCCTCACTGTTGCATTTCACATGCAATTACATATGTCGAATTGGATGGGATGTTATAGTGCAACTGTGTTACCACCACAGTGGAATCGATTGTGTGTGTGTGGAAGTATTCTGTCACCTCCAGTGAAGGCACACACACACTTCTTTCACATTACATAATGCATGGGAGATACACATTGAACAGCAAGTTTCGAAATATACCACTGATATCAGGTCAATCAGCCAAACACCAGTTTTCATAGTAAAATAACCCAATGCAGAAAGAACATCACAGAAGCCTAGGATCCTACACAATTCCACAAACACTGAAGAGTAACAGACGACACAAGATAACAGCTGCCATGCAAAGTGATAATCAAGGTGCAACCAACAACCAAATATTTACCGTCCTTTTCTCTTTCAGCTGATCAGTGTTACAGGATCCAGCCATGGCTCATGACCTCATTTGCCAACCCAAGCACAGCAGCAGAGCGTGCCTATAATGAGGCACATCGTAGGAGACGCACCATAGTTGAGAGGACTTTTGGCATCCTGAAGTCCAGATTCAGGTGCCTGGACATCACCGGAGGCAGCCTCCTATATTCACCTGAAATGGTCTGCAAGATCATTTTGACCTGTGCCATCCTGCACAACATTTGTGTAAGGAGGAACATTCCTCTCTATGAACCAGACCCACAAATGCCTGAAGAAAAGGAAGAAGTAGATGCTGTCAGTGAAAATGAGGGGGAACATCCAAACACAGCTGCAGGATTGTGTCGCAGACAACACATCATACTAAACTTCTTCTAACAATAGGCACCATCACCACTTTGTTATCATATGTCCTTAAACTCCTAACTTCATCACTCAATCATGCTTTGGGTAATTTATTATGCATCACATGATCCCTAGGGATTATTATCAGAGTTTAGCCTCATGGAGCATTGCAGAAATACAGATTAGGATACTGAAAAAGCTACATCTCATTTGATGGGTAGGAATGTACAGCCAACATCACACACAGTGTAAATTATATATATCCTGTCTATTTCACATGTGAAGGGCAATATCAGCGGACCAAAGCTATGAGACACATCCATGTTGCCATCATGGTCCACTGCAGCAAATGACACACAACTAAGACACCATCAGTCATAAGGTAAAAAAGTGCCTCATACATGAGGCAGTGGATGTGCTATTACATTGGTAACAGGAATGTGTGACCAGTCCCTTGACAGCAGTAAGTGTGACATCAGCTATCTCTGCAAGGAGCATCTGTGACAAGAAGTCCATCTAAGCTGAAAATGGATAGCACAAGTGCCCCAGGTATGACAAGCATTGCTCACAAGACATGTCCTGTGCAGTCCATCCCAGGTAATGAGTCCTGACACTGCAATGTTTTAAGTCTCTTCCCACCCTTCTCTAGGTGGCCCTGTAAATGGACTATCTGTACCCTGAGAATATTCATCTACACACACCCAGACTCCCATTCTGAATCCTGTGTGCTTCCCACTTCAGTGTGGCATGCCATAGTCATAGTTCATCAGTCTGCATGTACTTCAGGTTAAATAATACACTGCCTGGTAGTTGGTAAGACCTGTAATCAGCTGTCCATTGCTTCCCATGTGAAAGGTCCACTTGCCCCTTTGAACTTGATTCTCAACTCCACAACTTGTGAGAGACTGAAGCTGCACACACCTGTGAGCACTACCATGCAGACCATCCATTTGACCCTGCCCTTGCTGCTGTCTGGAACTGCTTAGAAGCTGCCAATTTCAGAATGTCCTTGTTATGCATTGGCGTACAAATCACTTGTGTACCAGAGCCCTTGGGGGATTGTGTAACATTGCAGACCACAGCACAAACTGTTTTGAGTTCCCACAGTGTTGTTCCAGCTTTTCCCAGTCAGAGTCTGCTCACTGTGTATTTGCCTTGTTCATGTTTGTTCCTGACAAAGCCTGCATCCTGTTAGCCAGACTGGTTCCTGTCTTTGCGTTAACCATAGAGGTTCTCTGTGGCTACATTTGTCTTATAATTGCTTTCTATGCTCTCTGTTTCCTACTGGGGTATTGTGTCTGGTAGGTCTACAATGAATCCTCAAATAGATAGTATAGTTTAATCATTTTACTCATCGTAATCAGTTCTGGAACATGTATTCGAATTGCCTAACCAACCCCCATCCCTTGTCTGGTTTTGCATGTATTCATTATTGCCAAACAGTGACAGTGTGCTATGGCTGTATGTATGGATTCGGTAGGGTGCCTCCAACACAACAAACAAGGCTTGCCAATGTGTGTGTGAGGGCAAAACATGTTTGTGCCCTGACGGTCCAGACACAGATTCACTTCTGCCACCGCCTTTTGATGGTGCTTGCGTGGTGACTAGCTGTGAGATTAATTAACACAGAGGCACTGATGTTCCCTGTTGCGGTGGGAATTTTCAAGCCCACCCTGTGTACACATGTTGTGATGAAAGCTGCCTGTTTCCTATTACTCATCCATAAAGTTTTTAAGCACACCAAGGTTGCCCTGTCATCAGCCTTATTAAAGTTCTGCAGTGCCATAGCTGGACTACCACCATGTGTGTCGTTAGTTGATCTTTGGCTTTAGGTCAAATCTGCTTTGAAGGATACTCTGTTAATTCAGGGAATGGCTCCACAGACTCATGACTAGACCTGCACGTAACTATGACAACATGGAGGCCAATACTGACACAGGGTACACATGGCTACACACTTGAACTGGACACCTTTGTGCAATGAGCTACTGGAAATATGTGAACACGTACAGCATGGTCTGCTGGTCCTCCACAGCCACAGGAGAAACATAGGTCATGCACATGACTCAAACTGTGGTGTACATAGCAATTTTCGTATTGGATTTGAGCTCTGTGTCACAAGCAGTGTACCTACCTAACATGTTAAAATGCCTGACTCATGGGTAGTATACACACAAGGGATCATGAAGTGGTAGCCAACATTTCATTAAATGTGATGGGTTACATTTCTGACATTGCCATTATCAATCGTCCCCTATCTATCCTGTGTATAGTTTGCCATGGGAAATGTTTTGTCCCCAAAGTCAAGGAAGTACACACAGCATAAGACGCAACAGATATAACAAACACATTTCATGACTGATGTACCTCAATGAATGGCATCTGATGGTTATACGCAACAAAACACATTCATGCTTGCACATTATGCAAAACATTTCTTGTGACGTTCAGACAGAGGCACAGCAACAATTGAAATAGCCAATTCACAGACAGAGTCTATTTGTTTAGTTGCGTAGCTGTGCTATCCTCTATTGATGCAATACCTGCTCAAACTAGGAAATGCCCATTTTATTCCAAAGGTTTGTGTTGCTGTTGCGTCAGTTAAGCGAGCTAATCCGGCACAACAACATGAGTATTATGGTCCGCAGTAGTGTGGTCTGCCACATGTGCCCAAACACTAAAACATACACACAGCAGGTCATAACATCCTATCTTTGTATAGTTATAGGCTTCATGTGTGTTAAAAAAGAAAAATGACACAAACACAATTATAGACAGCTTTTTTGAAACAAAAGCGTCAAAAAGGATGCATATGCATCAAAACATGACGCATATGTGTTAAAAATTGATGCTCACACCCATAATCCATTGATTGGTCCCTAGCGTCAATTCCAACACTGCACCCCATCAAATCGGTTATCCAATAAAAAATTTATTGATCCTTGAATGCAGGGGAATTTTTAAGCATATGCGTCAAAAAATATTGACGCAAAGCCCGTAAGCGTCATAAACTTTCAAGCAATATAATAAAAACTCACCGCATTTGAGAACGGAAGTGATGTAATAGGATATCCTGTTTACAGAAATGGTACAGTGGGTGTACTTTTACTTTCACTTTGCAGTCTGTGTTTCTTCTAGACTTTCTGGCTGTGTATATTGTTGTGTCTGTGAATATTGTGCTTTTGTCTCCTGTGTGCTATTGCCATTGTCATCTGTTGTTTTTGTAACTGTCTGTGAAAATCAGTGTAAGTGTGTTTTTGTAATTTTTTGAGATTAGATTTATCTTTGTACTGTTGAGAGTGTGTTAGTGGGTATTGTTAGTTGGGGTATTGTTGGGCTGTTTGTGGGTTCTTTAAGTTTCCTTTCCATACCTCCTTTCCCTGTTTTTCCCTCTTCACCCATTCCTTTCCTTATTATTACTGAGATGTTGGGAAGGCCACGTCTGGGGAGAATGAGTGAGGAGGAGCTGGGGGACTTTGTGTGGCTGGGGTGCCACTTTCTCCTCCTGATGTTGGAGGCTGGTGGCAGGGTGATACAGGGGTATCACATGGAGGCTAGGAGGCTCAGGTGTGCAAAGGTGCTGTTCCACCTAAAAAGACTGTTCAACAGCCAGCGCAACGACCACTAATCAAAACATCGCTGGGCTGACCTGGTGGCCCGAGAGCAGGACATGTTGGACCACCTAGGTGTGGTGATTGGTGGCCCTGTTGCTGAGTACAAATTAGACTAATGTGTACAGTAAAATGCTCTGTAGTGACAGTAGCAGATTTTGTGACATGCTGCATGCAATGTTTGTGGACATGTGGAATGCAAGCTGAACAAACAGTGACATTACCGTCATTTGTTGACGCAAAAGCTGCACAAACTTACAAAAGACAACTTTATCTTGTAAATTAGTGCTGCTTTGACATCAATAGATGATGGTAATGCGGCACAAACAAAAGTGTTATTCAGGGTCTGTGAGTGTACCAGGATGGGGATGCATTTCACATGCTAATGCAAGGAACCAATGTAGTTCCCAATTTTTCTAAACCACGTCTGAGCAGTATTCATGGCCATACGGACAAAGATCTTCCTATCCTCTGTTAATATCTTAGGCTGATATTTCGACTTTGTTTGTGCAGCATTTAAATTAATTCTGGATGCCAAAGTAATGCACACTTGATAATATCAAAATATTTTGTGCTACTTTCCATAGCAATAGCGTAAACAAATGAAGCAAATGCTACACATAAAAAAATGTAAAAAGAATCTGGCCCTAAGTCAGTTGTTTCAATGTGTATACGTCTGGACAGATAATCTTTCACATGGCCAAACCTAATTGTGCCCGGATTCTACCAGATTGCAGTAGCACTGAACAGGTTCATCTTGTGGCTTTTTGGAGTAGGAGTAGAAATCCGATCATTGAGTAGCTTGGCCCAACAACATTTTTGCCTTGGGCACTGTTAGAAATGGGGTCTTTGGTTGACAGTCAGGTTAACCCCTGTTCAAGCAAGGACCCTCACTCTAGTCAGGGTAAAAGAGAATCACCTTCAGCTAACCCCTGCTTGCCCCCTTGGTAGCTTGGCAGAACAGTAGGCTTAACTTCAGAGTGCTAAGTGTAAAGTATTTGTACCAACACACACAGTAACTTAACGAGAACACTACAAAATGACACAACACACGTTTAGAAAAATAGGAAATATTTATCTAAACAAACAAAGACCAAAACAACAAAAATCCGACATACAGAAGTCAAGTTATGAACTTTTAAAGATTAAACTCAAAAATAGCACTTCGAAACACCAAATGCTTCGATGAGGTGTTAACACGGCATCGTGACGGATTCGTTCCCAACAAGCCGACACCAGCAGCGCCGGACATGGAGTCGCATAGACCCCCAAGTACAGTACCTTTGGTGAAGCGTGAAAACAAGTCAATGCGCGAAGTCGGGGATTGCTGCGTCTGGGCGAAACGTTTAATCCGCGCACTTGGAGCGGCGCCAGTCACGTAGTGGTGAAGCGACTTCCACGGAGTCGCGGACTTTAGCGGGGCTGCAGCGGCGTCGGGCCTGCGAAGGTCGCCGCGTTCCAGCAAAGATCACGGAGTTCGTTGCAGGCGGCATCACCAGATTCAGTACCGGCGTCAGTCCGAAGTCGATTTCCTTGGATTTCCACTAGCTTTCCTTTCAACAGCCCAGGGACTGGATAGGGCATCACTTGTCAGAGCAGGAGTCTCTCCAGAGACTCCAGGTGCTGGCAGAAAGAAGTCTTTGCTGTCCCTGAGACTTCAAACAACAGGAAGCAAGCACTAAATCAAGCTCTTGGAGATTTCTTCACAAGATGGAAGGCGCACAAAGTTCATTCTTTGCCCTCTTACTCTGGCAGAAGCAGCTACTGCAGGATAGCTCCACAAAGCATAGTCACAGGCAAGGCAACACTTCTCCTCAGCTCTTCAGCTCTTCTCCAGGCAGAGGTTCCTCTTGATGTCCAGAAGTGATCTAAAGTCTGTGGTTTTGGGTGCCCTTCTTATACCCAATTTTCCTTTGAAGTAGGCCTACTTTAAAGTAAAGTCTCTTTTGAATGTGAAATCCTGCCTTGCCCAGGCCAGGCCACAGACACTCACCAGGGAGTCGGAGACTGCATTGTGTGAGGACAGGCACAGCCCTTTCAGGTGTAAGTGACCACTTCTCTCCCCTCCTAGTACAGATGGCTCATCAGGAAATGCAGACTACACCCCAGCTCCTTTTGTGTCACTGTCTAGTGTGAAGTGCAACCAGCCCAACTATCAAACTGACCCAGACAGGGAATCCACAAACAGGCAGAGTCACAGAAATGGTATAAGCAAGAAAATGCCCACTTTCTAAAAGTGGCATTTTCAAACACACAATCTTAAAATCAATTTTACCAAAAGATGTATTTTTAAATTGTGAGCTCAGAGACCCCAAACTCCACATGTCCATCCGCTCCCAAAGGGAATCTACACTTTAATCAGATTTAAAGGTAGCCCCCATGTTAACCTATGAGATGGACAGGCCTTGCAATAGTGAAAAACAAATTTATCAATATTTCACTGTCAGGACATATAAAACACATTACTAAATGTCCCACCTTAACCATACACTGCACCCTGCCCTTGGGGCTACCTAGGGCCTACCTTAGGGGTGCCTTACATGTAAGAAAAGGGAAGGTTTAGGCCTGGCAAGTGGGTACACCTGCCAAGTCGAAATTACAGTTCAAACTGCACACACAGACACTGCAGTGGCAGGTCTGAGAAATCATTACAGAGCTACTTATGTGTGTGGCACAACCAGTGCTGAAGGCCTACTAGTAGCATTTGATTTACAGGCCCTGGCACCTCTAATGCACTTTACTAGGGACTTACTAGTAAATCAAATATGCCAATCATGGATAAACCAATCACATATAATTTACACAGAGAGAAAATGCACTATAGCACTGGTTATCAGTGGTAAAGTGCTCAGAGTTCAAAAGCCAACAGCAACAGGTCAGAAAAAAATAGGAGGCAGGAGGCAAAAAGATTGGGGATCACCCTGCATAAGCAAACAAGTCCAACAGGCACAATTGCTGGTACAGAGCTGGTGCATTTGCCATCTGTGTCACTTTATAGCCAAACATTTTTCTAAAGTTAATGAGTCATCAATGGATCCCTGAACTTTGTTAATGCATGGTCACAAACTATTTATTTGCATGATGTTGTGCAAGGGACCACTGACTGCTTCCATCATACATTTAAAGTGACAAAATAGTTTGCTAGTTTACGTTTGGTACACCCCTGCTGATATAGTGCAGCATATGTACAATTGTTAACTTCTCAGTATGAAGGCTATCACAGACATGGTGGTATGCTAAGATCAGCAGGCCAGCATTCCTGTGAGTGCCGCCATTCCCAAGGTGCTTACAAATAAAGACCTACCTCATCAAGATTGCAGATGTAGGACATTTGCTAAACCATGTTTTAATTAGCGGACAGTGTTGGTTCGGTTGTATTACCACAGATCACCCAACTTAGCAATTCTAAGATAATGAATGTGGTAAACTGTGATCTGTAATACCTGATACAGGTACACAGGGCCCAGAGGAACACATTTCAGGTGCAATGACTACACCTGTGACCATGCATTCTGTCACGGATGATCAAATTAGACACTGTCAGCATATATGTTTTTGTTGTTTTGATTTAGATAAATGGGCAATCCATGTTTAGCGTAACATTGTCGTCAAGTAACACACAGGATCCCTGCCATCATGTTGTCATAGGGGGCATATACGGCTCTGGGTACACTGCCAATGTGGCATATGTAACCTACATACAACACAGGCACAAATATAATGGACCATTGAAAGCACAATAATTCCTGAACAAAACTCAACACACATGAACATCACACAGTAACTCATTGTCCCTTGATGCACAAGCCACAATACCTGAGTCACAGGTATTGCAGTGCACCAGCAATGTGGCTTTGCGTGTCTCTCATAATAACAAATGATGAAATGGAGTACTGTCTAGAAATAATTAAGCACAAAACTTAGTATTCATGTTTGGCTCCACATGATTGTTACGGCCAGTGCATGTGTGCATATGTGCGTCTATCACTCACTGGAGTGACAGTGTCAATGCATGTTTGCATCACTATGTCTGTTGGTGTGTCTACATGCCTGATGTGCTGTCCTATCATATAAAATGTCACACACAATAATTCGTTGATCCAAGTTTTGTACAGTGAGCAGACATTGAGCACACTTCACCCTTCCATGTTTTACAAGTGGACCCGCCCCATATACAATTGGTGAAGTGGCTCGATTTGCGGACCCAGGTGTATCCAGTAAGTGTTAATACGTTTGTCCTGGGTTGTGTTTGCAGCCGTTGTGTGATTGACTCCTGTGTGTTGGACTCATTGCAAGGTATGATGTGCTGGCACATGATCTGATATGTGACTTGACTGGAGGTTGACATTTTGTTCCATGTTCGAGTTGGACATTCTGTGGCGGAGAGTCATATATTGGGAGTCGAGTGCTGCGCTATAGGCATGGGCAGGTGAACAGAGTGATTTTTTGCTACACTTATGCCAATGATTAATTTGGAGGTGTCCAATTTCATGATTTACTCAGCAAATCATACCCTGAGCATCCCTGTTAAGTAATGAACATGTAGGACTGTATGTTTGACTTTCTGGAAGCATATAGCTCCACATATTGTGCTCTGTTTATGTGGCACTTGAGTGAAAATGTCATAGGCGTGCATGCAGGTCAAGGCCAGATGGGTGCTTGCATCAATGTGCTTGTTTTTGGAAAGGTATCAGTGAGATCTAATGATGTTGACAATTCTCCGCAATTAGAAAAATAAATGTGGATGTGATTGTCCAATGTTTGAGTCAATCCTAGTAGGCAACCCTCCTTACCTGTGGTAGACTGACTAAACCAGTGGACAGCTGTCCAAAGCTTCCTGGCTGTCCTTGATGTTTGAAAGTATGTGTTGCGTGTCCACCCCCCCGAAGCACAGGGTTAGGGTTAGGAAATATATTTACCTAGGTGTGATGATTCCAGTATAGAAGACAGACACGTAATTCAAACATTCATGTGTTCCAACCTACGATACCCCCTCATGATTACCAACTGCATACCCTCCAGCCAGTTCCATTTACAAATCACAGGTCTTGTGGGCCTTGATTGTCATCCAGAAGATAGTCATTAGTTGGCCTGACACATGGGGAGTACTTGCAGTATTTGTTATGTGACTAAAAGCAGTACAAAGATGCACAGATCGTGTAATTAAGTACACACCTTGTTGTGCATTGCTGTGCTGTTAGATAGTAGATGTGTAGGCTGAGTTGGCATGTCATTTCTCAGGGAAATTCTATCATCTGTACTGTGATTTGGACTGTATGTGCTATTTTTGATGAAGTGTTAGAATATCATCTGTAGATGTGTCACACAATGATGCCACTAATATTTGGCTTTCTCTATTTTGACAGCTGCCAACATGAATACCCAGGAGATAAGGGAATTCCAGAGGCAGGCAGTGCGTTACTGCCACATATTATATGTGGAGGCTGGGTTCCGCAATATGGCACATCGTTATCGCCATGAGAGAGCCACAGGGGTCTGGAGGGCATTTGCCCAAGGGGGGCCAGCCTTGCCCACAACAGCCACCACCACCACTACAGCTTAGACCACAGTAGCCCCAAGGAGGACAGCCATTGTAGCAGGTTCCTCAACTTCCTCTGCTCCAGGCCCACAAGCAGCACCTCCAGCACCTCCCCCTCAAACCACGGCACCGGCACCAGCAATGGCATCAACAAGTGGTACACAGACAACCCCAGCTGCTGTGATGGACAATGTGGAATTTCAGACACTGAGACGTGACATGCAACAAATGTTGCGCAGGATGGACAGGCTGCAGCAGGAGGTGTCCTGCAATAGCAGGAGTCTGCGGGGTATCAAAAAAATCCAGCAGAGGGCCAATTTGTAATTAATGGATCCTCACCCATGATTCCCTCCTCTCCCTCCTCTTTCCTCGTTCTTATCTTTAGTGGGTTTAGGGGGCTTGGTGTTAGGTTAGAGTAGGCTGTTAGTTTAGTTAGTATAAGTAGGTTTGGGGATGGAGGGGTTAAATTATTACATATTTTTTTGTGGATGGGTAGGTGAGGGATGATGTTGGGGTTTATGTGTATAAAAAAATATACAAAAAAATATACAAAATATTTAAAAAAATACAAAAAATATATATTTGTTTAGGATAAGTTAGTATGTGTTTAGGTTAGGATATGTTGTCCTACATGTTTCCCGTCATATAGGGGTGGTGGGGGGTTGATGTTTAGAGTGTTTAGTTAAATGTGATAAGTAAGTTTAGCTTAGGGTAGTTAGGGCCAGTTGTGGGTGATGTATAGTTAGGATAGGTTAGGTTATTTAAGGTGTTTCCCCTAGTTTACGTTTCCTTTATTACTGTAAAATAAAGTTTTAGGTACTCCTTTACAGTATGTGTCATATGATTGGGGAGCAGGGCCTTGGCATGGGTGTACAGTGTCAATTTATTATTTGCATTTCTGTTCCATCCTGAATCAGAATCCCATTATTGACATGGTTATTCCAAATTCCAAATGAGCTGTCACAATGGCAGCTATAACAAAGCTACTTCTCTATGCATCTGCCATCCATTGTACCCACCACTCAAGGTTACTATGGTTCCCAATGTGTTGTGAAGGTTGGATGTGTTTTTAAATCTGTCATCATTTGAGTCCTGAATTGGAATATTGTGCACTGTGGGATGTCTGCCTGCAGCCTTAAATTCATGTGAACCCTGATAAGCTGAGTAATGGTATAATCTTATGTAGTTCTGTATACATAACTCACACCTATCATTTCTTGCATTGTACTCCCAGGCAAAAAATGTGTCCATACACTCATACACATCCATTCCTTCTGTATGGTGTGTGTGTGTGTGATGAAAGTTTATTGTTAGATGTCACATACATAAAGATTGTCTTAAAGGGAATGTTGGCCACATTGAGTTTCAGCTTATACATACTTTGAAGCTGACTTTTTCTGTTCCACACAGCATTATACTGTTTGTTCTCATTTCACATCAGAAATAAGCCTAAGGAAGCACAGATGATGATAAAATCCAGACCCCAGTACATAGTTATCAGCCCACATTCTTTCAACACTGTTGCATTGTCATTCTATGGCCATTGACATGTGACATACATCACTAATCTCCTACATAGTTGATGTGTCACATTACACAAAGACAAAGTGGTTGTGTAAGTGCTATTTATTTTAAAGTGCTGAAGTGCAATATTTACATAGTCTAGGACTTAAAGTCCATTAGTGTGATGCCGTGTGTTGTGATGCAACACAAGTGCAATGGTGAGGGACATGTCATTGGACATGCTGGGGTGAAGTGTCATACAGTACAGAGGAACATGAATTGACAATGAGGTAGAGAGAGACAATTACAGTGCATAGTGTCAAGGTATGCAGTGTGCTGGAGAACAGTGTATGTTACCAACTGTAGCAAGACTGGCATGTTAACAAGCACAGGACCTAGAATATCAGTGCCCATGTGGCATGGACTTGTGCTACCGGGTACTCCTACGGGTGAAGGTGATCTGTTCAACGTCTTCATCTTCTGATGTGTGTGTTATCTCCTCTGCCATTAGTGGTGGAGGGTTTGAAGGGGCAACACACACTTCAGTGTTTGAAGACGTGGAATCAGAATTCCCAGTAGCTGCCAACTGTGGGGCTATTAAGGGCATTACTGCAGCAAGGAGGAGCTGCTGGTTCTTGAGAATAGCAGCTACATCACTGTGATAGGCAGCCAGGTCAGCCCTGAGGGGATCATGATTGCATTCGTGCATGCAGTTAAAGGTTTGGGATGCCAGGTGTTAAGGCAACTCCATAACTGCTGTGGTGAAATCCCTCACACGTTGTTGTAGTCCTTGCAGGCTGGATGGTAGTGCTTGCATGGCTGCTGCCTGTTCTGCAGATGACATCATGCATGTGCGCATCCCCTCAAGGCTGGCTACCATATTTTGCATCCCCACCCGCACCTCCTTCGCCATCTCCCGCTGTACTCCCACTACTGTCTTCTCAAAGGTGGTACCAGTGTCATCAGAGTCCTCAGCTGGGTTAGAGCTGGCATGATGTACAGTTGGGGTGGTAGGTGAGTCCTCTGTGATGGCTGCTGTATCTGTACTCCTCCTTGCGACTGAAAGTGGGGTCTCAAGGGTTCCAAGGACATCTTGGAGGATCTGCTGGCTAATGTTTGTCAGCTCGTCATCCATGTCATCAGGGAAGTCCAGGACAGGCATATCCACAGGAGAGCCATCGTCCTCTGCAATATATTGTAAAATTAGTGTGTCTGTGTTGTGGCAGTTGTAATGTGAAGTTACTGACTTCCTATTAGTGAGACATAATAATCTTGGTTCCTGTTCATTGTTCATGTCATTAATAATAGCATTCTCCCAGGCCTATGCCCCACCTGCATGACACATGTAGTGTGGGCTGTTTGGGGAATTGTCTGCGTCACAGCCTCTAGGTGTAGGTTCTGTCCAAATTGAATGTTGCCACCTTCTTGTCCTACTCAACCCTCCGTCTACTTCCATTAGCATGGTGAGGCCTTGCACTGGCTGTGGGGGTTCTGATGCCACTTGCACCACACTTAACAATATGGAACTGACCCGGTCTCGGATATTTCACATATACCTATATGTTGCTGAGACCAAGCACATACTATGTATAGCATTGGCTTGGCACGATACAGGTGTCAGCATTGGTAGTGTGTAATGTTGATGTTGGGGAATGTGTGCTACATTGGATTGCAATGATGGGCCTGGCAGTGTTCCATTTCCTCATATGACGGTGCAGGTGTGTTTAACTAGATAGACACATATGTCCTCCCCCTCAATGCTGTTGTCTTAGCAGTATAACAGTTGAGATGTTGCAAGGTGGTATTGCAGCTATTGTAACACAGGTACGGGGTAGACCCTGAAATGTGCAGCATGGGTATGACATCACTACTGTGTACTTCATAATGTGAGTAACAATACCTGATGTTTATAGCGCCTATAGACATGAGCATTTGACAGAATTTACACTTTGTTAGGAATTACAGGGGATTGATAACGTCAACATCCGGAATCCTCTAATTTGGGGGGGTGTGATCCATGGGCAGGTAAATGCCCTTAGCTACGTGACCTGCACACACAGCACAGGTAGTAGTGGCAACTGTTGTCAATGGTAAATACCACTTGCGGATTTGGCCTGAGACTGGAAAGTGAGCCCTAGTTCATGTTGTGACAATACCAGCTGTTGTGTGACAGAGGCCAGATATAAGTTGTACCCTGCCCTCCAGGACTGGCTTTGCCTTTCCAACATCCTTGGCATGGCAGAGTACCCCCATGCAAAGGTTGTTGGTGTAGTGTTGTGCTGTGCCCCAGGTTTCCCCTGCAGAGTCCATGCACATGTTCCGTGCCCCTTTGCCCTTTCCACTGCCTGATTTTCATGGCTGACATGCATTGTGTAGTAGATATGTCCCCACCTGCTTACAGTTAACATTTAGGCAATTTTGTCCCCCATGCAACTTACCCTGCATCTGTGTGGTTTCCGGGAAGACTGCGCTGTCCTGTCCTTGAATCCCTATGATGATCCTGCAGTGCTGGACTCCCACCTCCAGTCTGCAGTGCTGCCTTCCTGTTCCTTGCCATCTTTTCCTTGGTCCTGCGCTTGCAGTCATGCCAGCGTTTCTTGCACTCAGTGACTGTTCTCCATACCTCTGCCACACTGTGTATCTTGGCTACAATTTGTTGCCAAATTGCCTCTCTCCTCCCAATTGGCATTTTTGAGGTGACAAAAAGTTGATGCTGGTGTTCTGTCACCTCTTTCACTATTATTTTCCTGCTCCTCTGCACTGAAACAACACTTCTTTTTCTTCTTCTCCCTCTCCTGGGTCTTGTCTGGGTCCTCCTTTCTGGCTGGTTCCTGGTTGATTGGAGTCTTCCTGGGGTCTTTCCTGTCTTCTGGGATCCATTTTGGGGCTCCTTAGCACATTTTGCTGGGTTTGCGCCGCTTTTTGACGCACATTAATATTGTTTTTCTTTACGAAGTGGCACAATGGTTAGAGTAAAAAAAAAAAGACTCTAACCTGTGGTTTGCGCCACGGAGCATCAAAGTATAAATTTGACGCCCGGGTGGTGCAAAGAAATGGCATTAGCCGGCGTTAAATGTTTTGATGCACAACTATGTCAAAATGGCCCTACATGTCTCCAAAATTGCCTGCACTGTCCTACAACATTTAAACTATGCAAGAATGCTCCATATGTGGCATGTTACTTGGCAAACTTTTGTTGTCCATTACACCAGCTGCTCATGTGCAGCCGTGCACCAACACTACCTACCATGCACCAGGGTACTTGGCTAGCTGCCATGTGGAGGTGGATGTATCTGTGCAGGACAGTACATCGCCCTGTACATATACTTTTTTGATGGCCAATTGGCTCTTCTGTGTGTGCAGTAGTGTACAACATGCATTTGTGCCACATTCATCTGAGTTCTTAGCACAGTCTACTTCCTTTTTGCAACCTGCATACAGCACCCCTGGGGTGGTATTTGTTGTTGGCACTTCCTCAGGTTTTAGGGGACAGGTACATGTGAGTCTGCATCATCATGGTATGTATCTTGTGGTGACAGACCTGCAGTGAAAAACATTGCACACCCCTTGCACACTACAATACAGCATGGGAGGGTGGCCAATTTATAATGTGGCTTCAAGCCATTATGAAATTGTTCTGCCAAGATGTACATACAGTCAGACCATGCAAATGGAACTGTGGGTTATTACATTGTTCCCTTGGTGTTCCTGAGTGGCAGCTAATGTTTGTGTCATTTATTTTGTTGACACATGCACAGTGCAGGCTCTGGGATGGAGCTCAGCTACTTGGCAAATGTGTCCCTTGGCACAGTACATGTGAGGTCAGTGATGTCTTCTTTTCTCCTACTGGGTCCCACTATGACATCCATGATCTGCAACTGTCTGACTGTGTCTCTGCCCCCTGTTAGGCCATTTATTGTATCTGGTATAGACATGATGGTGTTGTGAGTCAGTGCGTGTTGCATGTGAGGTTGCACTACAGTAGGCGTGGTACCACTTCTGACACATCTGGCACATGGTATGTGATGGGCATTGATCTTGTATTCCTATGTGTGTGAGTCAATGCGTCAGGCAGATGTCTCTGCTCGCTACAGGTAAGTTAGGCATCTGTTGATGACATGCAGTTGTAATAGGCGCAAGTTGAGTAGAGTTTGATATTTGTTCTGGCAGTGATTTGCACGGTATGACTTGAGGCATCTGTGCCTATTTGGAAGTTCCATGACATGGGCATGGTGTATGTCAGTGACATGCCTGTGCTATACTTTATTTGGTGTAGTGTGTGTGATGCGTACGTAGTAGCCAACCTGAGGGCACTTGAAGTGGTCTGTGTAGTTCTGCTGTCCTCAAAAGGTACATGTCTGCACCTGTCCTTCCTGCAATGTGCCTGTCAAGGTGTGGGTGTGTTACATACATGTGGGTGTATATATTAGTGTTGTGCAGTGATTGTGCTGTACTACAGCATGGTGCATATGTATTATCACCTGCACATGTGTGTTACCTTGGCCATATGTTACTGTAGTGGTGTATGTCTTGTATGTCCGACAGGGTTGGTGTGTTGTGGGTACATTAATAGATTTGCTGTCTTACCCACAAGTAGGCCATTTCCAAATTGTCCATCCTAGAATGTGGCGCAGCAGGTGTAGTATGGCTTGCCGGTTGAGTCGGAATGTCCTTATGAAGTCATGTTCCCTGAGGCCATGGAGGGTTGTTCTGTTTCTAAATACCCTCTCCTGCCTTCTGCATTGCCTTTGTGGGCCATGTTGTGGTGGTTGTGGTTGTAGTTGCTGTTGTTATTGCTGTCCTCTGCATCGTCTCGCAAGCTGGAGCAGTAGCACTTCCATCTTGTCTTGTGGGTTTGTAATGTTGCTTCTGTGTGTTTTCCTTAATTAGTGGTGTGTCATTTTCAAATTTGACGCAAATCAGAGTTAACGTCATTTTTTGGCTCCGCCTCCCACCCATGCGTCATTTTTGCCCAAGTGGATAAACATGGCACTAGCGGCTTAGAGTCACTTTTTGGATGGGAAAGCCTAACTTGCATCTCATTGCCGCAAGGAGGTTTCAAGCATCCCAAAAATGGCGTTAACTCCTATATTTTGACGCTAGACAGGTCTAGCGTCAGAATACAAAATTGAGTTAAGTTTGCGCTGAATTAGCGCCAAAATGATTGACGCTAATTCAGCACAAACAGAGTATAAATATGGGCCTAAGTTCTTTTCTGTAAGAGGCTCCTTTGTCTTCTAGGTTACTAATTCTATTTTGAGCCTCATTGATTCTGCTATTTATTTGACAAATCTCCAATTTTGCAGTGCATTGCCTCAGTGTTCATCTTAATGGATTTTTCCAGCTCATTTACATCCTCTAATTTCTTAAGGATCATGGGGCGTATTTATAGACCCCTAGCTCCACAGGAGCATCACATTTTGTGACGCACCTGTGGTGCTAAGCACAGTGCATGCACCACGATGATGTATGGTTGAAAATTGACACAGATGATGAGGAAGTTTGGTCCTGATCTATGTGAAGTTTACACTGCCTTTGCATTATTACATATTACACAAAAGCAATTCACACCTCCATGTGTTTGGTTCATAATTGTGTTTTGCATAGCTTCAGGATCAATGAAATGATGCTAATGCAGCATTGTTGTTACATTTATCAGAGCCATTGTCTGGAATGCCATTGTCTGGAATGTGAGTTGCAGTGCATATGTAATTAGATGTATCGTGTAAGCCAATAATCTGTACATATGGCGGGCATTCACACAAGGGGGCCCCACACTGGCAGTGGCAACCCAGAAGAGACCCAGCTCCACAGCAGTTCAGGGGGCACAGATGCCACTACTTCAACACCCACAACTGAAACAGCATCAACCTCGGTGCATCAGCTCACACCACCTGCTGCCATGGACCCTAAAATGCTACAGGATCTGCAGAGGGACCTCTCACCTGTATTGCAAGGGTTGGACAGTTTGGAGAAGGAGGTGGTTGCCACTACAAAGAAACTGAAATACATCAAGAAAGCGCTCAAGAAGGCCAAACTATAAATGTCTTCGGAACTCTCACCTCCCAGTTCTGTCCCCTCCCTCTGTATTTTTATTCATGTTTTATAGGAGGATTTAGGGGGTTAGTGTTAGGTTAGTGTAGGTTTGTAGTTTAGATAGTATAGGTGGATTTGTGGGGTGTGTTTTTACTTTTTACATGTTAATTTGTTTGGCCATGTTGGGGTATATATGTGTAGAAGACAAAAAATACAAATACAAAAAAAAAATATTTGTTTAGATATAGTTAGTATATGTGTAGTATAAGTATATGTTGTCCTGCATGTGTCTCATCACATAAGGGCGTGGGGGGGCCAATGTTTAGAGTGTGGTGTTAAATGCGTTAGATAAGTTTAGCATAGGGTAGTTAGGTTTAGTTGTTGTTTAAGTATAGTTAGGATAGGTAACTTTAGGGTAGGATAGGTTTTCTTGATTTTTTTTGTTTAGTTTCAGTATTAATAAACATTTTTGGGTAGCCCCCTTTACTTTTTGTATTATATGCTTGTGTCACAGGGTCTTCCCATGAGTGCACAGTGAAAACTGTGTGTTGGCCTAGGGATTCCGTCCTGCCTCCGAATCCCTCTCTTGACATGTTCATCACCTGTTTGCAACTGAGCTGTCACAATGGCAGCAACAACACATCTACTTGTCTATACATATGCCATCCAGTATACACACCACTCAAGGTGACTATGTTTACTTTGTGTTGGACAGGTAGATGTGGTAATTCAGCTGTCTTTATTAGGGGCCTGTATAGGAATGTTGGGAACTGTGGCACATCTGACAACAGCCTACATTTAAAAACTATCCTGCAAAACTGACCAGTGACAATTACAGATGAGGTTAAGTACCTCTGTTTCACACCAATGTGTTCTACTGGTACTCCCAGCTGACGATATTGCTCGAGAACTGTTTCACAGCCATTCCTGCCTTATGTAGTGAGTGAAGCATACATGTGTTCTAAATTTTTTACATACTCAGTGAAGTGCTTGCAGGGGATGAGACCAGCATTGTCGTTTATCATGTAAGAACCTTGGCCCATATTTATACTTTTTCACAGAAATAAACTGTGTTAGCACAGATTTGCATGAAAAAGTATAGCGCCGGCTAGCGCCATTCCAAGACACCAGGCACCATATTTATGGAATGGCACTAGCCGGCGCTAATGCCCTGTTAGCGTCCTTGTAAAGGACACTAACAGGGTGGGAGAGGCGTAGGGGAAACTAGAGCTTGTGCGTCAAATTATGGCGCTACACTGTTTAGAGGCAAAAAAATGCCTCTAAGTAGTGTAGCACCATTTTCTGGCTCACAACCCACATGGGCATGGCTCCTGTCTTAGTAAAGACATGAGCATGCCCACCACCCCAATGGCCTTGCAGGGGGCCCAAAGTCAAGGCCCCCAAGCGTGAAAAATATTTAAAAAAGAATACCTACCGGGACTTACCTGGGATAGGTCCTCCATCCTGTGGTGTCCCTCTAGTGTGGGGGTAGGTGGGGATGTCCCTGGGGCCAGGGAAGAGCGCCTTTGGGCTCTTTCCATGATCTTTGACCATGTAAATATGCCTACAGGTCCCCTAACGCCTACCCATACCCAGGCATTAAACAATGGCACTAAGAAAGATTATCGCCATTATTTACGGCCCCCAACCCCCATGCTGGGGGTTCTTTTCTGGACGGGAACACCTACTTTGCATCTCATTGACGCAAGGCAGGTTTTCACATCCAGAAAACAAAGTATACATTTGGAGTAAGGTTTGCACTGAATTAGCGTCAATAAAAATAATGCTAACTCAGCACAAACCAAGTATAAATATGGGCCCTTGTGTGTAGGTATGTGCCCCCTTATTCCTGCACTCTTGTGCTGACACTCTGTGACTCATGACATGGTTACATACATCACAATTCCTAAGCGTAGTAGTGTCATAGTTCAGCATTTACAATGTTCAGGTCTGTGACTCCATTGGTGTAATCCATACAATTGTGACACAACATAAGTCTGGGGTTGAGGGACATGTCATGAGACATGCTTGGGTGAAGTGTTGTTAAGTGCAGAGGAAAATGATTTGCCAATTTGCAGGTGAGAGACAATGACATTCAATAGCAGACAGGTCAACAGTGTGTCTTTCAAGAGTGTCCATATCCAACTGTGCTAAACCTGGCATGATTTCAAGCACAGGACAAAGGAAAACACTGGCCATGTGGCATGGGCTGGTGCTATCAGGAACTCTTACAGGTTAATATGATCTGTTCCACATCTTTACTCTCCGATGTGTGTGGTGTCTACTCTGCACTTGATTATGGTGGTGGGGAGGTAGAGGGGCCACACACACTTCAGTGGTTGGAGATCGGGACTCCCAATTCCAGGCAGCTGCCATCTGTGGAGAAACCTATGGCATCACTGCAGCAAGGAGGAGCTGCTGATTTTTTAAGATAGCAGCAAAATCCCTGTGGCAGGCAGCCATGACTGCCCTGAGGGATGCCACTTCCCGGTGCTTGGAGTCCAGCTTGTTCTCAATCACGCAGCTGCCAGTTTGGGAGGGCAGTTGTTGTGGCCTCTCCTTCATGCAGCAACTAAGTCCCTCAGACACAGCTGGACTCCCTGCATTGGGGACTGTCAATCAATCAGTGAATTTATAAAGCGCGCTATGTACCCGACAGGGTTTCGAGGCGCTGGGGAGGGGGGGGGTGCTGCTAGCGTTCGAAGAGCCATGTCTTGAGGAGTCTCCTGAAGGTGAGGAGGTCCTGGGTCTGGCGTAGTGAGGTGGGGAGAGAGTTCCAGGTCTTGGCGGCGAGGAAGGAGAAGGATCTGCCGCCAGAGGTCTTGCGCTGGATTCGGGGGACGATGGCGAGGGCGAGGTTGGCAGAGCGGAGTTGACGTGTGGGGACGTAGAAGTTGAGTCTGGTGTTCATGTAGGTGGGTCCGGTGTTGTGTAGTGCCTTGTGTGCGTGGGTGAGGAGTTTGAAGGTGATCCTTTTTTCCACGGGGAGCCAGTGGAGGTCCTTCAGGTGGGGGGAGATGTGACATCCGCGGGGTATGTCGAGGATCAGGCGGGCGGATGCGTTCTGGATACGTTGGAGTCGTTTGATGTCTTTCGTTGGGATGCCTGTGTAGAGTGCGTTGCCGTAGTCAAGTCTGCTACTGACGAGGGCTTGAGTCACCGTCTTCCTGGTTCCTGTTGGAATCCACTTGAAGATCCTGCGGAGCATGCGGAGGGTGTTGAAACAAGAAGAGGAGACGGCGTTGATCTGTTTGGACATGGTGAGAGCAGAGTCGAGGACGAAGCCGAGGTTTTGTGCGTGGCTGGCTGGGGTGGGTGGGGGTCCGAGGGCGGTGGGCCACCAGGAGTCGTTCCAGGCCGAGGGGGTGCGTCCGAGGATGAGGACTTCCGTCTTGTCGGAGTTGAGCTTCAGGCGGCTGTTGCTCATCCACTCGGCGATGGATTTTAGTCCCTCGTGGAGGTTGGTTTTGGCGGTGAGCGGATCTTTGGTCAGGGAGAGGACGAGCTGGGTGTCGTCGGCGTAGGAGATGATGCTGAGGTTGTGTTGACGGGCCAGTTGTGCGAGGGGGGCCATGTAGACGTTGAACAACGTTGGGCTAAGAGAGGAGCCTTGGGGGACGCCACTGGTGAGGTTGGTGGCTTTGGAGCGGAAGGGTGAGAGTCGGACTCTCTGGGTTCTGTCGGAGAGGAAGGATGAGATCCAGTTGAGGGCTTTGTCTTGGATGCCGGCTTCGTGGAGACGGGTTAGCAGGGTGCGGTGGCAGACTGTGTCGAAAGCGGCTGATAGGTCGAGGAGGATGAGGGCTGAGGTTTCACCGTTGTCCATTTGTTGTCTGATGTCATCTGTGGCGGCGAGGAGTGTGGTCTCAGTGCTGTGGTTACGTCTGAATCCAGATTGAGAGGGGTCTAGGATGGAGTTGTCTTCTAGGAAGTGGGCGAGCTGTGCGTTGACGATCTTCTCAATGACTTTCGCTGGAAAAGGGAGGAGAGAGATCGGTCGGAAGTTTTTGAGATCGTTGGGGTCAGCCTTGGGTTTCTTGAGGAGGGGTTGGATTTCTATGTGCTTCCAGCTGTCCGGGAAGGTGGCGGTGTTGAAGGAGAGGTTGATGATCTTGCGGAGTTAGGGGGCGATGGTGGCGTTGGCTTTGTTGAATATGTGATGTGGGCAAGGGTCCATGGGAGAGCCTGAGTGGATGGAATTCATGGTTGTTAGGGTTTCGGCGTCGTCTACTTGGGTCCAGGTGGTGAGGCGGCAGGCGTGGGAGGAGTCGTCGGGGTGGGGTCTGGTGGAGGTGCGGTGTTGAAGCTGTCGTGGATGGCTGCGATTTTCTGGTGGAAGAAGGTGGAGAGATCGTCGCAGAGTTTCTGGGAGGGAGGGACGTCGTTGACGTTGGCGTTAGGGTTGGAGAGTTCCTTCACGATGCAGAAGAGTTCTTTGCAGTCATGGGCGTTGTTGTTGAGGCGTTCTGTGAAGTGGGCGCGCTTGGCGAGTCGGATCAGTTGGTGGTGTTCACGGTTGGCGTCCTTGAGGGTAGTAAGGTTGTCGGGTGTGCGCTCGAGGATCCATTTCTTCTTGAGTTTCTGGCAGGTGCGTTTGGAGGTGGTCAGTTTGTCTGTGAACCAAGCTGTTTTTTTCTTTTCTTGGTTGGCGGTGGGTTTCTTGAGTGGGGCTAAGGTGTTGGCGCAGTTGAGGATCCATTGATGGAGGTTGATGGCGGCGGTGCTCGGGTCGGTGGGGTCGGGTTGACGGTATTTGGTGAGTGTGCTGGTTAGTTGGTCTTCGGTGACTTTTCCCCAGCGGCTGTGAGGCGGTAGAGGGATGCAGTGGTGTTCGGTGTTTTTCTTGAAGGTAAAGTGGACGCAGTGATGGTTGGTCCAGTGGAGTTCAGAGGTGTGGTTGAAAGAGATGTGGTTGCTTGAGGTGAAGAGTGGGCCAAGCGTGTGTCCGGCGATGTGGGTGGGAGTGTTGACCAGTTGACGGAGTCCGAGGTTGAGGAGGTTGGTGGTCAGTGATGCGGTGTTGGCGTCGTTGTTGTTTTCCAGGTGGAAGTTTAGATCTCCCAGGAGGATGTAGTCTGGAGAGGCGAGGGCGTGGGTGCTTGCGAGGTCGGAGACGGTGTCGCTGAAGGGGGCTCTTGGTCCTGGAGGGCGGTATATGAGGGTTCCTCTGAGGGTAGTGTTGGGGTCCGTGTGAATCTGGAAGTGGAGGTGTTCGGCTGTCTTGGGGGTGTCGTCCGTGTGGGTGTGGATCTTGAGGGTAGATTTGTGGGCGATGGCTATCCCTCCGCCGATTCCGTTGGTGCGATCTCTTCTGGTGATCTTGTATCCGTCAGGTATGGCGATGGCGATGTCAGGGGCTGAAGAGTCGTTCCACTAGGTTTCGGTCAGGAAGGCCACGTCTGGGGCGGTGGTGTCGAGCAAGTCCCAGAGCTCGATGGCGTGTTTTCGTGCGGAGCGTGTGTTGAGGAGGATGCAGTGCAGGTGGTTTGTGTTGGTTGTTGCTGGCTTCGTTGTTCTGTTGCAGGAGAAGTTGCAGGTGCGGCAGGAAAAAGGTCCTTTGGTGTGCTTCGGGGTGGCCAGGAAGCACTCTGTGGAGGGGCCAGGGTTGAGGGCGAGGAGTTCGCTGGCCGAGTATCGGAAGCAGGAGGTGCGGGGGGCGTGAGGGCCAGGGGGGGTGGCGCTGGGCGCGGTCCAGACGCGGACGGGTGCAGACGGGCTTGCCTCTGGCGCGCCTCTGGCGCGCCAGCGGCGCGGACGCGCAGCACCAGCCATTAAGAAGGGAGGGGGGAGGTGGGAGGGGGGAGGGAGGAGCAGCTGGGAGGCGGGAGGCGGGAGGGAGTGGCGAATGGGGGCGCGAGGGGGGCGGGCCGAAGGGAGGCAGCGGCAGGGAGCGGAGAGCAAGGGGGAGCGCACAAGGGGCGAAAACACGAAAAACAAGGCACAAAAAAGTCGGGCACAATTTTAAAAACAGTCACAATTTGAAAACAGTCACAGAAATACACTAATGGCACAGTATACAATCGGGGAAACAGCAATCAGAGGGGCACAACGGGGGCAGATGCGCAGGAGGCGAGGCGCTTGAAAAACAGTAAAAACGCACTTACAGGACGGCGAAAAGTGGCACAATCAGGAGGGGCACGATGGGGGCAGAAGCGCAAGGAGGCAAGGCGCTGAAAAATGAGAAAAACACTTACAGGACGGCGGAAAGCGGCACACGGGTCAAGTGAAGCTTACTAGAGCCCACTAGACACCAGGGATGAGGCGCAGGAGGATGCCTGCGGGTGGAGGAGGGCCTCGAACACGCTAGCAGCAGCGAGGGCGGGGGTCAGAGGCAGAAGACAGCAGGTTGGTGCTGCGGACGTGGGGGGCGAGCTCTAGACCTAAAACAGGTCAGAGGTCGCTCTCGTTTGGCTGCAGTCTGTTCATTGGCTGTAACAAGGCACATCCACACACCTTCTAGGCTGGCTGCCATAGTCTGCATCCCCACCTGCACTTCCTTGGCCAGCTCCCACTGGACTCCTACCACTGTCTTCTCAAAGTTGTTCCCTGGGTCCACGGAGTCCTCAGCTGTGTCGGTGCTGGTAGGTCATACTATTGGGGTGTTGGGTGGGGCATCTGGGATGGCTGCTACATTACTACTCCTCCTTGCGACTGGAGGTGGTGTCTGGAGGCATATGAGGACTTCTTGGAGGGTCTCTTGGCTGATGGTTGTCAGCTGGTCATCCAGGTCATCTGGGTACTCTAGGCCAGGCAAATCAGCAGGAGAGCCATCATCCTCTGCAATGAGATTGTGTAAAATCAATCTTTCTGTGTTGTGGCAGTTGATATCATATGTTACTGACTTGTTATTGGAGGCTCATTGTCATCTTAGTTCCCAAACATTGTTCTTGTACATCATGGTTGCAATCTATCAGCCCTTTGCACCACCTGAGTGTCACATGAGGGGAAGCTTAGTGGCGCAATTGGCTGCGCCATATCTACTAGGCGTGATATATTTCCTTTTTGTGGCTTTACACCATATTGTCATTGTCAACCCTCCCTATGCCATTTGTATGGTGAGGCCTTGCAATGGGTGTTGCAGTTCTTAAGCCACAGCACCACACATGGCAATATGCCCCTGTCCCAGTCTTACATGTTTCACATACACCCATGCGTACTGAAACCTTGCACCACCCCAGGGATGGCTTTGCCAGGACACGATGGTGTTGTTATCATTGATAGCTCCTCATGTTGTTGTATGTGTATGTGTGCTACATTTCACAGCACACATGGACCTAGCAGAATTCCATTTCATCTTTTGTCTGTGCAGTTAAGTGTACCTTCCTACACACCTATGATCTCCCCCTCAATGCAGCCATCCTTGTACTATGATACATGCGATGCAGCATGGTGGCAGTGCGGCTAATTTGACACAGGCACAGAGGTAGACCCAGGGATGGCCAGCATGGGTATAATTTTTTTGCTGTGAACATCATTATGTATGTGACAGTGCCTGATGGTAATTGAGTTTATGGACATAGCCAGTTAAATGGAGTTTAACTTAGGTGAGGGCCTCAAGCTAGTTTGATGGTGATTCGGCAGGTAATCATACTGGTCCCTCATCTCAAGTGTGGCAGTCCTATGACCACCTGACTGCCATTGTCTATATGACCACTTCCAACAGCTCAGGTGGTAGTGGCAACTGTTGTCAATGGGGATTGCCCCATGGGCAAGTGGCCTGACAGGTTCCCCACAGCTTACAAACTGGCAATGCCACCTGTCTTGTGACACCAGACCAGTTTTACATTCAACGCTACACTCCAGGTCTGTTCCCGCATTTCCACCAGTCTTTGCATGGCGGTGAACCCCCTACGCAAAGGTTGATGGTGATGTGGTGTGCCTCTGGGTGCCCCTGCACAGCCCATGCACCTGGCATGGGTAGTGCAGTGGGTCCCATGCCCTGCCCTTTTGCCCTTTCCACTGCTTGATTTGCAGGACTAAGCACAGTGTGTCCTGTCACACCCAATTCACCCCAAGACTGGCACTGACTCTATTTGATCCAAAAACAATGTGGTGCTAAGTGCCCCACAGAGCTACCATGAGCAGACAGATTTCCACCCGCCATCCCAATGTGTGACTCATCATGCCAGCCGCAAAGGGTACACTGCACTGGCAGTCTTACCAACACCAGATTTGCCCATCCACCATCCCCCGCCCATCAATGAAGAATCATACACCATTATGTTCACAGTCATACACCATGTGTTGTATGTGTGTGTTTATTTCCCCATTCCTATGTGTCTCATATGGTTGTGTCAGAGTAGTTGTGGGCTCAGCCTGTAACTGTTGTGACCTACAGTTTGCTATCTGTGTTACATATTTTCTGTAGTGGCACATTTCTGTTCAGTATCAAGATGTGTGGTTCCACACTACACCAGTTTAGTTGGTCTGGGTAGTGGCATGTTTCCAGTGATAGAGGACCAGCCTGCTATTACCCCAGCGCCAGCTCAGATTATTGTTCACTGCACCCAGGGGGCATCCTCAATGCATGATTGAGTGGTGGCTGCCTTATGTGGATGTGTTGTCAATGTGCGTGTGTGCGTGTGTGTGTGTGGGTGGTGGTGCTACCGGCACATGTCTGGGTACTATTGGGACATTACAATGAACTGTGTGCTGTAAGATGCAGCACACATGTGTTTGGGCAATTAGGCAAGGCAGTTGCAAGGTGTTACTGCAAGGGACACCACCATGACGTAACCCCAGGAATGGTATTGACTGACTTCCTAGTCTCTGAAGTCTTGATCGTGTTGGTAGGGTTAATATGACTATATGCAAGGGATGTTGTGTTGACACAACCAGAGGCACAGTCATTATACATGCCATCTATCCCATGTGCTGCATAGGTACATGTAGGTATTTAGGCATATGTCCAGGTTGTGTGTGTGTTATGGTGCATGGCACTACCAAGGCCTAGGTGCATGTGTAGCTTATGTCAGCATGGTACAACTTTCTTCATGTGAAATGTGTCCCTCTGAGCTCCTTTTACATGCATTGTGTGAGTCCTATGTGCCTACCCCTTCTTGCACTTGACAATTTAGCATTAATTTCCCCCATTCAACTTACCCTGCATTTGTGGTGTTTCCTGGTAGTCTGTGCTGTCCTGTCCTGTGAATCCAGTGCCCAGTTCCTCAAGGATGACCTCTGCAACTATCTCCTCCAACTCACCCAAATCCTCTTCTGGTGCTGGACTACCACCTCCAGTTTGCAGTGCTGTCTTCCTGTTCCTTGCCATTTTTTCCTTTTTACAATTACTGTTACGATTCTCCTCACCTCTGCCACACTGTTAATCTTGTCTACTATCTGCTGCCAAATTGCCTCTCTCCTCCCAATTGGCAGTTTTGAGGTGATGAAAAGTTGATGTTGATGCTTCGTCACCTCTCTCACCAGGATTTCATGCTCCTCTGCACTGAAACAACACTTTCTGACAGGAACGATGCATGGGAACCCAGATAACAATGTCCACCAATAGGAAGTCAGTGGCATCACATTACAACTGCCACAACACAGACACACTAATTGTACAGTGTCTCATTGCAGAGGATGATGGCTCTCCTGTGGATCTGCCTGTTCTGGACTACCCTGATGACATGGATGAACAGCTGACAACCATCAGCCAGGAAACCCTCCAAGATGTCCTGGGAACCCTCCAGACACCACCTCCAGTTGCAAGGAGGAGCACACATGTAGCAGCCATCCAAGAGGACCCACCAACCACCCCAATTGTACAACCTGCCAGCTCAAACACAGCTTAGAACTCTGATGACACTGAGACTACCTTTGAGAGGACAGTTGTGGGAGTACAGCGGGAGCTGGCCAAGGAGGTGCAGTGGGTATGCAAACTATGGCAGCCAGCCTTGAGAGAATGCGCATGTGCATGATGACATCCGCAGAACAGTCAGCAGCCATACAAGTCACCTATTCACTACTGCAAGGAGTCCAACAGTGTGTGAGGGACCTCACACCTGCTGTGAGGGAGTTGCCACAACAACTGCCCTCCCAATATTGCAGCTGCTTGCATGACAACAAGCTTGACTCCCTCAGGGCAGACATGGCTGCCTACCACAGGGATGTTGCTGCCATACTCAATAATCAGCAGCTCCTCCTTGCTGCAGTTATGCCATATCTAGTTCCACAGATGGCAGCTGCCGGAAATTTGGAGTCCACTTCTCCAACCACTGAAGTGTGTGTTGCCCCCTCAAGCCCACCACCACCACCATCAAGGGCAGAGGAGACGACACACAGATCAGAGGATGAAGATGTGGAACAGATCATTTTCAACTGTAGGAGTACCCGGAAGCACCAGTCCATGCCACATGCTCACTGATTTTCCTTTGTCCTGTGCTTGACAAATGCCAGTGTTGCTACAGTTGGTGACATGCACTCTTCACTGACACACTGTTAACCTTCCCACTATGGACTGCAATTGTCTCTCACTACCCAATTGGCAATTCATGTTCCTCTGCACTGAATGACACTTCATCTCAGCATGTCCAATGACATGTCCCTCAACCTTGCACTTGTGTTGCGTCACAATAGAATGCTTTACACTAATGGGCTCACAAACCTGGACTATGTAAATATTACAATACAGCACTTTAAAATAAACAGCACCTACCCAACAACTTTGTCTCTGTGTATTGTGCCACATCTACTTTGCTGGAGATTTGTGATGCAAGTAACATGTCAATGGTCAAAAAGTGTCAATACCAAAGTGCAGAAATAATTGTGGCAGATATTTACGCACAAGGGCCATTACTTCTAAATCTTCTGTGCTGCCTTTGCCTCATTTCTGAAGTAAAAGCAGCACAAACTTACAAAATATCATTATGGTTTGTAGGTTTGCGCTGCTGGTGCATTAAAAAATTTGGCAAATGCAGCGTAATAACTATGGCCCTCATTACAACATTGTCGGTAAATGCCGCTTACTGCCGTGCAGAACACCGACAATACACCGCCGCGGCTGTGGAATTCCGCTACAGCTATTATGACCCACAGCTCAGAAACCGCCAAAATCTAGACACTCACACAAGTCCGCCACACCAAAGGTCAGTGATAAACTAACGATAACAAAACCTCCACGGTCACGCCAACAGGAATACGCCCACATTATCATGACCCATGAATCCACTGTCTTTCAACCGTGGTATTCCATCGGCGGTACACACCGCCGCACTCAAAATACACACACATTTACAAAACACTACCACATTGGACAATTCCAAATACACACGCCTGATACACATAAACACACCACTCCCACACACCCAATATAATATAAAACACACACCCACATTACCCAAAAACCCTTCCTACCCAAACATTTGAGGAAGGCCAGAGAGACAGCAAAGCAAAGACAACACCAGCATACTGAGGCACACAACACCATCACACATACACATCCAAGCAAAAAACACCACACACCCCTAAACATCACCTCACACATCACAACACACCCCACCCCACACATCACCCACACCACCCCATGGCACCACAAAGACATCCCAGGTTTTCTGAGGAGGAGCTCAGAGTCATGGTGGAGGAAATCATCCGGGTAGAGCCACAGCTATTCGGATAACAGGTGCAGCATACCACCATAGCTAGGAAGATGGAGCTATGGTGCAGAATCGTGGACAGGGTCAACGCAGTGGGACAGCACCCAAGAACACGGGATGACGTCACAAAGAGGTGGAACGACCTACAGAGAAAGTGCGTTCCGTGGTCTCAAGATACCACATTGCGGTTCAGAGGACTGGTAGCGGACCCCCACCTCCTCCCCCACAACTAACAACATGGGAGGAGCAGGTCTTGGCTATACTGCATCCTGAGGGTCTCGCAGGAGTAGCTGGAGGAATGGACTCTGGTAAGTTAAATCTTTAACTACTTCATCCCCCACCCTACCTGCATTCTATTACATACCCCCACCCTCACCCCCATCACTCCAACTCCTCACATATGTCCCACTATCATAAACCACACATACCAACACCAAGCCCTGCATACAACACCAAAGCATGGACACCCATCACCAATGCATGTCCACTACACATACCCACACAGACCCCTAAACAATTATCACACAGGGTCCTAAACAGGAATGGAAGCACTGGGGTACAGGGTCACACACCCATTGCACACAATGGCACACACAGATGCAATAATCATGCCTTTACACCCCTGCAAGACCCCTACCCAACGCCACCGGACAGGAGGTTCCAGACATGTCCACTCCACCCACAGAAGAGGCCCACAGTTATGACAGCAGCTCTGTCCAACTGGATCTAGATGACCAGCCCGGCCCATCTGGGACCTCAGGACAGTCGGTTGCCCTCACACAGTCACAGGCCACCACAGAGCCTCCTCCCTCAGGAAACACCAGCACAGCACCCACCCAGCAGGCCCATACCTCTGTCCCCAGGACACGTCAAGCAGCAGTGTGTCCACCACTACAGGGAACCTAGGCTAACCCACCACCCGAAGAACAGCAGGGACCTGGGGGCAGTGGTAGTGGGCACACAGTTCAGGGGACAGAGGCCCTGAAAAACCGGGGAACTGTGAAGGCTGCTGTGCGACAGGAGGAGGACAGGCCCAGGGAATCCTCTCTCCACGAGTCCCTCTCCGACATCATGGGAACCTACCATCATTCTCAGGAGACGATGGCAACAGTACTGGCCAAGTTTCAGGAGACCCAGTGGCTGCAGGAGTAACAGTATTTGGGGTTCAGGGAGGAACTCAAATCCATCAATACCACCATGGGCACCATTGTAGGGGTGCTGAAGGACCTCGTGAACACCAGGAGGGACACTGTGGCACAACAAGGGGCCCCTGACACTAGCCTTGATGATGAACTGCCCACTACCTCTGCTGGCGCTAGTGGACAGGAGGCACCACCACAGGACCACGACACCAGCACCCCACCCCCTGCAGATGGAGAACCACCCCACAAGCGGTCCCTGAGATCTAGGACAAAGACAGAGAACAATGCCAAGACCCCCGCCAAGAAATGAGGCCACCCTGATTGTCATCCTCTGTCCCACCTTCTCACCCTGTCCATCCTTAAACTGCCCTAGCTCCACTTCCTATGCCCCTTTGGACAATGCACCTGTGAGACAAATAGACTGGACTCTGCCATGGACATTCCTCCACCATCACCCCTGGCCATTTTCCAACCCCCTCCACTAATTTGCACTTAAATAAACACCCTTGAATCACATAACAATCTGGAGTCAGTCTGTGCTTTCACAAATGTGTATTTGCTATAACTAAGGAAAATACCAATGTCCATTGTATTGTAAACATACCTATGTCACACAGCTCTAGTCCATGAGGTAACATCACAAAGGACACACAGTGGGACCCACATCTGTGAAATCGAAAGGGAAAGTAACAAATCAGGGTCCATACACTGGGTGAAAGTGACAGACAGATGAGAGGTCGAACAATTTTATCAGATGTAGGATGCAGTGATGTCTTCTTACCTATGTCTCAGTGGAAGTATTGATGGATCACGGTGTTTCTGTTGTCTATGTCCTCCTCTTCTGCCTCCTCTTCTTCACTGTCCACAGGCTCCACAGCTGCCACAACACCTCCTTCAGGACCATCCTCCTGCAGCAAAGGCACCTGTCGTCACAAAGCCAAGTTGTGCAGCATACAGCAGGCTACGATGATCTGGCACACCTTCTTTGATGCGTAGTATAGGGAACCACCTGTCATATGGAGGCACCTGAACCTGGCCTTCAGGAGGCCGAAGGTCCTCTCTATAACCATCCCAGTTCACCCATGTGCCTCATTGTAGCATTCCTCTGCCCTTGTCCTGGGATTCCTCACTGGGGTCAGTAGCCATGACAGGTTGGGGTAGCCAGAGTCACCTTCAAATGTCGAGGGACAACTGTTAGACAAACACTAACCCTTAGGGACAACCCCAGACCGAGACAACTATCCACAGCGTATAGGGCCCTGGTCCTCACCTAATAGCCACACACGGTGCCTCTGGAGATGCCCCATCAGATAAGGCTTGCTGCTATTCCTCAGAATGTAAGCGTCATGCACTGAGCCACGAAACTTGGTGTTCGCATGGGAGATGTTCTAGTTGGCCAAACACAACCTCTGCACATTCATTGAATGGTAACTCTTCCGGTTTCTGTACACCTGTTTGCTCCTGCGGGGGGTACCAAGGCCACATGTGTCCCATCAGTGGCACCTATGATTTTGGGGAAATGTCCCAGGGCATAGAAGTCACCTTTCACTGTAGGCAAATCCTCCACCTGAGGGAAAACGATGTAGCTGCGCATGTGTTTCAGCAGGGCAGACAACTCTCAGGACAACACGTTAGAGAACATTGGCTGGGACATGCCTGATGCAGTGGCCACTGTTGTTTGAAAGGACCCACTTGACAGGAAATGGAGAACTGACAGGACCTGCACTAGAGGGGAGATTCCTGTAGGATGGCGGATAGCTGACATCAGGTCTGGCTCCAACTGGGCACACAGTTCATGGATTGTGGTACGATCAAGTCTGTAGGTGACTATTACATGTCGCTCTTCCATTGTCGACAGGTCCACCAGCGGCCTGTACACCGAAGGAGGCCGCCATCTCCTCACCTGCCCCAGCGGACGTGCCCTATGGATGAGAACAGTGATCAGAGGGTCAGCCAACACTGAGGTACGAAATAAACAACTTTCTTGCACACATTTGTCAATCCGCTATGTGCCTGTCTTAGTGTGTATGCACTGCCTAGATATGTGTGACGCATTTAAAATTAATGACATGTGGCCCCCTGAACTGGCGGCTGTCTGACCTGTAATGTGGGACAAGGGGATATGAGGTAACTGCGCTGGTGTTATACACCGTTGCGATAGGCGGTCAAAGACCGCGCCGCAATCCTGCATTGGTTAACATTGGACCCTATGGGTCCCAGGAGCCAATGACGATGTACGCCGGTGGTGACGGTACGCACCGCTGCGGACGTGACTGCTATTTTATCTCTGTTCACTCATTTGATACCTGATCTTCGACAGGAGAGGACCTACATTGCAAGTGCTGCTGTGACCTCAGTCTGGAAGCGACAATGGCTCAAGTGTCTGGGGAAAGGGCCCCTGCCTTCACATCGGAGGAGTTAGATAAACTAGTGGATGGGGTCCTCCCCCAGTACACGCTACTCTACGGTCCTCCAGACAAACAGGTGAGTACACTGTGAGCATGTTGTATGGGCAGTGCCTGTTTGGAGTGGTGTGGATGGGAGATGGGGGGAATGAGGCATGCATGAACCGACGGTGAGTGGATGTGCATAAGGGCAAGGAAGGGAACGTGGGCTAATGACTGTGACGGTCCGGACGGTTATAGTTTTTCCTTTCCCCCTGTCCTATTCCTGTAGGTCAGCTCCCACCAGAAGAAGAATATTTGGTGTGCCATCGCCAAGGACATCTAGGCCCTGGGGGTCCACCACAGACGGAGCACCCGCTGCCGTAAAAGATGGGAGGACATTCGCCGCTGGAGCAAGAAGATGGCGGAGGCCCAGCTGGGGATGGCCTCCCAATGTGGGAGGGGTGCCCGTCGCACCATGACCTCCCTGATGTTCCGGATCCTGGCGGTGGCGTATCCGGAGTTGGATGGGCGCTTGAGGGCATCACAGCAGCCACAAGGGGGTAAGTACTGTCACATCAATCAGATTTAGCGTGCATTGGAGGTGTCTGGGTGGGGGAGGTGGGCTGTGGGTTCCCCTAGGCCAGGGCGAGTTTTGTAGGCAAGGTCCCTTCGTGAGGCAGGCTATGTGGCACCCCACCCCACCAGTGTTAAGAGCCATCTACCCATAGTCAGGCTCCTGTGACTTCCATGTGTGCAGCAATCGGGCATAGGCCTTGTACCCCATGTCCCAGGGATTAATTAGGGAACTCTGAGTGCATGGCCTAGTTCAGAGGGCTGCTGTGTCTGTAGTGTCCGCCAACGGTAGCGGTATTGCATGCACTGAACATGTCTTTCTACTTTCTTTCCCCCCCTTTTTGTGGTCTCCCTGTTCTTGTGTGCATTAGCATCATCAGGCGGAGGAGCTGTGCCACCGGAGCAAGAGGGAGCTGCATCCCACATGTCTCTGGAGGGCGAGACTACGGACTCAGAATTCACCAGTGGGACGGAGGGTGAGGGGAGCTCCACGGGGGGATAGGAGCTGAGACCAGCGACACCGACTCCTCCTCTGATGGGAGCTCCCTTGCGGTGGCGGGCCCCTCTGTGCCCACCGCATCTACAAGTACAGCCGCCACCCCCCCTACCAGCACTGCCCTCCCAGCAGCCCCTCAGCGTGTGCCCCTTGGCCGCTCACCCAGGAGGATGGGCATCTCCTTCTCCCCAGGCACCTCAACCCCTGCCCCAATCAGCCCTGCTGCCCTCAGTGAGGAGGCCATTGACCTCCTCAGATCCCTCACTGTTCGGCAGTCTACCATTCTGAATGCCATCCAGGGTGTAGAGAGGCAGTTGCAACAGACCAATGCATACCTGGAGGGCATTCATTCTGGTCAGGCAGCCCAACAATGAGCTTTTCAGACTCTGGCCTCAGCACTGATGGCAGCCATTGTCCCTGTTTCCAGCCTCCTCCCTCCAACTTCATCCACCCAGACCCAATCCCCAGTACCTCAGCCTATCCCAAGCACATCATCAGACAAGCATGCACACACCTCAACACACAAGGGTAGCTCTGGCAAACATAAGCACCACACATCCCACAGGCACTCACACAAGCATCATACCCATGCACACATACCAACAGCCACTGCCTCCACTGTGTCCCCCTCCTCCACGTCTCCCTCCTCCCTCCCTCTCACGTCTCCACTCACACCTGCATGCACTACATCTTCAGCCACTACGTCCATCACCAGCACGCCCATTACCGCACACCGCTCACGTGCACTCACCACTCCCACTACCATTCACACATCCCCTGTGTCCTTTCCCAGTGTGTCTGTGAGCCCTCCTCCCAAACTACACAAACGCAGTCACACACACACCCAACAGCCATCCACCTCACGACAGCCTCCAGCCCATGCACCTTCACCCAAAGTCAGAAAACGAACACCTTCTACAACCACTACCTCTTCCTCCACTCTCACACCCTCTCCATCTACCCATCCCAGTGTGTCTAAAAAACTTTTCCTGTCAAACCTTGTCCTCTTCCCTTCACCTCCCCCACCACTTCCATCCCCAGGGCCTGCCTCTCCAGGTTCCAACCCAGCACCTCAGCCACCACATCACCGGGAACAGTGGGGCCAGCAGTAACCTGGTTCTGGAGTGCACCAAGCAGCAGGGCACCCAGTGTCCCAAGGAGCCAGGCCAAGGACATTCCCCCACCTCCAAAACAAAAGAAGTTGCGCACAGCCCGGAGGGAAAAGGCCAAAACACCTGCCACCAAGGGCTCAGCCAGGACAACAGTTGGGAGTGGCAAGACAGCTGCGCCACTATCCAAGGTGGGGAAGGGGCAGAGAAAGAAAGGGAAGTCGCCGCCAACCTGCACGGCAGACAAGACCGCCACCTGCACCGCCACCACGGGCACGGCCGCCCAGGACACCGCCGCCGGCGCACGCTCAGTGACCCCCTCACCAGCACCGCTACCCAGGACACCGCCGCCAGCAGCACGCTCAGTAAGCCCCCCAACAGCACCGCTGCCCAATGACCGCCGCAAGCACCGCCGCTACTGAGGCAACCGCCAGCAATGCCATCGGCCACGCCACATCCTGTGCCAGTGGCACCACTGCAGACATGGCTGCCATCCCCAGTGGTCGGTTGTACGAGGCTGGTGGTCAGTTCCATGGGCCTGGACAGCTTCCATGACGCCCCACCATCAGTGGAGTGTCAGATCCGCTACCTCAGTCCTTGGCAGGATGAAGCACTCGGGGCACAAAGCCCCCTCCAGAACCAGTGGAGAATGACATCCACTACCTCTGTCCTTGGCAGGATGAAGCACTCTGGGCACAAAGCCTCCTCCAGAACCAGTGGAGAAAGTTATCTACTTGAGAGACTGTGGCTTTGCACTCCCCAGGATGAATCAGTGGCCAAACCACCCACTGGAGAGACTTGAGAGACTGTGGCTTTGCACTCCCCAGGATACATCATTGGCATGGAGCCCTCTCGTGGAGCTGGCGTCGTGCACTCATCTGGCTGAGGTGCCCCCCTTCCCTTCCCCCTGAGGTGCCTGTTTTATTTCGATCTGATACTTCTGCATTGTTCTCTCCATTTGGATCGGGTATTGAGTGTGGGCCTCGCCCATGCATTTTGGGCCCAGTGGTCCACGGACTATGTAGGTGCAGTACATGGACTTGAATTCTTGGTGTACATATTTGTTAATAGTGTGTATATATATTTTTGATTAATGGATTTTTCCTGATTACAATCGTTCACCTCATTTCCTTTTGTCCTTGCGTTCTTCCTGAGGGCTTGGGAGGGTGTAAGTGTAATGTTTCAGCATGTATTGGTATGTGTGTTGTTGTGTGTGAGGGTGTTGCGTGTTGCGTGTGTGTGTCACTCTCTTTTCTCTCCCCCCTCCACTGTGTCATAGGTGCAGTACTCACCATGGTCGTCGCCGCCGTCGGTCGTGCTCCTGGTAGAGGAGCAGGAAGACAATCGCAGGTAGAATATGGAGTTCCGGCTCCATGGCGTCCTGGTTCCTCATGGGGTGTGTAGAGGTGAGAGTTTTCCCTTCCAAGTCCAGTTTCAACCGTGTGTTTGTTCGCGTTGAATCTGCCCCGGAAAAGGTGGCAGATTGGCCTCTCATAATGGTGTGGGCAGTACATTGTCTTCCGCCTGTCTGTTGGCGGTGACCGCCATGCTGTTTGTTTGTACCGCCGTGGCGGTCGGAGTATTAAAGTGGCTGTCTATGTTGGTGGTTTCCGCCGCGGTCATAATTCAATTTTTTTTACTGCCGGCCTGTTGCCAGTCTTACAGCCGCTTTACCATCGACTGGCAGGGTTGTAATTAGGGCCTATATATTTCAGAGCCAAGTTATCTGCAAGATAAAACTCAATGCTGGCCACACCCCGTACAAGACAGTCATTGGGTATGTGACATTTGCTTAAAAACATACATGCCACACCCACAACACACAGCAGGAATGGCTGTGTAAGAGTGTTTGGTCAATAACATCAGCTGGGAGCACCTAGGCGTGAATTTTGTATACTTGACCTCATCAGAAATTGACACTACTCAGTTTACCAGTGTTCATATGAATATCAGGCTGCAGGCAGACTGTCAGCGAGCCTGGATCTCGGGGTTTGCGCCTGTTCCCAGTATGTCCACCTCTTAGCAGCTCCAAACTCTACTAGTTATCATAGCACAGAGTTAAAGAATGGCCAAGCGGGGGATCAGGTTTAGGTTGGGAACAGTGGGGAAGGAGACCTGCGGAAGAAAGAGTTAAGAACACAATAGCAAGATCATTCACATTAATATTCATGAACTTTGTTTTAATTCTTTATGGTCTAATAACATGAGAGATTAAGAACTTTTCAATAACGTGACCTTTTTAGAATCATATAATCTGAACATTGAACTCTCTCAAGTTAATCCTTAGAATAGCAATTACATCACAACAAGATTCGATGAGTATATTTGTTCCCAAAGAATTAACTGCTATAGGATTCATGAATGATACTGTAGAATAGGCAAACTGACTAAACTTGTTTTGTCTAGAAAGATCACACTCTGTTTGATCTAAGTTTCAAGATTCCATTGCCCAGAAATTATTGCGCACCTTTATTGCCAGACTGTGCATTAAGACTCAAGTACCTGGAATGTTCGCGTGCTCTGCCGATCTGAGCTGCAAGCGTTAATTGCCAAGAATGAATCGCGCACACTGTTGCCGATTCAACCATCAAGATTCAAATGCCTTGAAATGATCGTGCACTCTGCCGATATGGACTGCAAGGGTTAATTGCCAAGAATGAATCGCGCCCACTGTTGCTGATTCAACCATCAAGATTCAAATGCCTAGAAATGATTGCGCACTCTGCCGATCTGAACTGCAAGGGTTAATTGCCAAGAATGAATCGCACTCACTGTTGCCGATTCAACCATCAAGATTCCAAATGCCTTGAAATGATAGCACACTCTGCCAATCCAAACTGCAAGGGTTAATTGCCAAGAATGAATCTCACACACTGTTGCCGATTCAACCATCAAGATTCCAAATGCCTGGAAATGATTGCGCACTCTGCCGATCCGAACTGCAAGGGTTAATTGCCAAGAATGAATCGCTCACACTGTTGCCGATTCAACCGTCAATATTCAAATGGCTTGAAATGATAGCACACTCTGCCGATCCGAACTGCAAGGGTTGATTGCCAAGAATGAATCGCGCACACTGCTGCTGATTCATCCATCAAGATTCAAATGTCTCTAAATGATCGCTCGCTCTGCCGATCCGAACTGCAAAGGTTAAGTGCCAAGAGTAAACCACACACACTGTAAATCACAAAGCCAAAAACTCAAATGTTTCTAGAAAACGGAGTCTGGGCCTATCCTGAACTCTGCCTTACCGCCCTGCTTGAAGATCAGCAAGATAATGAGGACAGGGCCAGGAAATGTCCAAATAGGCCTCCGGAACAGGAGCCCTGGAAAATGCTGCTGCTCTGCACCGGGACCTCTGAATAGTGAGCACGTGGAGCTGGGCTGGGTTCCTTAAATAGACCCAAGCTCCTCCACCTGCCACACCCAGCCAGGCTGCAGGAAAGGCTTGAAAATGAACAAGCTTGAAAATAAACAATACATTATAAACATCATTAATGACATTTCAAGATAAATACCTGCAATGCAAAAAATGAATATGCAATGAGAAAACACAATGCATGAATTATTACATTGCATAAGGTTTGTCATTTTGTATTATGTTGCCCGTAGAGCGTGCACTGTCCTGGTGTTGACACAGACGTCCCACAGTGCCCAACATTCCAACACAGGACCCAAACGATGACATCTTTAAAATCACACCTACCTGCCCAATACATGGGAACCATAGTCACCTTGAGTGGTGGGTACAATGGATGGCAGATGCATAGAGATTTAGCCTTGTTGCAGCTGTCAATGTGACAGCTCGGTTGGAGGTGGGAATCAACATGTCAAGAGTGGGATGTGGATGCAGGACGGAATACACAAGCCAACACAAAATTGGCACTGTACCCTCATGCAAAGTCCCAGATCCCCAAGTATATGACACATGCCGTACAGGAGTACCTAAAACTTTAATAACTATGTATAAAAGAGAACTTAAAACTATGTCAAACACCTATACTAACCTAATCTATCCTAACTATACATTACCCACAACTGGCCCTAACTACCCTATGCTAAACTTACTTACCACATTTAACTAAACACTCAAAACATTTACCCCCACGCCCCTTAAATGACGGAACACATGTAAGACAACATTTACTAACCTAAACAGACACTAATACTAAACAAATATATATATATATATATATTTGTATTTTTAATTTTTATTTTTTAATTAGAATACACGAAAGCCCCAACATTAAACCCCACCCACCCAGAAACCAACATGTAATAATATGAAACCCACCCATCCCCCAACCTACTTATCCTATCTAAACTACTAGCCTACTCTAACCTATCATCAAACCCCCTAAACCCCCTAAAAAACTGGATAAGGAAAGAGGAGGGAGGGGATGGAATTAGGGGTGAGGGAAGGCAGAAGTTCGGAGGTTTGCCCTCTTCAGAGTTTTTTTTATGGACTTCAGCCTATGGCTATTTCTGTCAACGTCCCACTGGAGGGTGTCAAGCTTCTTGAGGACTTTCCTCATGTCCCTCTTTAGCTGGGATATGACAGCCATGTCAAAGCAGTGGATGTGGTGGTCTGTGTACCAGCCGTAGTTACTCTTGCAGGTGTCGTGGTCAGGGTGCTGTAATGGAAGTAATGCTGTAATGGGTGTTGGTCCTGAGGTTGAGGGTGCAGAAGGTGGGGCTGATGAACTGGTGGCCACTGTGCCATTGGCTGCAGTCGTGGTGGTGTCTCCACCTCTTGTGGCCAATGCTGGTTCCCCTTGGCTGAAAGCCAGCCATTTTCCTGTGGCTCTCTCTCTCCGATAGCGTCTTTCCATCATCTGGAACTCCGACTCCACATCCAGGATGTGCCTGTACCTCACTGCCCGCCTCTGGAATTCCCTTATCTCCGCGACATTCATGTTGGCAGCTGTAAACATGAGACAGGCAACCATTAGCATCATCATTGTATGATGCATGTACAGATGATAATCTAACACTCTTCCTCAAATTGCACTTGCAGTCCAAATCACAGTACAGATGATATATTGTCCCTGAGGAATGACATGGCAATGCTGCCTAACCATCAAGTATTTAACAGCAAAGCACAATAAGGGGTGTACCAAATAAAGTGATCTGTGCATTGATGTAGTGCAATGTGTCACAATGCAAATGCAGCAAGTACTTACATGGGCCAGGCCGAATAATCCCTATCATTTGAATCAACTTCAAGGCACCTAAGACCAGTGATTTGTAGATGTAATTCGCAGGATGGTGTGCCATTGCTAATCATAAGGGGTCAGTGTTGTTTGGGACACAAGCATGCTTGAATTAGATGACTGTCATCTACACTGTGACCATCACACCTACCTACATATAGGTTCTTCCACTATCCCTGTGCCTCAGGAGGAATGGGCATGCAATACATCATCACAACTGTCAAGGACAACCATAAAGTCATGTCCACCTGTACATGGATTTAGTGAGTGGACCACATGTGAGGAGGGCTGCCAACTAGGAGTGATGTATCCATTGGTCAATCACATCTACATTCATGTTTCCATTTGTGGACAACCATCAACACCTGAACTGCCAACACATTTCCAAAATCACCCACATTGATGCCAGCACCCGTCTGGCCTTGACCTGCATGCATGCCTATTACATACCACATAAGTGTCACGTAAATGGAGTACAACATATGGGGCTAGATGCTGGGGTACAGTTACCAATACAGTCCTACATGTACATTACAATACAGGGATGCACAATGTTGTGCAGAAAACTGATGCATCACTGTCTTGTGAAAATGAGGGTATGACTTGCTGACAATATCCTGACACTGGAGCACTTCCAAATCAAATGTGGGCCTACATGTGGCTACTAATCACCTTGTTCACATGCTACTGCCTATTGCTCAGCACAAACCTCCCAAGATATGACTCTGCCTGTGAATGTCTAACCCTTGCATGGACCACTATGTCAACCTCCAGTCAAGTAATATACTAGATCACGTGCCCGCTCATCATATCTTGCAATGAGTGCAACACATAAGACTCACTCACACAACAGCTGCAATCACTACACAGGACAGTCATTTTCACACTTACTGGACACGTCTGGGTCCTCAAATCAAGCCACTTCCCTGATGGTATAGGGGACGGTCCACCTGTAAGAAATCAAAAGGAAATATGTGCTCAATGCCTGATCACTGTACAAACGTGTGGACAAATATCACAGTGTTTAAGATGTTTTTTATGAGTGAGCTTCTGATCCTGCATGTAGACACTCCAACAGGCATACCATTGCAAACTTGCATTGAAACTGACACTTCAGTGAGTGATAGAGACACATCTGCACACAGGCACTGGGCCTAACAATCATGTGGTGCTAAACCTGACTACAAAGATTTGTGGCTAATCCATTTCAGACGGTACTCCATGTCATGATTTGTAATTGGGTGACAATTTCAATGGCACTTTCCTGGTGAACTGCAATACAAGTGACTCAGGTATTGTAGCCTGTGCATCAAGGGACAATAATTAACTCTGTGATGGACATGTGGGTCAATTTTCAATCAGCAATTATCGTGCATTCAGTGGTCCATGACAGATGTGACACAGTTCCATGTAGGCAACAAATGTCCCACTGGCAGTGTCCCCTAAGCCCTATATGCCCCTTTTGCCAACATGATGGCTTGGATCATGTGTGTGTAATGATGACAATGTAGCGCTAAACATGGATATCCATCTTTGCTGTCCCAAAACAGTGAAATGTGGTTTGCTGACAGTGTCTTAGCTGATCATCATTGATAGAATGCATGGGCACAGGTGTTTGTCATTGCACCTGAAATGTGTTACTCAGGGCCATATGTACCAAGATCAGGTTTTGTGAGTCACACCTTGCAAGACTTAGCAACTAGCAATTAGCAAGTTGGATGATCTGAGGTAGAACACTGTCAGTGACACTGTTTGCAATTCAAAAATGGGGTAGCAAATGACCTACATCATTAATAATGATGAGGTAGATCTAATTTTGCAAACCTCTTGGGAATGGGGGCACTCACAGGGATGCTGGTGTGCTGGGTTCAAAAGACCACCATGTCTGTGAGTGCTTCAAATAGGGATGTATATATTAGTTTAATTGCAGCCTTATTTCAGCAGGCGTAAACAGAAAGCATTTCTAAAATCTATATTATGACAGAAATATCTTTTTGGAAGCAGTCAGTGGTCCGTGGAACAACCTCCTGCTCAGAAACAATTTTTGGGCATGCATTCACACAGGGAAAGGAATCCCATGGGGACTCCTCCCCTTTTGCAAATGGGTTAGCACCAACTTGAAACGGATGGTAACTGCAACTGTTTAGTGCCAGCATTTGTGCTCAAGAAAGAATCAAGCAGCGGCCTGCAACTCGATAATAGCATAGGAGCGCCCATTCCTAAATGCCACTAGCAAACCTTGTGTTGTTATTGGGCAATGTGATAGCAAAATTGCAAAATTGGGGTTGTACATTTGAATTAATATTTTTTCTGACGTAAACACAAAAATTCTGAAAACTAGGCCGTTTGTGAAAATTATAAATAGCTTGGTACATGTGGCCGTAATTATTAGTCGGACATGACTCAACAAAGCTCTCGACTGCATTGTTAACATGTATAAACATGTGGAATACATCTCAGTACTGGTACACTAACAATTTGTTCTACTTGCATTCCACATGGCCACAAACATTGCATGCAGCATACCAAAACATCTGCTACTGTCATTCAGGAGCATTCTACTGTACACATTTGTCAATGTGATACTCACCAACAGGGCTACCGATCACCACACCCAGGTGGTCCAGCAGGTCCTGTTCTCTGCCTCCAGGTCAGCCCAGCGATGCTTCAGCTGGTTCTAGTTCCTTGATGTTTTGAAAACATGTTTCAGTTGGTAGATCACCTTGCCCCCACACAGCCGCCTTGCCTCTGTGTAATACCCCTGCATCACACGGCCCCCAACTCCAGCATCATCAGCAGAAAGTGGCACACCAGCCACACAAAGGCCCCAAGCTCCTCCTCACCCATGCGGCTCAGCCTCGCCATTTCCAACATGTTATCGCACAAAATTTTTAAGTATAAAAGGGAAAAAGGAAAGAAAATAAATCAGAAAAAAGGAAACTTACAACCCAAATTACAAACTCCAACTAACCCAACTAATCTAACCCCCAAACAGACACCCGACAGTACAAATACAATTCAAACAGCACTAAAATACACAAAAACACTTAAACAGGCACAATATACAAATAGGATACACAAAAAGGCACAAGATAGACACTACAAGATACAATATATGCAATCCAAACAAGAGCAACACCAAGACACAGACACACAGTTGAAAAAAAGCACAGACTGTAAAGTGAAAGTACAACCACTGTACCATGTCTGTAAACAGGATTTCCTATTACATCACTTCCTGTCCCCTTCGCGGCCCGTTTTCTGTCTTGCGTGTATTTTTTTTACGCATACATAGTTTGCTGAATATATTTGATGCATAACCTACATGTAGGAGGCTGGACTGGCTTGTAGTGAGTACCAAGGGGTACTTGCACCTTGCACCAGGCCCAGTTATCCCTTATTAGTGTATAGGGTGTCTAGCAGCTTAGGCTGATAGATAATGGTAGCTTAGCAGAGCAGCTTAGGCTGAACTAGGAGACGTGTGAAGCTACTACAGTACCACTTAGTGTCATATGCACAATATCATAAGAAAACACAATGCACAGTTATACTAAAAATAAAGGTACTTTATTTTTATGACAATATGCCAAAGTATCTTAGAGTGTACCCTCAGTGAGAGGATAGGAAATATACACAAGATATATATACACAATAGCAAAAATATGCAGTATAGTCTTAGAAAACAGTGCAAACAATGTATAGTTACAATAGGATGCAATGGGGAAACATAGGAATAGGGGCAACACAAACCATATACTCCAAAAGTGGAATGCGAACCACGAATGGACCCCAAACCTATGTGACCTTGTAGAGGGTCGCTGGGACTATTAGAAAATAGTGAGAGTTAGAAAAATAACCCTCCCCAAGACCCTGAAAAGTGAGTGCAAAGTGCACTAAAGTTCCCCTAAGGACAAAGAAGTCGTGTTAGAGGAATAATGCAGGAAAGACACAAACCAGCAATGCAACAACTGTGGATTTCCAATCTAGGGTACCTGTGGAACAAGGGGACCAAGTCCAAAAGTCACAAGCAAGTCGGAGATGGGCAGATGCCCAGGAAATGCCAGCTGCGGGTGCAAAGAAGCTTCTACTGGACAGAAGAAGCTGAGGTTTCTGCAAGAACGAAAAGGGCTAGAGACTTCCCCTTTGGTGGACGGATCCCTCTAGCCTTGGAGAGTCGTGCAGAAGTGTTTCTCCGCTGAAAGGACGCCAACAAGCCTTGCTAGTTGCAAATCGTGCGTTTGGCGTTTTTGGACACTGCTGGGGCCCAGGAGGGACCAGGAGGTCGCAAATTGGACCTGAAGAGAGAGGGGACGTTGAGCAAGACAAAGAGCCCTCACTGAAGCAGATAGCACCCAGAGAAGTGCCAGAAACAGGCACTACGAGGATGCGTGAAGCGGTGCTCGCCAAAGTCGCACAAAGGAGTCCCACGTCGCCGGAGACCAACTTAGAAAGTCGTGCAATGCAGGTTAGAGTGCCGTGGACCCAGGCTTGGCTGTGCACAAAGGATTTCCGCCGGAAGTGCACAGGGGCCGGAGTAGCTGCAAAGTCGCGGTTCCCAGCAATGCAGCCCAGCGAGGGGAGGCAAGGACTTACCTCCACCAAACTTGGACTGAAGAGTCACTGGACTGTGGGGGTCACTTGGTCAAAGTCGCTGGATTCGAGGGACCTCGCTCGTCGTGCTGAGAGGAGACCCAAGGGACCGGTAATGCAGCTTTTTGGTGCCTGCGGTTGCAGGGGGAAGATTCCGTCGACCCACGGGAGATTTCTTCGGAGCTTCTGGTGCAGAGAGGAGGCAGACTACCCCCACAGCATGCACAAGCAGGAAAACAGTTGAGAAGGCGGCAGGATCAGCGTTACAGAGTTGCAGTAGTCGTCTTTGCTACTATGTTGCAGGTTTGCAGGCTTCCAGCGCGGTCAGCAGTCGATTCCTTATCAGAAGGTGAAGAGAGAGATGCAGAGGAACTCGGATGAGCTCTTGCATTCGTTATCTAAAGTTTCCCCAGAGACAGAGACCCTAAATAGCCAGAAAAGAGGGTTTGGCTACCTAGGAGAGTGGATAGGCTACTAACACCTGAAGGAGCCTATCAGCAGGAGTCTCTGACGTCACCTGGTGGCACTGGCCACTCAGAGCAGTCCAGTGTGCCAGCAGCACCTCTGTTTCCAAGATGGCAGAGGTCTGGAGCACACTGGAGGAGCTCTGGACACCTCCCAGGGGAGGTGCAGGTCAGGGGAGTGGTCACTCCCCTTTCCTTTGTCCAGTTTCGCGCCAGAGCAGGGGCTAAGGGGTCCCTGAACCGGTGTAGACTGGCTTATGCAGAATTGGGCACATCTGTGCCCAAGAAAGCATTTCCAGAGGCTGGGGGAGGCTACTCCTCCCCTGCCTTCACACCATTTTCCAAAGGGAGAGGGTGTCACACCCTCTCTCAGAGGAAGTTCTTTGTTCTGCCATCCTGGGCCAGGGCTGGCTGGACCCCAGGAGGGCAGATGCCTGTCTGAGGGGTTGGCAGCAGCAGCAGCTGCAGTGAAACCCCAGGAAGGGCAGTTTGGCAGTACCAGGGTCTGTGCTACAGACCACTGGGATCATGGGATTGTGCCAACTATGCCAGGATGGCATAGAGGGAGCAATTCCATGATCATAGACATGTTACATGGCCATATTCGGAGTTACCATTGTGAAGCTACATATAGGTAGTGACCTATATGTAGTGCACGCGTGTAATGGTGTCCCCGCACTCACAAAGTTCAGGGAATTGGCTCTGAACAATGTGGGGGCACCTTGGCTAGTGCCAGGGTGCCCTCACACTAAGTAACTTTGCACCTAACCTTTACCAGGTAAAGGTTAGACATATAGGTGACTTATAAGTTACTTAAGTGCAGTGTAAAATGGCTGTGAAATAACGTGGACGTTATTTCACTCAGGCTGCAGTGGCAGGCCTGTGTAAGAATTGTCAGAGCTCCCTATGGGTGGCAAAAGAAATGCTGCAGCCCATAGGGATCTCCTGGAACCCCAATACCCTGGGTACCTCAGTACCATATACTAGGGAATTATAAGGGTGTTCCAGTAAGCAAATGTAAATTGGTAAAAATGGTCACTAGCCTGTCAGTGACAATTTGGAAAGAAATGAGAGAGCATAACCACTGAGGTTCTGGTTAGCAGAGCCTCAGTGAGACAGTTAGTCACTACACAGGTAACACATTCAGGCACACTTATGAGTACTGGGGCCCTGGGTTACCAGGGTCCCAGTGACACATACAACTAAAACAACATATATACAGTGAAAAATGGGGGTAACATGCCAGGCAAGATGGTACTTTCCTACACAACCCCCCCCCCAAACGAAGGACAATAAGACTAGCCATGACCTGATGAGTCTTCATTGTCTAAGTGGAAATATCTGGAGAGTCCATCTGCATTGGAGTGGCTACTCCCAGGTCTATGTTCCACTGTATAGTCCATTCCCTGTAGGGATATGGACCACCTCAACAATTTAGGATTTTCACCTTTCATTTGTTTTAGCCAAAGTAGAGGTTTGTGGTCTGTCTGAACAATGAAGTGAGTGCCAAACAGGTATGGCCTCAACTTCTTCAGAGCCCAGACCACAGCAAAGGCCTCCCTCTCAATGGCAGACCAACGCTTTTCTCTAGGGGTCAACCTCCTACTAATAAAAGCAACAGGTTGATCCTGGCCCTCAGAATTAAGTTGTGATAGGACTGCCCCTACTCCTAATTCAGATGCATCAGTTTGGACATAGAATTTTTTAGAGTAACAAGGGCTTTTCAGGACAGGTGCAGAGCACATGGCCTGCTTCAGCTCCTCAAAAGCTTTCTGACAGTTTGCTGTCCATAATACCTTTTTAGGCATTTTCTTGGATGTGAGGTCATTAAGAGGGGCTGCAATGGAGCCATAGTTCTTAATGAACCTCCTGTAATACCCAGTGAGGCCTAGGAAGGCTCTCACCTGAGTCTGAGTGGTAGGGGGAACCCAATCAATAATAGTTTGGATTTTCCCCTGAAGTGGTGCAATCTGTTCCCCACCAACAAGGTGTCCCAGATAAACCACCTTACCCTGCCCTATCTGGCACTTTGAAGCCTTGATAGTGAGGCCTGCCTTTTGCAGAGCCTCCAAAACTTTCCATAGGTGGACCAGGTGATCATCCCAGCTGGAGCTAAAGACAGCTATATCGTCCAAATATGCTGCACTGAAAGCTTCCAGCCCTTGCAGGACTGTGTTCACCAACCTCTGAAAAGTGGCAGGTGCATTTTTCAAACCAAAAGGCATTACAGTAAACTGGTAATGTCCTCCAATGGTCGAAAATGCAGTCTTAGGTTTAGCATCTTCTGACAATTTGATCTGCCAATACCCTGCAGTCAAATCAAAAGTGCTTAGATACTTGGCAGATGCCAGTGTATCTATGAGCTCATCTGCCCTGGGTATAGGGTGAGCATCAGTTTTGGTTACCAAGTTGAGACCTCTATAGTCTACACAAAACCGCATTTCCTTCTTTCCATCTTTGGAATGGGGTTTTGGTACCAGTACCACAGGAGAAGCCCATTGACTGTCAGAGTGCTCAACCACTCCTAGTTCTAACATTTTCTGGACCTCTTGCTTTATGCAGTCCCTGACATGGTCAGGCTGCCTATATATCTTACTTTTGACAGGTAAACTGTCTCCAGTATCTATAGTGTGCTCACACCAAGAAGTGGTACCTGGCACAGTAGAGAAGAGTTCAGAGAATTGATCTAGGAGATTTATGCAATTATCTTTCTGCTCAGCAGTAAGACAATCAGCCAAAACTACACCTTCCACAAGAGCATCTTGTTCTGTGGAAGAGAAGAGATCAGGTAGAGGATCACTGTCTTCTTCCTGTCCCTCATCAGTTGCCATGAGCAGGGTGAGATCAGCCCTGTCATAGTAGGGTTTCAGGCGGTTGACATGGAGCACCCTAAGGGGACTCCTGGCAGTGCCTAAGTCAACTAAATAGGTGACTTCTCCCTTCTTTTCAACAATTGTGTGGGGACCATTCCATTTATCTTGGAGTGCTCTTGGGGCCACAGGCTCCAAGACCCACACTTTCTGCCCTGGTTGGTACTGAACCAAAACAGCCTTCTGATCATGCCATTGCTTCTGGAGCTCTTGGCTGGCCTGAAGGTTTTTACTGGCCTTTTTCATGTACTCAGCCATCCTTGATCTGAGGCCAAGTACATAATCCACAATATCCTGCTTAGGAGCTTTTAAAGGTTGTTCCCAACCCTCCTTTACAAGTGTGAGTGGACCCCTAACAGGGTGTCCAAAAAGAAGTTCAAAGGGGCTGAAGCCCACTCCTTTCTGGGGTACCTCCCTGTAGGCAAAAAGGAGGCATGGTAGAAGGATATCCCATCTCCTGCGGAGCTTTTCAGGGAGACCCATAATCATGGCTTTGAGAGTTTTATTAAATCTCTCCACCAGTCCATTTGTTTGTGGATGATAGGGTGTTGTGAACTTGTACGTTACACCACACTCCTTCCACATGGCCTTTAAGTATGCAGACATGAAATTGCTTCCCCTGTCTGATACTACTTCCTTTGGGAAGCCCACCCTGGAAAATATTCCCAGGAGGGCCTTTGCCACTGCAGGAGCTGTAGTGGTCCTTAAAGGAATAGCTTCAGGATATCTTGTGGCATGGTCCACTACCACCAAGATAAACCTATTGCCTGAAGCAGTAGGAGGGTCAAGGGGGCCAACTATGTCAACCCCTACCCTTTCAAAGGGAACCCCAACCACAGGCAGTGGGATAAGGGGTGCCTTTGGGGTGCCACCTGTCTTGCCACTGGCTTGACAGGTTTCACAGGACTTACAAAATTCCTTTGTGTCCTCAGACATCCTAGGCCAATGAAACAGGGGAACAAGCCTGTCCCAAGTTTTCATTTGTCCTAGATGCCCAGCTAAGGGAATGTCATGTGCCAGTGTTAGGAGGAACTTTCTGTACTCCTGAGGAATCACTAATCTCCTGGCAGCTCCAGGTTTAGGATCCCTATGCTCAGTGTACAAGAGGTTGTCCTCCCAGTAAACTCTGTGAGAGTCACTGACATCCCCATTAGCCTGTTTGACAGCTTGCTGTCTGAGACCCTCTAATGTGGGACAGGTTTTGCTGTGCCACGCTCAGCTCCTCTCTGGCAGGCCCCCCTTCACCCAAAAGCTCAGCAGTGTCTGCTTCCAGCTCCTCTGGTGTAGGTTGTGCACAGGGAGGGAATTCTTCTTCCTCAGAAGTTGAATCCACTGTAGAGGGAGGGATAGTAGGAAGTGGTTTGCTTCTACTAGCCCTAGCTTTAGGGAGCACTTGGTCCATTGTTCCAGGATCCAAGCTTCCCTGTCCTTTTTGCTTTTTGGCCTGAGCCCTTGTCAAAGCAAAATTATGCCCTGGGATGCCCAGCATTGCTGCATGGGCCTCCAACTCCACATCTGACCAAGCTGATGTCTCCAAATCATTCCCTAATAGACAGTCTACAGGTAATTCTGAAGCTACCACAACTTTCTTTGGACCAGTTACCCCCCCCCCCCCCCAGTTGAGATTTACAACAGCCATGGGGTGGCTTTGTGTTATGTTGTGAGCATCGGTTACTTGGTACTGGTGTCCAAGTATGTGTTGTTCAGGGTGTACCAGTTTCTCAATCACCATTGTGACACTGGCACCTGTGTCCCTACAGGCCTGGACCTCAACACCATTTATTAGGGGTAGTTGCTTGTACTTCTCCAAGTTATGGGGGCAAGCAACCAAAGTGGCTAAATCAATAGCCCCTTCAGAGACTAAAGTAGCCTCTGTGGTCTCCCTAATCAGACCAACCCCAACTAAGTTACCAATAGTGAGCCCAGCTACTCCCTTGGATTGGCTATTAGTAGGTTTGCTCCCACCACCACTGCTATTAGTAGGGACACTAGGTGTAGCAGTAGGGGTTGTAGTGGTAGGAGCAGTGGTGCCTTTCTTTGGACAACTGGGATCTGTTGTCCAATGGCCTTTTATTTTACATAAATAGCACCATGGTTTCTTTTCCTTGTTCTGATTAAAGGAGGATTTGGGCCCACCACCCCCACCAGAGTGTTTTTGTGGGCCTGATGAAGACTCATTTTTAGATTTGTCCCCACCCTTGTCAGAAGACTTACCATCCTTCTTTTTGTTGCCATCTTTGTCACCCCCTGTATGAACTTTTCTGTTCACTCTTGTTCTGACCCATTTGTCTGCCTTCTTTCCCAATTCTTGGGGAGAGGTCAGATCAGAGTCCACCAAGTACTGGTGCAACAAATCAGACACACAATTATTAGGAATATGCTCTCTCAGGATTAAGTTATACAGGCTGTCATAATCAGTAACTTTACTGCCATGTAACCACCCCTCCAAGGCCTTCACTGAATGGTCAATGAAATCAACCCAGTCTTGTGAAGACTCCTTTTTGGTCTCTCTGAACTTTATCCTGTACTGTTCAGTGGTTAAGCCATAACCATCCAGGAGTGCATTCTTAAGAACTTGGAAATTATTAGCATCATTTTCTTTCACAGTAAGGAGCCTATCCCTACCTTTTCCACTAAATAATAGCCATAGGATAGCAGCCCACTGCCTTTGAGGGACATCCTGTACAACACAGGCCCTCTCAAGTGCAGCAAACCACTTGTTAAAGTCATCCCCCTCCTTATAAGGGGGAACTATCTTGTGCAGATTCCTGGAATCATGCTCTTTTGCAGGATGACTATGGGGAATACTGCTGCTGCCACCATGGGTATCTAAACCCAACTTCTGTCTTTCCTTCTCTAATTCAAAAGACTGTCTATCCAAATCCAGCTGTTGCTTTTTAAGCTTCAGTCTGGTTTGTTCCACCCTCAATTTATTGAGTTCCCTCTCTAACATTCTGTCATCAGGGTTGGTGGGAGGGACATTCCTAGAAACAGAGCTATGATGGGAATGAACAGAAGGAGACCTGTCCCTTACAGAAGCCACCCTAACAGCTAGGTTAACAGAAACATTACTACCAATATGGTGAGAATAAATGCTTTTGCTATGATGTGAGACAACACTATTTATATGGTGTGGCTCATCATCATTACCATCTATGCTAGATTGTCTAGTAATGGGCAGGCTAGGAAGTTTCTTTCCTGAATCTTTTCCTGGGGGAGTCCCTGAATCAGATTGAGAACTATTAGGTACTTTTTCAACAGATGAGGCACCTATGGCCTTATCCTCTTCTCTAAGCATGTTAAGTAACAGTTCCAAGGAAGGATTCTTCCCTACACTCAAACCTCTCTCTATACAGAGACTCCTTGCTCTTTTCCAGCTAAGGTTGTCATATGCAAGTTTGGACAGATCAACATTTTGGCCTGTGCCAGACATTTTTAGAGAGAGTTAAAGTGATAGAAAAAGAGAAAAAAGTTTTCAGAACTTTTTGGAAAGACAGAAAAAAACTTTTTAAACTTTTAAGAACTTTTTGAAAGTTTAGAGGTACTTTTCAGCACTTCGAAAAGAGTGAAAAGAGGAAATGCAAAACTTTTTGCATATGTGTATATACACTGACCTTGTTTTGTATATTTTTCTCTTATGAAAAGTACAATGACAAGAGTGGTAAGTAGTCTTAAGCACTTATCCCACCACTGCACAACCAATGTAGGAGGCTGGACTGGCTTGTAGTGAGTACCAAGGGGTACTTGCACCTTGCACCAGGCCCAGTTATCCCTTATTAGTGTATAGGGTGTCTAGCAGCTTAGGCTGATAGATAATGGTAGCTTAGCAGAGCAGCTTAGGCTGAACTAGGAGACGTGTGAAGCTACTACAGTACCACTTAATGTCATATGCACAATATCATAAGAAAACACAATACAGAGTTATACTAAAAATAAAGGTACTTTATTTTTATGACAATATGCCAAAGTATCTTAGAGTGTACCCTCAGTGAGAGGATAGGAAATATACACAAGATATATATACACAATAGCAAAAATATGCAGTATAGTCTTAGAAAACAGTGCAAACAATGTATAGTTACAATAGGATGCAATGGGGAAACATAGGGATAGGGGCAACACAAACCATATACTCCAAAAGTGGATTGCGAACCACGAATGGACCCCAAACCTATGTGACCTTGTAGAGGGTCGCTGGGACTATTAGAAAATAGTGAGAGTTAGAAAAATAACCCTCCCCAAGACCCTGAAAAGTGAGTGCAAAGTGCACTAAAGTTCCCCTAAGGACAAAGAAGTCGTGTTAGAGGAATAATGCAGGAAAGACACAAACCAGCAATGCAACAACTGTGGATTTCCAATCTAGGGTACCTGTGGAACAAGGGGACCAAGTCCAAAAGTCACAAGCAAGTCGGAGATGGGCAGATGCCCAGGAAATGCCAGCTGCGGGTGCAAAGAAGCTTCTACTGGACAGAAGAAGCTGAGGTTTCTGCAGGAACGAAAAGGGCTAGAGACTTCCCCTTTGGTGGACGGATCCCTCTCGCCTTGGAAAGTCGTGCAGAAGTGTTTTCCCGCTGAAAGAAAGCCAACAAGCCTTGCTAGTCGCAAATCGTGCATTTGGCGTTTTTGGACACTGCTGGGGCCCAGGAGGGACCAGGAGGTCGCAAATTGGACCTGAAGAGAGAGGAGACGTTGAGCAAGACAAAGAGCCCTCACTAAAGCAGGTAGCACCCGGAGAAGTGCCAGAAACAGGCACTACAAGGATGCGTGAAACGGTGCTCGCCGAAGTCGCACAAAGGAGTCCCACGTCGCCGGAGACCAACTTAGAAAGTCGTGCAATGCAGGTTAGAGTGCCGTGGACCCAGGCTTGGCTGTGCACAAAGGATTTCCGCCGGAAGTGCACAGGGGCCGGAGTAGCTGCAAAGTCGCGGTTCCCAGCAATGCAGCCCAGCGAGGGGAGGCAAGGACTTACCTCCACCAAACTTGGACTGAAGAGTCACTGGACTGTGGGGGTCACTTGGACAAAGTTGCTGGATTCGAGGGACCTCGCTCGTCGTGCTGAGAGGAGACCCAAGGGACCGGTAATGCAGCTTTTTGGTGCCTGCGGTTGCAGGGGGAAGATTCCGTCGACCCACAGGAGATTTCTTCAGAGCTTCTGGTGCAGAGAGGAGGCAGACTACCCCCACAGCATGCACAAGCAGGAAAACAGTCGAGAAGGTGGCACTGGCCACTCAGAGCAGTCCAGTGTGCCAGCAGCACCTCTGTTTCCAAGATGGCAGAGGTCTGGAGCACACTGGAGGAGCTCTGGACACCTCCCAGGGGAGGTGCAGGTCAGGGGAGTGGTCACTCCCCTTTCCTTTGTCCAGTTTCGCGCCAGAGCAGGGGCTAAGGGGTCCCTGAACCGGTGTAGACTGGCTTATGCAGAATTGGGCACATCTGTGCCCAAGAAAGCATTTCCAGAGGCTGGGGGAGGCTACTCCTCCCCTGCCTTCACACCATTTTCCAAAGGGAGAGGGTGTCACACACTCTCTCAGAGGAAGTTCTTTGTTCTGCCATCCTGGGCCAGGCCTGGCTGGACCCCAGGAGGGCAGATGCCTGTCTGAGGGGTTGGCAGCAGCAGCAGCTGCAGTGAAACCCCAGGAAGGGCAGTTTGGCAGTACCAGGGTCTGTGCTACAGACCACTGGGATCATGGGATTGTGCCAACTATGCCAGGATGGCATAGAGGGGGCAATTCCATGATCATAGACATGTTACATGGCCATATTCGGAGTTACCATTGTGAAGCTACATATAGGTAGTGACCTATATGTAGTGCACGCGTGTAATGGTGTCCCCGCACTCACAAAGTTCAGGGAATTGGCTCTGAACAATGTGGGGGCACCTTGGCTAGTGCCAGGGTGCCCTCACACTAAGTAACTTTGCACCTAACCTTTACCAGGTAAAGGTTAGACATATAGGTGACTTATAAGTTACTTAAGTGCAGTGTAAAATGGCTGTGAAATAACGTGGACGTTATTTCACTCAGGCTGCAGTGGCAGGCCTGTGTAAGAATTGTCAGAGCTCCCTATGGGTGGCAAAAGAAATGCTGCAGCCCATAGGGTTCTCCTGGAACCCCAATACCCTGGGTACCTCAGTACCATATACTAGGGAATTATAAGGGTGTTCCAGTAAGCCAATGTAAATTGGTAAAAATGGTCACTAGCCTGTCAGTGACAATTTGGAAAGAAATGAGAGAGCATAACCACTGAGGTTCTGGTTAGCAGAGCCTCAGTGAGACAGTTAGTCACTACACAGGTAACACATTCAGGCACACTTATGAGCACTGGGGCCCTGGGTTACCAGGGTCCCAGTGACACATACAACTAAACCAACATATATACAGTGAAAAATGGGGGTAACATGCCAGGCAAGATGGTACTTTCCTACATTACATGTGCTGCAAAATACCACGCATTACCGGGAAACTACTATTTTAATGGACATCCGCATGCTTTGGGTGTGCTGGTGGAATTAACTCTAGGGGCCCTTGATGTTTAGTTTGCATTTGTGTGGATTTTCGATGCATTTGCGTGAAGATTTCTGACTCAAACTGTGTTTGCGTGAATTTTAAATATTTAACATGCATGCAGTCTGTATGTAGATGAAGATAGGATGGTATGGCCTGCAGTGTGTGGTAGAGTGGTTGGCCACATGTGGAAGAGCATGCAACTGCGGGCCACATTTATACTATCTTTGTGCAGCATTTCCTTTATTTTCTGACGCAAAAGCAGTGCATAGTTACAGAATACAATTGTAATCTGTAACTTTGTGCTGATTTTGTATCAATACATGATGGCAATGCTGCGCTACAAAAGTAAAAATTATGGTCTGTGTGTTTTGTGTGTAACTGTTGCAACAATATGTGTGCTTCTGATGGAACATCATGCAATACATTTGGTGTAATGCTCATGTATGAATGTGTTACAATTGGGTATCTACATCAGATGGCAATCAGAGATGTATAACAGCCATGATATGTGCGTGTAATATGTGTTGACTCATTTGATGTGTGTAGTTGTTTGACTTTGGGGACATTACATTTCCCACGACAAACAATACACAGGGGTCATTGAGGGCTATGTCAGATATGTTACCCCCCACATGTAAGTAATTGTTGGCTATGACTTTGTGGTGACTTGTGTGTAAACTACTCATATGTCGCCCATTTGTACATGTTTGATAGGTACAGTTTTTGCGACACTGTGCCTCAATTCCAATCATAATATTGTTGTGTACATGTCAGTTTGACTGATGAAAATTACCTATGTTACTCATGTTGCTGTGGTGGACCTGCAGCCCTGGCTGCATGTGTTCACATATTTAAACAGGTGTATTGCAAAAAAACATCATGTTCAAGTGTGTGGGCATGTTTACCCTCTGTCAGTATTGGGCTCCATGGTGTTTCGTGCCGCTCTAGTCAGGAGTCTACAACCCTTGAGTTCACAAAGGGGCTGATTCTAATTCTGGCGGGCGGCGGAGGCCGCCCGCCAGAATTCCGCCCCCATAATACCGCTCCGCGGTCAGAAGACCGCGGAGGGTATTATGAGTTTTTCCCTGGGCTGGCGGGCGGTCTCCAAAAGACCGCCCGCCAGCCCAGGGAAAAACTCCCTTCCCACGAGGATGCCGGCTCGTAATCGAGCCGGCGGAGTGGGAAGGTGCGACGGGTGCAGTAGCACCCGTCGCGTATTTCAGTGTCTGCAAGGCAGACACTGAAATACCTTGCGGGGCCCTCTTACGGGGGCCCCTGTCGTGCCCATGCCATTGGCATGGGCACGGCAGGGGCCCCCAGGGGCCCCGCGACCCCCCCTACCGCCATCCTGTTCATGGCGGCTTTCCCGCCATGAACAGGATGGCGGTAGGGGGGGTCAGAATCCTCATGGCTGCGGAGCGCGCTCCGCAGCCATGGAGGATTCAAACGAGCAGCGGAAAGTCGGCGGGAGACCGCTGACTTTCCGCTTCTGACCGCGGCTGAACCGCCGCGGTCAGAATGCTCGTTGGAGCACCGCCAGCCTGTTGGCGGTGCTCCCGTGGTCGGTGGCCCTGGCGGCCACCGGCCGCCAGGGTCAGAATGACCCCCAAAGTATCTTGCAAGGCAGAATTGTCCTAAAGCAGGAGAGCAGCTAAAGGCATACAAGGGGATAGGGCAGCTATGGTAAGGCAGATAATACAGAAGAGTGAATACAGAGCAACCTTAGTGTGGACAAATATGTAACGGGTCAGTAATGGACAAACACGCAGGGCTCATTACTAAGATTGTACACAGGGTAGGGCTCAGAACTTCCCACAGCAACAGGGAATGTCAGTGCCTCTGTGCATATTAATCTCACAGCTAGTCACCACGCACGCCCCATAAAAAGGTGGCCGCAGAAGTGAATCTCTGGACCATCGGGGCACCAACATGGTACATACATGAGACTAGCCCTTGTTTGTCGGGCTGGAGACACAGTAACAAATCCTAGAATACAGCCATAGCACACTGTCACTGTTAGGCACTAATGACGACATGCAAAACTAGACAAAGGATGGGGGCTGGATTAGCCTTCTGGAAACCAGGTGCCAGAACAAATACATTGTCAAACACTTCTATACAGGTGAGGACTGATAGTACACTTACCAGACACGATACCCCAAGAGGAAACAGAGGGCAAGGGAACCAACTAGGAGGCAAAGGCAGGCACAGGGATTAGGCTCTGGTTGACGCAAAGACTGGAATAGGTCAGTCAGAAACAAACATGAACAAGGCTGAGAAACAGGGAGCAAAGACTGACTGGAACAACCAGGAACAGCACTGTGTAAACAGAGTGCAGGTTCTGGCGTAATCAGGACTGTAACACAATCCAACAAGGGCTCTCGTACACAAATGAATTGTACTCCAATGCATGATGGGGAGCTTCAGGGAATGGCAGCTTCTAAGCTGTTCCAGGCAGCAGCAAGGCCAGGGCAGAGTCAAATGGCTGGGCTGCATGAGAGAGCTCACAGGTATGTGTAGCTTTAGTCTCTCACAAGTCCTGGAGGAGAGAATCCAGTATAAGGGGACAACTGGACTTTTCCCATAGGAAGAAATGGACAGAAGATTAGAGGTCTTACAGACTACCAGGTAGGGCATTATGGGACCTGAAGTCCATGTAGACTAATTTAGTTCTTCTATAGCATGCCATATGGAAAAGGGAAGTAAACAGGAGTCAGAATGGGAGTCTCGTGAGTGTTAATGATGATTCCCAGGGTACAGAAAGTCCATTTACAGCACCCCCTAGGGATGGGAGGGCAGAGGCTTAACACATGGCATTGTCAGGATTTATTACCAGGGACATGTGTTGTGACCATTACTTGTCATACCTGGGACACTCATGGTACCCATTTTCAGGATTGATGCACCTCTTGTCACACAAGCTCCTTGCATAGATGGCAAATGTCACACTTACTAATGTCAGGGGTCTGTCCGTACATTTCTGTTACCACTGATATTTCACATCCACTGCCTCATGTATGAGGTGCTTATTTACCTTATGATTGGAGGTGTCATAGTTGTGTGTCATGTGATACAGTAGATTATGTTGGCAGCGTGGATGTGTGTCATATGCTGTGGTCCTATGATTTCGTCCATTATATGTGAATTTCAAAAGATTTTTTTTTATATGCGTGTGATGTTTGCCGTACAATCATATGCATCACATGTGATGTTGCATCAGAAGTAGTCAAATTTGTCTATGTGACATGCTCCTTGAGATAATACTCACATTCCTGAAGAACATGTGATGGCGAAATAAGTAACCAGAGCAGGATTGTGTGATAAAGTGAGGTGTTTAATTACATATACTAACAAAGTGTTTAGAGTGACTGTTGGTGGAAAAAGGTTTTGAACAATCTGCTGTCTGCTGTGCATTCCTGCAGCTGGATGTTTCCCCTCATTCTCCCTGGCACCATCTGCCTCCTCCTCCTCCTCAGGCAGTTCTTGCTCGGGTGAATATAGGGGGATGTTCTTCCTAACACAAATGTTGTGCAGGGTGGCACAAGTCAATATGATCTTGCAGACCAATTCTGGGGCATATGGGAGGCTGCCTCCTGTGATGTCCAGGCATCTGAATCTGAACTTCAGGATGCCAAAGGTCTGTTCCACAATGGTGCATGCCCTCCGATGTGCCTCATTATAGTCACGTTCTGATGCTGTGATTGGTTTGGGGAATGGGGTCATGATCCATGGCTGGATCCCGTAACTCTGATCAGCTGAAAAACAAACTAGGAGTAAGTATTTTGTTAGTGCTTGCACCAGTAATGTCATGTAGTATGGCAGTTGATATCTTGTGTCGTCTGTGACTCATATGTGTTTGTGGCATTGTGTGAGATCCTGGGCTTCTGTGAGGTTTTTTCTGCATTGGGTTGTTTGACTTGACAACTTGTGTTTGGCTCATTGACCTGATATCTATGGTTTTGTTTCCAAACTGCAGTTCAGTATGTATGTACCATGCATTGTGTAGTGAGCAACATGTTATAGTGTGCTTTCACTGGAGGGGACATAATACTTCCACACACACAATAGATTCCGATGTGGCGGTAACATGGTTGCAGTACATGGCCTGGACATCCCATCCACTTAGACATATGTCATTGTAGATGAAATCCAGAAGTGAGGCCCTTTGATTAGGCTTGGTGACAATGCCCAACACATCTCCCTAAGTTGGTAGCACTGAGGTGTTCAATATTGACAATGCAAAAGTGTGACTTGGTTCTCTGTATACCTTTGTAGTTCCCTCTGCCAGTGGCTTATGTGCAACCGTGCACCTACACTACCCAACTTTCTCCAGGTAACTTGGATAACTGCTTTGTGGAGGTGGATGTATCTGTGCAGGAAGGGCCATCTCTCTGTCCATTTGTTATTTTGATTGAGAATTGACTCTTTCAGTGTGTGCAGCAGTGTGTAGTTTGCATTAGTGTCACATCAATATGTGTTCATAACACAGTCCACTTTCTTATTGGTACTTGGCAACGTCACCCCTGGAGTGATGTGTGATGTTGTGACTGCCTCAGTATTTCCATGTCACCTACATGTGAGTCAGCATCATCATGCTATGTGTCTCAGGGTGTTTGACCTGTAGCAGCACACATTGCACACCCCTTCCACAGTACTTATTGCTTGGGAGGGTGTGGTATTGACTATGTGGCCTAATGTAATAGTAAATAAATGGTTCATCTTCCAAATTGTACTTCCAGTGCAGGCCATGTCATTGTCACTGTGTGCTTTGACATTGGTCCCTTGTAGCTCTAGAGTGGCATCTTCTGGTATTGGCAGCCGTCATTTGTCCGTAGGTGTGTATCCCATTCTGTCAGGGTGTACAACATAACTACCTGTGTCACACCTCAGTGTCTTCCTACCCATGTGTCAATGTAGTAGTGTATGTATTGTGTGTCCCACAGGGTTGCTGTTCCGTGTGTATATTGCTAGGTTTATGGACTTACCGACAAGAAGGCCATTGCCACATCGTCTGTCGTGGAAGTGCTGATTGATGGTGCTGTGGTGAAAGTTGAAAGAATCATGTACACTCCCAGGATACTTGGCCAAGATGTTAGTAAACAATCCCTGGTGGTCAACTATGGCCTGCACATTTATGGAGTGGGTGTGTTTTCTGTTCCTGTATCGATGCTCTGTTGCAGCAGGCGGTACAATCCGGACATAGGTGTAGTCAACTGCACCTAGCAAATGCGGGTAGTCATGTATTTGGTAAAAGCCCTGTTTGATCTCCTGATGCTTCTGCTGTGTGTTGGGGAAGCTGATGGGTGTGAGGGAGATGATGGCATCAAGGACCTTGGGAAGGAAGACGAAGAATGAGGGCTGTGATACCTAGGTGACCAGGGCACCCGTTGTTTGGAAGGAGCCACTTGCCAACATGTGGAGGACAGCTAGCTGCTTGGTCGCCGGTGGTATATTGTGTGGTGTCTGCAGGCTGGCTGTTATATGTGTCTCAATTTGGCGCAGCAGCTGCTGTATAGCTTGCCAGTTGAGTCTGTAGCTCCGGATGATATCCTGTTCCCTGAAGCCTTGGAGGGTTGTCCTGGACCTGAAGACCCACTCCTGCCTTCGGCGTTGCCTTTGGGGACCACATTGGGGTGGTGGTGGTTGCTGCTGTTGGTCCTGTGCTCTGCGTCGTCTGGCATGCTGCATCAGTATCACCTCCATGTTGTCCTTCTTGTGCAATAATGTTGTTTGTGTGTGTTTTCCTTAAGTAGTGGTGTGTTTGCCCCATTTTAACTCCTGCCCTGACCCAGGTGTTAAAATTTGATGTAAATCAGGCTTTGCGTCTTTTTTCGAGTCTGCCTCCCACCCGTGCGTCATTTTTGCCCTGCTGGATAAAAATGGCGCTAGGGTGTTTGAGTCATTTTTTGGACAAGAATGCCTACCTTGCATCTCATTGATGCAAGGCAGTTTCACGCATCCTTAAAATGACGCAAACTCCATATTTCTGACGCAAGTCATATCTAGCATCAAACATAAATATGACCTTAAGTTTGTGCCGGAATTGTGAAAAAAAAAAACGAAAATCAGTCGCAAACAGAGTATACATATGCCCCTAAGGCCCATATTTATACTATGTTTGCACCAGATTTGAGTCATTTTTCTTAGCAAATCTAGTGCTAACTTAACTCTGTATTTATATTTTGACGCTAGACCCACTCAGTGCCATGTTGGGGGGGACCATTTCAGGGCCACCAATGTCACTTAAAAAAACAAAAAAACTTATTCTACTTACCCTACTTACATGAGATGGGGTCCCCCATCCTGTGGTGTCCGTCTGGTGTGGGTGAGGGTGTTCCTGAGGCTTGGAGTGGGCACCTGTGGGCTCTTTCCATGGTGCTTGGCCATGGAAATGGGTCCACAGGTCCCCTAATGCCTGCCCTGACCCAGGCGTTAAATAATAGCGTTAAGCAGACTTAGCGCCATTATTGAGGTCGGCCTCCCTCTCGTGCACCTTTTTTGCACAGGAGGATAGACAAGGCACTAGGACCTTAGAGTCATTTTTTAGATGGGAACGCCCACCTTGCATCTCATTCACGCAAGGTGGTTTCCGCATACAAAAAATTACTTTAACTCTAATATTTTGGCGCTAGACAGGTCTAGTGTCAAAATATAAATAAGGAGTTCATTTTGCACTGAATTAGTTTTAAAAAAATTACACAATTACAGCACAAACAGAGATTAAATATGGTCCTTATTCTGATTACCTGACTGCCATCCTCTGCAAAGGTTAGCAACACAAAAGGTTGATAGACGGAGTGCTGAACAATGCAAACACTCACCCACAGTCACAGATCTGGGTTTAATCAATCGTTCTTTTGCTCACCATGCCATCCCAGTTCGGACCCAGCCATATGCAAATCAGTCTTGACCCTGTCCCTCACGCGAACAGTCCAGCCCAAACTGCCATGCCAGGTCCTGCCTGGACCAGAAGCAAGCATCCTGGGACCGGTTTCAGGGTATCACCCTTCATCAGCCAGGCTAGTTTGAATTGAATGGCACAGTTAGCACGGGACGCACGTCTGGGTATACCCTTCCCACTTAGGGCAACTTTAGCAACACAAAAGGATGATGGACTGAGTGCTGAACAATGCAAACACTCACACCTCATCGCAGATTTGGGTTTAATCAATCCTTCTCCTGCTCACCATACCACTCCAGTTTGGACTCAGCCATATGCAAATCAATCTTGATCCTGTTATTCAGGGGAACAGTCCAGACAGAACTGCCAAGCCAAGTCACCCCAGGCTGGGACTGGTTTCACATTATCATTCTTCATCAGCCAAGCTAGCTTTAATCCAGTGACACAGTGAGCAAGGGACCCACGTCTGGGCATGCCATTCCCACTTAGGGCAACTTTAGCAACACAAAAAGATGATAGATGGAGTACTGACCAATGCAAACACTCACCCCCAGTCAAAGATCTGCATTGAATCCATCATTATTTTGCTCACCATGCCACCCAAGTTTGGACCCAGCCATATGCAAATCAGTCTTGACCCTGTTCCTCATGGTAACAGTCCAGCCTTAATTGCCAAGCCAGGTCCTCCCTGGACTGGAAACAAGCATCCTGGGACCGGTTTCAGAGTATCAACCTTCATCATCCAGGCTAGCTTGATTCCATTGGCACATAGAGCACAGAACCCACGTCTGGGCATACCCTTCCCACTTAGGGTAACTTTAGCAGAACAAAAGGATTATGGGTGGAGTGCTGAACCACACAAACACTCACCCCCAGTCACAGATCTGGTTTGCTGGGTTTAATCCATCGTTCTTTTGTTCATCATGCAAACCCAGTTTTGACTCTGTTCCTCCTGGTAACAGTCCAGCCCGAAATGCCAAGCCAGGTCCTCCCAGAACCAGAAACAAGCATTCTAGAACCAGTTTCAGAGAACCACCCTTCATCAGCCAGACTAGCTTGAATCCAGTGGCACAGTGAGCTCATGACCCACTTCTGGGCCTACTCTTCCCATGCAGAGCAACTTTAGCAACACAAAAGATGATGGACAGAGTGCTAAACAATGTAAACACTCACCCCCAAACACAGACCTGGGTCTGAGCTATTGTTCTTTTGATCACCTTACCACCCCAGTTTGAACCCAACCATATGCAAACCAGTCTTGACCCTGTTCCTCATGGGAACAGTCTAGACCAACTGCTAAGCCAGGTCCTCTCTAGACCAGAAACAAGCATCCTGGGACTGGTTTTATGTTATCATCCTTCATCAGCCAGGCTAGCTTGAATCCAGGGTTACAGTTAGCACAGGACCCACGTCTGGGCATGCCCTTCCCACTTAGGGCAACTTTAGCAACAGAAAATAATGATCGACGGAGTACTGACCAATGCAATCACTCCCCCCAGTCACAGATCTGTGTTTACTCCATAATTCTGTTGCTCACCATGCCACCCCAATTTGGACCCAGCCATATGCAAATCAGTCTTGACCATGTTCCTCATGGGAACAGTCCAGCCCGAACTGCTAAGCCATATCTTCCCTCCACCGAAAACAAGCATTCTGAGACCAGATTTAGGGTATCAACCTTCATCAGCCAGGCTAGTTTGAATTGAATGGCACAGTGAACACAGGACCCATGTCTGTGCATACCTTTCCCACTTAGGGAAAGTTTAGCAACACAAAAGGATGATGGACAGAGTGCTGAACAATGCAAACACACCCCCATCACAGATTTGGGTTTAATACATCCTTCTCTTGCTTACAATACCACTCCAGTTTGAACTCAGCCACATGCAAATCAATCTTGACCCTATTTTTCATGGGAACAGTCCAGACCAACCTGCCAAGCCAGGTCACCCATGGACATAAAACAAGCATTCTAGGACCTGGTTCACAATATCATTCTTCATCAGCCAAGCTAGCTTGAATCCAATGGCACAGTGAGCACAGGATCCACATCTGGGCATACCCTTCCCACTTAGGACAACTTTAGCAACACAAAAGAATGATGGACGGAGTGCTGAACAATGCAACACTCACCCCTAGTCACATATCTGAGTTTAATCCATCGTTCTTTTGCTCACCATTCCACCCCAGTTTGGACACAGCCATATGCTAATCAGTTTTGACCCTGTTCCTCACGGAAACAGTCCAGACCAAACTGCCAAGCCAGGTTCCCCCTAGACCGGAAACAAGCATTCTGGGACCAGCTTCAGGGTATCACAAACATCAGCCAGGCTAAGTGAATCCTGTGGCACAGTGAGCACGGGACCCACATCTATTTATGCCCTTCCCACTCAGAGCAACTTTAGCAACACAAAAGGATTATGGAGAGTGTGCTGGACAATGCAAACACCCACCCCAAGTCAAAGATCTGTGTTTAATCCATCATTCTTGTGCTCACCATGCCACCCCAGTTTGAACCCAGCCATCTACAAATCAGTCTTGACCATGTTCCTCATGGGAACAGTCCACCCTGAACCAGAAACAAGCATCCTGGGACCAATTTCAGGGTATCAACCTTCATGAGCCAGGCTAGCTCAAGTCCAGAGGCACAGTGAGCACAGGACATACTTCCTGGCATACCCTTACCCCTTAACTTTAGCAATACAAAAGGATGATGGACAGAAAGCTCAACAATGCAAAAACTCACCCCAGCCAAAGGTCTTGGTTTAATCCATCATTCTTATGCTCACCATGCCACCCCAGTTTGCACCCGGCCATATGCAAATCAGTTTTGACCATGTTCCTCATGGAAACAGTCCAGCCCAAAGTGCCAAGCCAGGTCCTCCCTGAACCAGCAACAAGCATCCTGGGAGAGATTTCTGGGTATCAGCCAGGCTAGCTTAAATCCAGTGGCACAGTGAGCACGGGACCCACGTCTGAGCATACCCTTCCCACTTAGGGAAACTTTAGCAACACAAAAGGATGATGGACAGAGTGCTGAACAATGCAAACACCCAGCCTCAGACACAGATCTTGATTTAATCCATTGGTATTTTGCTCACTTTGCCACCCCAATTTGGACCCAGCCATATGCAAATCCATCTTGACCTTGCTCCTCATGGGAACAATCCAGACAAAACTGCCAAGCCATGTCCTCTGTAAACCTGAAACAAACATTCTGGGAACAGTTTCAGGGTATCACCCTTCATCAACCAGGCTAGCTTGAATCCGGTGGCACAGTGATCATGGGACCCAAGTCTGGGTATACCCTTCCCACTTAGAATAACTTTAGCAACACAAAAGGATGATGGATGGAGTGGTGTCCATCTGGTGAGGGTGAGGGTGTTCCTGGGGCTTGGAGTGGGCATCTGTTGGCTCTTTCCATGGTGATTGGCCATGGAAATGGGTCCACAGGTCCCCTAATGCCTGCCCTGACCCAGGCATTAAATAATTGCGCTAAGCAGACATAGGCCCTCATTACAACCCTGGCGGTCGTTGTGAAAGCGGCAGTAAGACCGCCAACAGGCCAGCAGTAAAAAAAATGGATTCACGACCATGGCGGAAACCGGCAACACAGACAGCCACTTTAACACTCCGACCGCCACGGCGGTAGAAACAAACAGCATGGCGGAAGACAATGTGCCGCCCACACTATTATGAGAGGCCAATGCGCCACCTTTTCCAGGGCGGATTCAATGCGAACAAAAACACGGTGGAAACAGAACTTGGAAGGGGAAACACTCACCTCTACACAACCCACGAGGAACCAGGACGCCATGGAGCCAGAACTCCAAATCCTCCCCGCGATAGTATTCCTGCTCCTCTACCAGGATCAGGAGAGATGGCGGTAACAACCACAGTGAGTACTGCACCTACAACACAGGGAAGGGGGGAGGGAAAAGAGAGTGACACACACACGCAACACCCCCACCCTCACCCACAACAACATACACACTAATACATGCTGCAACATTACATTTACACCCCCTATACCCCCCTGGAAGAACGCAATGACAAAAGGAAATGATTGTAACGATTGTAATCTGGAGGGGGCTTTGTGCCCAGAGAGCTTCAACCTGCCAAGGACTGAGGTAGTGGATGTGACACTCCACTGACGGTGGTGCAACATGCAAGCTGGCCAGGCTCCTGGAACTGACCACCAGCCTCGTACGACTGACCACTGGGATGGCAGCCAGGTCTGCGGTGGTGCCACTGGCTCAGGATATCGCAGGGCCGCTGGTGGTGGTGTCAGTAGTGGCGGTGCTGGCGGCTGTGTCAGTAGCGGCGGTGCTTGCTGCAGACTCTGTGGCATCGGTGCTGGTGGAGGGCTCTGTGGAATCGGTGCAGGCGGCGGGCTCTGTGGCATCTGTGCTGATGGCGGGCTCTGTGGAAATGGTGCAGGCGGCGGTCTTTGTGGCGGCGGTGGTGGTGGCGGGCTCACTGACTGCGGTGCTGGTGGCGGCCTCACTGACTGCGGTGCTGGCAGTGGTGTTAGTAGCGGTGGTGCTGGTGGCGGGCTCACTGACAGCGGTGCTGGTGAAGGGCTCAGTGTCTGCGGTGCTGGTGAAGGGCTCAGTGCCTGCAGTGCTGGCAGCGGTGTCTGTGGTGGCAGGGCTGGTGGCGGTTCCGGTGGCTGTCTTGTCCGCCGTGCAGGTTGGCATCGACGTGGACCTGCCTTTGATTTTTTTGGCCCTTCCCCACCTTGGATGGTAGCGCAGCTGTCTTCCCACTTTCCACTTTTGTTTTGCCTGAGCCCTTGGTGGCAGGTGTTTTCCCCTTCTCCCTCCGGGATGTGGGCAACTTTTTCTGTTTTGGAGGTGGAGGAATGTCCTTGCCCTCGCTCCTTGGGACACTAGCAGCCCTGTTGCTTGGCGCACTCCAAAATCCCGCTATTGCTGGCACCACTGTGCCCAGTGATGTGGTGGCTGGGGTGCTGGGTTGGGACCTGGAAAGGCGGGCCCTAGGGGACGGGGGGGAGGTGTAGGGAAGAGGTTAACATTTGATAGGAAAAGCTTTTTAGACACATTGGGACGGATAGATGGAGGGGGTTTAGGAGTGGAGGAATAGGTAGTAGATGTAGGAGGTGTACGTTTGCTGACTTTGGGTGAAGGTGCATGGGCTGGAGGCTGTTGTGAGGTGGATGGCTGTTGGGTGGGTGTGTGCCTGCGTTTGTGTACTTTGGGAGGAGGGCTCACAGACACACTGGTAGAGGACACAGAGGATGTGTAAATGGTAGTGGGGTGGTGAGTGCATGTGAGCGGTGTGTGCTGATGGGCGTGCTATGATGGAGTTAGTGGCTGAGGATGTAGTGCATGCAGGTGTGAGTGGAGACAAGACTGAGAAGGAAGAGGACGACGTGGAGGAGGAGGACACAGTGGAGGCAGTGGATGTTGGTATGTCTGCATGGGAATTATGCTTGTGTGAGTGCCTGTGGGATGTGTGGTGCTTATGTTTGCCTGAGCCACCCTTGTGTGATGAGGTGTGTGCATGCTGGTCTGATGGTGTGCTTGGGATAGGCTGAGGTACAGGGGATTGGGTCTGAGTGGAGGAAGTTGGGGGGGAGGCTGGACACAGGGACAATGGCTGCCATCAGTGCTGAGGCCAGAGCCTGAAATGCTCTCTGTTGGGCTGCCTGGCCAGAATTAATGCACTCCAGGTATGCATTTGTTTGTTGCAAATGCCTCTTGACACCCTGGATGGCATTCAGAATGGTAGATTGCCCAACAGTGAGGGATCTCAGGAGGTTAATAGCCTCCTCACTGAGGGCAGCAGGGCTGACTGGGGCAGGGCCTGAGGTGCCAGGAGCGAAGGAGATGGCCACCCTCCTGGGTGAGCGGCCACGGGACACACGCTGAAGGGTTGCTGGGAGGGGGGTGCTGGTAGGGGGGGTGGTGGCTGTACCTGTTGATGCGGGGAGCACAGAGGGGCCCGCCATTGCAAGGGAGCTCCCATCAGAGGAGGAGTCACTGAAGCCACCTCCTGTCCCTCCCGTGGAGCTCCCCTCGCCCTCCGTCCCACTAGTGGCTTCAGCCTCCGTTGTCTCGCCCTCCAAGTCCAAGTGGGATGCAGCTCCCTCCTGCTCTGGTGCCATTGCTCCTCCGCCTGATGATGCTATTGCACACAAGAACAGGGAGACCACAAAAGGGGTGGGGGAAAGACAGAAGAAAGACATGTTCAGTGCATGCAATACCACTTCCGTTGGTGGACACTACAAACACAGCAGCCCTCTGCACTACGCCATGCACTTAGAGTTCCTAGAGTAATCACATGCCCATGGGGTACAAGGCCTATGCCCGATTGCTGCACACATGGAAGTCACAGGAGCCTGACTAGGTGTAGATGGCTCTTACCAATGGTGGGGTTGGGGCGCCACATAGCCTGCCTCACAAAGGGTCCTTGCCTACAAAGCTCGCCCTGGCCTAGGGTAACCCGCTGCCCACCTCCCCCACCCAGACACCTCGTAATGCGCGCAGAGTCAGATGGATGTGATGGTGCTCACCACCTTGTGGCTGCTGTGATGCCCTCAAGCACCCATCCAACTCCAGATATGCCACCGCCAGGATCCGGAACATCAGGGGGGTCATGGTGCTACGAGCACCCCTCCCACGTTGGGAGGCCATCCCCACCTGGGCCTCCGCCGTCTTCTTGCTCCAGCAGCGAATGTCCTCCCATCTTTTATGGCAGTGGGTGCTTCGTCTGTGGTGGACCCCCAGGGTCCGGACGTCCTTGGTGATGGCACGCCAAATATCCTTCTTCTGGTGGGTGCTGACCTAGAGGAATAGTACAGGGGAAAAGGAAAATCTTTAACCGTCCAGACTGTCACAGTCATTGGCCCACGTTCCCACCCTTGCCCTGACGCACATACACTCACTGTCCGCACATGCAGGCCTCAGTCCCCCCTCATGTATCTTCCATCCACACCACTCCAAACAGGCATTGCCCATGCAGCATGCTCACAGTATACTCCCCTGTTTGTCTGGAGGACCACACAGTTGTGTGTACTAGGGGAGGACCCCATTCACTAACTTCTGCAACTCCTCCGAAGTGAAGGCAGTGGCCCTTTCCCCAGACACATGAGCCATCGTCGCTTCCAGACTGAGGTCACAACAGCACTTGCAGTGTAGGTCCTCTCCTGTCGAAAGTCAGGTACCAAGTGAGTGAACAGACAGAAAATGGCAGTCACGTCCACGGTGGTGCGTACCGTCACTGCCGGCGTACATCGTCATTGGCTCCTGGGACCCATAGGGTCCAATGTCAACCAATGCAGGATTGCGTGCGGTCTTCGACCGCCTACCGCGACGGTGTAGAACACCAGTGCAGTTACCTGATATCCCCTTGTCCCACATTTCAGGTAAGGCAGCCACCATTCCAGGGGGCCACATGGCATTAATAATAACTGCGTCACACCTATCTAGGCCTTGCATACACACAGTAACAGGCACATTGCGGATTTACAAATGTTTGCTACTGACATTTAGTTATACCTCAGTGTTGGCTGACTCAATGCTCTCTGTTCTCCTCCATAGGGCACGTCCGCTGGGGCACGTGGTGAGATGGCGGCATCCTCCGGTGTACAGACCGCTGGTGGACCTGTCGACAATGGAAGACAGACACTTAATAGTCACCTACAGAGTTGATCGTGCATTAATCCAGGAACTGTGTACCCAGTTGGAGCCAGACCTGATGTCAGCAATCCACCATCCCACAGGAATCCCCCCTCTAGTGCAGGTCCTGTCAGTACTCCATTTCCTGGCAAGTGGGTCTTTTCAAACAACAGTGGCCATTGCATCAGGGATGTCCCAGCCTATGTTCTCAAACGTGTTGTCCAGAGTGTTGTCTGCCCTGCTGAAACACATGAGCAGCTACATTGTTTTTCCTCAGGTGGAGGAATTGCCAACTGTGAAAGGTGACTTCTAAGCCCTGGGACATATCCCCAACATCATAGGTGCCATTGATGGGACATGTGTGGCCTTGGTACCCTCAGCAGGAGTGAACAGGTGTACAGAAACGGGAAGAGCTATCATTCAATGAATGTGCAGATGGTGTGCTTGGCCGACCAGTGCATCTCCCATGTGAATGTCAAGTTTCCTTGCTCTGCGCATGGCGCTTACATTCTGAGGAATAGCAGCATCCCTTATGTGATGGGGCAACTCCAGAGGCACCGTGTGTTGCTAATAGGTGAGTACAAGGACCCTATACCCTGTGAATAGTTGTCTCGGTCTGGGGTTGTCCCTATGGGTTAGTGTGTGTCTAACAGTTGTCCCTCGACTTTTGCAGGTGACTCTGGGCACCCCAACCTGTCATGGCTACTGACCCCAGTGAGAAATCCCAGGACAAGGGCAGAGGAACGCTACAATGAGGCACGTGGGTGAGCTAGGGGAGTGATTGAAAGGACCTTCAGCCTCCTGAAGGCCAGGTTCCGGTGCCTCCATATGACAGGTGGTTCTCTCTACTGCTCACCAAAGAAGGTATGCCAGATCATCGTGGCCTGCTGCATGCTGCACAACCTGGCATTGCGACAACAGGTTCCTTTTCTGCAGGATGATGGTCCGGAAGGCGATCTTGTGGCAGCTGTGGAGCCTGTGGACAGAGAAGAAGAGGAGGCAGAAGAAGAGGATATCGACAACAGAAACAACGTTATCCAGCAATACTTCCAGTGAGACACAGGTAGGAAGATGTCACTGCCTCACACCTCTCATATAATTGTTAGACTTATCATATGTCAGTCACTTTCACCCAGTGTATGGACCTTGACTTGTCACTTTGCCTTTCCATTTCACAGATGTGGGTCCCACTGTGTGACCTCTGCTATATTACCTCATGGACTAGTGCAGTGTTACATCGTTATGTTGACAATACAATCGACATTGCTATATTCCATAGTTATTGCAAATACACATTTGTGAAAGCACAGACTGACTCCAGCTTGTTTTGTGAATCAAGGGTGTTTATTTCAGTGCAAAATAGTGGAGGGGGTTGTAAAACGGGCAAGGGTGATGGTGGAGGAATGTCCATGGCAGAGTCCAGTCTATTTGTTTCAGAGGTGCATTGTCCAAAGGGGCATAGGAAGTGGAGCTAGGGCAGTTGATGGATGGAGAGGGTGATGAAGTGGGACAGAGGGATGACATTCAGGGGGGTCTCACTTTCTGCAGGGGGTCTTGGCATTGTTCTCCGTCTTTGTCCTAGATCTCAGAGACCATTTGCGGGGTGGTTCTCCTTCTGCAGGGGGTGGGGTGCTGGTGTCGTGGTCCTGTGGCGATGCTTCCTGTCCACTAGCGCCGGCAGAGGTGGTGGGCTGTTCATCATCCAGGCTAGTGTCAGGGGCCCCTTGTTGTGCCACAGTGTCCCTCCTGGTGTTAACAAGGTCCTTCAGCACCCCTACAATGGTGGTTAGGGTGGTGTCGATGGACCTACGTTCCTCCCTGATCCCCAGATACTGTTCCTCCTGCAGCCGCTGGGTCTCCTGAAACTTGGCCAGTACCGCTGCCATCGTCTCCTGGGAATGATGGTACGCTCCCATGATGTTGGAGAGGGCCTGGTGGAGCGTGGGTCCCTGGGTCTGTCCTCCCCCTGTCGCACAGCAGTAATCCCAGTTACCCGGTTTTCCTGTGCCTCTTTCCCCTGAACCGTGTGCCCACTGCCCCCAGGTCCCTTTTGTTCTTGGGTTTGTGGGTTAGCTTGGGTTCCCTGTAGTGGTGGACACACTGCTGCTTGACGTGTCCTGGGAACAGAGGGATGGGCCTGCTGGGTGGGTGCTGTGCTGGTGTTTCCTGAGGGGGGAGGCTCTGTGATGGCATGTGCCAGTGTGTGGGGAACGGACTGTCCCGAGGTCCCAGATGGGCCGGGCTTGTCATCTAGATCCAGTTGGACAGAGCTGCTGTCATCACTGTGGGCCTCTTCTGTGGGGGGGGTGGACATGTCTGGAACCTCCTTTCCGGTGAGGTTGGGATGGGGTCCTGCAGGGGTGTAAAGGCATGATTATTGCATCTGTGTGTGCCATCGTGTACAATGGGTGGGTGACCCTGTACCCCAATGCCTATATTCTTGTCTAGGACCTTGTGTGATATTTGGTTTGGGGATCTTTGTGGGTATCTGTAGTGGAAATGCTTTGGTGATGGGTGTACATGCTTTGATGTTGCATGCAGGGCTTGGTGTTGGGATGGGTGGTTTGTGATAGTGGTACATATGTGAGGTGTTGGAGTGATGGGGGTGAGGGTGGGGGTATGTGATAGCATGCAGGTAGGGTGGGGGATGAAGTAGTTAAAATCTGAGTTACCAGAGTCCATTCCTCCTGCTGCTCCTGCGAGGCCCTCAGGGTGCAGTATAGCCAAGACCTGCTCCTCCCATGTTGTTAGTTGTGGGGAAGGAGGTGGGAGTCCGCCGCCAGTCATCTGAACTGCAATCTTGTGTCTTGAGACCACGGAACGCACCTTCCCCGTAGGTCGTTCCACCTCTTTCTGATGTCATCCCTAGTTCTTGGATGCTGTCACACTGCGTTGACCCTGTCTACGATTCTGCATCATAGCTCCATCTTCCTAGCTGTGGAGGTGTGCTGCACCTGTGATCGGAATAGCTGTGGCTCTACCAGGACGATTTCCTCCACCATGACCCTGAGCTCCTTCTCAGAGAACCTTTGGTGTCTTTGCGGTGCCATGGTGTGGTGTGGGAGATGGGTGAGGTGGTTTGTGTTGTGATTTGTGAGGGGATGTGTTTGTGTGTGTTGTCTGAGGTGCGTGGATGTTGTGTGAGTGATGGTGTTGTGTGCCTGTGGATGCTAGTATTGTTGATGGTGGTGTCTCTCTCTGGGCTTCTTTCTCAATTTTTGTCATAGGGGTTTGTAGGTGATATGGGTGTGTGTTTTATATTGTATTGAGTGTGGGTGTAGTGTGTGTATGTGTATCAGGTGTGTGTATTTCGAATTGTCCAATGTGGTTGTGTTTTGTAAATGTGTGTGTATCTTGAGCGCGGCGGTCTGTACCGCCAATGGAATACTGCGGTTGAAAGACCGCTGCGTGGATTTGTGGGTCGTGATAGTGTGGGCGTATTCCTGTTGGCGTGCAAGTGTTGGTTTTGTTATCGCCAGTTTATCACTGACCTTTGGTGTGGCGGACTTGTGTGGGTGTCTGGATTTTGGCAGATTCCGGCCTGTGGGTCGTAATAGCTGTAGTGAAATTCTGCCGCCGCAGCGGTGTGTTGGCGGTCTTCTGCACGGCAGTAAGCGGGATTTACTGCCAATGTTGTATTGAGGGCCTATATGCTGATCACACCTACAACCTGTCCAAGAAACATCCATTCAACCTAGACATATCTCAGATCACTCATGTATAACATTATCTCTCTCATAGCACTCATCAACTATACCACAACATTTGTGGAGACTCAGTGATGACATCTTACAAGATCAAACACAACGCAAATTCATGACATAAAACAAAGACCTCCCTTATTATTCGCTTGGATGCCCTAAAAGTGATGATTAGAGGTTCTTTAATAAATATACGTTCACATATTAATAAGGAACGAAACAAAACTATACCATTGTTAGAAAAATAAATTACATTTCTTGAAATTCTGTACTGGCAGCATGATGACACCTTAATTTTCAAAGATCTGAGTGTAGGAGGTTGTCATGGCTTATAGTGGGTACCTGGTGGTACTTACAGCTTGTGGCCAGGTCCAGTTATCCCTTATTAGTAGATTAGTAGTGTTCTAGCAGCTTAGGCTAATAGAGGTAGCTATAGCAGAGCAGCTTAGGCTGAACTAGGGCACATGCAAAGCTCCTACTATACCACTTATATCATATAGCACTATATCATAAGAAACACAATCCTCAGAGTTACTAAAAATAAAGGTACTTTATTTTAGTGACAATATGCCACCAGTATCTCAGAGGATATACTCCCTTAGGAGGTAAGTAAAATACACAAAATATACACACAACCCAAAATCAGGTAAGTAAAACACTTAGAAAAGTAGTGCAAACACTGTAGAACACAATAGAATGCAATAGAAGACAATAGGCCTAGGGGCAACACAAACCATATACTCCAAAAGTGGAATGCGAACTACAAATGGACCCCAGGCCTAGTGTAGTGTGTACAGGGTCGCTGGAGTGTAAGAAAACACTAAGGGTGTCCAAGATACCCCACCCCAAGACCCTGAAAAGTAGGAGTAAAGTTACACAGCTACCCCAGAAAGACAGGGAAGTCGAGATAGGGGGTTGTGCAAAGACAACAACTGACTGCAAAGCACTGAAGACGGATTCTGGACCTGAGGACCTGCAAAGGAAGGGGACCAAGTCCAAGAGTCACGCAAGTGTCCGGGGGGCAGGATCGCACTAAACCCCGGACGAAGGTGCAAAAAGGCTGCCTCTGGGTGGAAGAAGCTGAAAATTCTTCAAGAACAGAAAGCGCCAGGAACTTCTCCTTTGGTCAGAGTATGTTCCACGGTGTGCTGGAGGATGCAGAGTTGTTTTCACACAGAACGACTACAAACAAGCCTTGCTAACTGCAAGTGTCGCAGTTGAAGATTTTGGGTGCTGCCAGGGCCCAGGAAGGACCAGGAGGATGCCCCTTGGAGGAGGAGGCAGAGGGGGTGCTCAACAACAGAGACAGTCCCTGCAGATGCAGGCAGCACCTGCAGAAGCACCTGAACAGGCATTCAAGAAATCTGAGCACAGTGGTCATCTCAGCACAACAAAAGAGGGTCCCACGAAGTCAGAGGTCAACTCAGCAAGTTGGGCAATGCAGGACGGAGTGCTGGGACCTGGGCTGTGCTGTGCTCAAAGGAAGTCTTGCAAAAGTGCACAGAAGCCCTAGCAGCTGCAGATCATGCAGTACACAGGATTACTGTCTGGCTTGGGGAGGCAAGGACTTACCTCCCCCAAATTTGGACAGAAGGACCACTGGACTGTCGGGATCACTTGGATCCAGCTCCTGTGTTCCAGGGACCACGCTCGTCCAGAGGAGAGGGGACCCAGAGGACCAGTGATGCAGAAGTTTGGTGCCTGCGTTAGCAGGGGGAAGATTCTGTTGACCCATGGGAGGTTTCTTCTTGGCTTCAAGTGCTGGGTGAAGGCAGACAGCCCTCAGAGCATGCACCACCAGGAAACAGTCGAGAAAGCTGACAGGATTAGGAGCTACAATGTTTGCTGGTAGTCATCTTGCTACTTTGTTGCAGTTTTGCAGGCGTCCTGGAGCAGTCAGCGGTCGATCCTTGGCAGAAGTTGAAGAGAGAAGTGCAGAGGAACTCTGGTGGGCTCTTGCATTTGTTATCTGAAGAGAAACCCACGAGAGAGACCCTAAATAGCCCTCAGAGGAGGACTGGCTACCTAACCAGGTAGGAGCATATCACAAGGGGTCTCTGACATCCCCTGCTGGCACTGGCCACTCAGAGGTCTCCATTGTGCCCTCACACCTTTGCATTCAAGATGGCAGAGGTCTGGGACACACTGGAGGAGCTCTGGGCACCACCCCTGGGGTGGTGATGGACAGGGGAGTGGTCACTCCCCTTTCCTTTGTCCAGTTTCGCACCAGAGCAGGTGCTGGAGGATCCCTGAACCAGTGTAGACTGATTTATGCAAGGAGGGCACCATCTGTACCCTTCAAAGATTTCCAGAGGCCAGGAGAGGCTACTCCTCTCAGGCCCTTAACGCCTAATTCCAAAGGGAGAGCGTGTAACACCCTCTCTCGGAGGAAATCCTTTGTTCTGCATTCCTGGGACTGGGCTGCCCAGACCCCAGGGGGGCAGAAACCTGTCTGAGGGTTGGCAGCAACGGTAGCTGCAGAGAAAACCCCAGAGAGCTAGTTTGGCAGTACCAGGGGTCCATGCTGGAGCCCCGGGGATGAATGGGATTGGCACCCCAATACCAGAGTTGGCTTGGGTGGACAATTCCATGATCTTAGACATGTTACATGGCCATGTTCGGAGTTACCATTGTGAAGCTACACATAGGTATTGACCTATATGTAGTTCACGCGTGTAATGGTGCCCCCGCACTCACAAAGTCCGGGGAAATTGCCCTGAACAATGTGGGGGCACCTTGGCTAATGCCAGGGTGCCCTCACACTTAGTAACTTTGCACCTAACCTTCACTAAGTGAGGGTTAGACATATAGGTGACTTATAAGTTACTTAAGTGCAGTATAAAATGGCTGTGAAATAACTTAGACGTTATTTCACTCAGGCTGCAATGGCAGTCCTGTGTAAGAATTGTCTGAGCTCCCTATGGGTTGCAAAAGAAATGCTGCAGCCCAAATACCCTGGGTACCTAGGTACCATATACTAGGGGGATTATAAGGGTGATCCAGTGTGCCAATTAGAAGTGGTAAAATGAGTCACTAGCCTGCAGTGACAATTTTAAAAGCAGAGAGAGCATAAACACTGAGGTTCTGGTTAGCAGAGCCTCAGTGATACAGTTAGGCACCACACAGGGAACACATACAGGGCACAACTTATGAGCACTGGGGTCCTGGCTAGCAGGATCCTAGTGACACAGGCAAAAACAAACATACGTACAAATAAAAAATGGGGGTAACGTGCCAGACAAGATGGTACTTTCCTACACTAAGCAATAAGAAATACACTTTCAATAAGATTTTCAGTTCACGTGATTGTTTGTGAATAGATAAACAAAAGAGTGTCAAGCAAACAAATTAGGGAAATTGCTGGCAACATACTTAATCTTTAAACAATATAAAAACTTCAGATCTTCCATCAAAAATCAGAAAGTTAACATAACCTTAAATCGACTAAGGCAGTGAACATATTTATGGAACAGTTATATATCATAATCCTAACCAAATAGAATTTCTAGATAAGCTAGATCTCCCAATCATCTCAGACAAAGACAAGCCTAAACATAATTCACCTATAACTGTAGAGGAAGTAACAAACGTGATCAATAACCTGAAATTTATTAAAGCACCTGGCCCAGATGAATACGTAGCCAATTTTTATAAATCATTTTGTTCCAACTACAAATTCCACTCATGAATGTTTTCCAATACTTTGGTTAAACTGGAGTGGTGGAGAGCACTCCTGCAGAAGCAGATATAATGGTAAGAAGGACCTCACGAAACTTAAGAACTATAGGTCAATATATTTCATGAATATTGATTGCCAGAGTTATGAGAAAGTCTTAGCAACCAGACTAGCATCACTTATTAAAGACCTTGTTCACCTTAATCAAGGAGGATTTGTAAAACACAGACTCTCTAGTGACAAGACTATTCTTCCATTGTATATAAAGGGCACACTCAGCTTCCATGCCAACCCTGGCCATCGCCTTGGATGCTGAAAAGACCTTCGAAAGGTATCTTAAACATTTCTGAGGGCTGTTCAACACAAATTCCACTTGGGAACTAACTTAATTCAGATGGTTATAGCTCTATATGATAAACCTTCTGCCAGAATCCACGTAAACTTTACAATTTATGAGGCATTTCCTTCAAAACAAGGTACTAGACAAGGACCCATTTGGTTAGAAATAAAGATGCGACCAAGCATGAAGAGGCTCTCATCTCATACTTGACCTTTACCTGTATTACATGTCCTCATTTCTGCATCATTCTTTGCAACATTAAAAAACAATTCTCCGTATCGATTTAAAAATTCAAAACAAACTTCATTACTAAAGTCTTGCCAACCTTTCTATAATAAACACATTAGAATGGATGGTCAGACTCTTGCTTGGCATTAATGGATCTCGAAAGGTATTTTCATTGTAGGCCAATTGGGGTCAAGATCAGATCACGTTGCATGTGTTTCCGTGCAAGATATTTATAACTTAGAGAATATAGAAATGTACTGTTATCTTAAATGGAAAGCTGCCATCTCAGAGGTAAACAGATTTAACTCCACCTCCTTCATTACTGGTTGCATTTCTAAAATTATACGCCATTCTTGCTAAAGAATGCAAAACTAGTTAAACTAACAAAATCGATATGCGTAGAAGATGCACCAACGTCACTGACTCTCAATTGGGCCCTGATATAGTCTTTGCCATCGTCTTTACCATATAGCCAGACAATAATCTTCTCTTTAGCACAACAAAATTATTTTAATTACATAGAACATGCTAGACCCCTCAGAGATGACATAAACACAATCTTCTCGAAAAGTCCTGTATGCTGGAATTATAATGCTAAGGCTGATGATCTCGCTCAGAAACTGTTAATCTGTTTGAAACGAAGCAGATATCGATCAGAAGTGTTGTGTTTCATTGAGGACATCTTGAATGTACATCCTAATAAGAATTTCATATGTCTTTTGTCTGGTCCTACCACTTCTGAAGCATTCTCCATGGATGACATGCACCAATTGGACGTACTCCTCACTCTGACATGTAAAGGTATACTGTGCCACTTGAAGGATTTAAAAAAAAAACTCTACCTAAAAATGAAGGAATGGCTTTTCTTCTTAAGAAGAGCTGAAAACACGCCTTATCCCAATCTCCTTGGAAATTGCAGGTTTGAAGAATATGGGCAAACTGAACCTTAACCTAGCCAAGATCAAGGCACCTTTAATAAATTAGTATATCTGATCATATGAAGTCATACAATGTATGTTGTATCTGATTTCAGATTGATCTACCTTATGTGATACTCGGAGGATGATACACTTTGGACCTCCATATCCGGATTTGTATTTTAATTTATAAGAAGAGATTCAGATTAAAACACTGTTGTTCCATTATACAGTCTGTGATACATCTTATTATACCTAAAAAACGAATATGATATTGAAGTTCAAAAAACAGGTATTGCCCCTAGAGCAGTTCTCCCTCACTTTCTGTAACCGTAGCAATTCCAGTCTTCAAACTTAGGCACATATTTATGGGGTAGTGACAGAGTGCAACCCTGTGCCAAAATTGGCAGTGCCGTGCTCCATCATTTTCACAACGCAGGGATGTGCCTTCCCACACATAAGCAATCATTTCTGGCATTTTGCACTTTCTATGGGTGCTGCAGGATGCAGCACGCATAGAAAAAGCAAAAATTGAAGAGGAATAAAAGTATTCCTCCTTGTTGTGCCTTCCTAATGCCACCCCTGGGGTGACGTTAAATTTTGGCACTGCCTCAGGTTTACAAAATCTTGTGAATCTGAGGCAGCATCAAAATGCAATGGGTGTTGCTTTGGCATGCCCAAAGCAACATCCATTGCATTCCTCTCTGATGCAGAAAACTGCATCGGAGGGGCCCATATTTACAAGGGCGCGTAACGCCACAACAAGTGTTGTTACACCTTCTTGTAAATATGGAACAGAGGTTTGCACCACTGGATCATCACATCAAGTGATGATCCAGTGGCGCTAGGGGCTCTTAAATAAGCCCCTTAATGCCCTGAAGAATTGAGTACAATTTCAAAGCCAAGCACATCCTACTGCATTCACATTACCAGTTTTATTATTGCAAAAGGACCCTTGCTTTAGAGGGGCACGTGCAGTTAAAGATTCACTGTAAATTGTGTATGCTTCGCTGCAAGGGTTACTATGTGAGTGCATGCCACAATGACACTGCGTTTTCAACTATTGGACTTTCCAGTTTAAGGTCATTGATTTAATGTGCGACAGTTCAATAGTGTGACTAAATTAAAAACAAGATCACAAGTCCCATAATGTCTTAATGCAGTAAATGAAATCCTGGGACTGGAACAAGCTGCCCTTATTATTTGCTGCTATCGAGTAGTAATAGTCATTGAACAAGACTATCCTGAGCCGAACTGATGACGAGCTGTAAACTGTTACTGGAAAAATCGACTGCAATTTTCTTACACGAAAACACAACAGGGGGACGGGTATGAAACCTTTCCAACTTTCAAAAGACGAGGCATTTTTGGTCAGAAACTAAGACAAAATTACTATGTATTTCTACATACTGGGTACATTGGTCAATTCATTTAATTACAGAGAGGCAAGATTACAGCTCCCATGTGCATTTGGTTGTAGTTTGTAAAGATTTACAATGTGCAGGGTAAAGTCCTTTGCTTTCAGGCGCTACTGTTGGTGGAAAGGGTGATTCTGTCTCTGTTTGCTTTATTGTTATTTAACTTTTCCAAGGCACAGTCCAGAATAACAAGAAATGGGCTTCAGTTGCTGTTTCCAACTACGGTTTTTTTAATGAGAACTATTGAAAATAAAGATGATGTCTGATGTTCCTGATATTGAATAATGCAACATATTTTATAGTGCGTGGTGAAGTAGTTTTGTGCACTGTCATGTAAATGATGGTTAAACAGCCTGCATTGGTTAAAAATAATAATAATAATCAATCCATCGAATATTATTTATTCTGTTAAGAAAATAAGGGTAAATATGCAATACAATGTTACAGATTCAGTATTACAATTCATAAATCTGCAGCACAATATGCAGTACAAATGTAAGAATAATCGCAAAGGACAGTAGTGCTAGACAAGGATTACTAGTTAAAACTTAATAAGAAATACAAAAGTTTACAAAATAACCAAGATCATTTGTTCGAAAAGAACATAACCAACACAGTAAGTTTGTGTTAAGGATGCAACCAATAACAGTGCAAGCTCATAAAACAAGCATCCCTTCATAAAGTGCTTTAATCGAGTATTGAATATGATTGGCTATAGCTGAACAGACGAAAATGGACGATTGTAGTTTAAGATAAAACATAGTGAGTCTACCTTGTCTAGCAGATCTCAGAATCGGATTCACAAAACGTTTCCTAAAAGAACAAAAGAATTTGCAAAAAAAAACCAAGCATAAAGTGCACAGTGGACTGTGGTGATCTGGAATCACAAAAACAAGCATTTGTAATGTAATGGGTCTCACGTTTGCTCGAGTTAGTGCTATTAACGTTGTAAATTCCTAACTTGACTTTTCTTGCCACGTAAATTGAAAAGAAAAAGAAAAATAGTTGACATAAGTGAGCTTATTCAAAAGTGTCACGGCCGCCATGAACATGAGCGCAAATGTGAGACACAAAAAAGGAAAAATAAGTTCTCTCACAGTAAAACATATCGGCAAAATAATGTTACAAGGTCGATGGCCAAGGCGGTAACAGAACCGTCCCAAGAAGGGACAAACGTGAAGCATTTACCAATGATGACAAAGGATTCTTGAAAGGCAAGCTCACCAACGGGTGACAGTGATGGGCATGCAGTGGGCGTGGTTAAAAGCCCACAAGACTTGCGCAGTCGACCTAACAAGGAGGAAGATTGGTGGCGTAGAGAACGGGTTCAGAAAAAGTAATAAAAAAATGTAAGGTCTTTAACGGGAGGCATGTAGATAAATAAGATAACCGATCACTAGGCATTGCAAAACTTCTATATGTTACATACCTTTGTTACACAGAGGATACAAGCAGACCTTTATGGTTTCCTTACAAGAAACAGAACTAGACCCTGGGTTGCTGTACAGTTCGGCATACCAATACAGGAGCATACTTTTTTTGTGTAACCTAACCAAGAAATCTTTTAGCCATAAACTGTCTTTAAAGGTCCGACAGTACCAAGTGGATAAAAGTAGTTTCATGCTTGGTCTAAATTGACAGCCATCACATGGTAGGGCACAATTTGATGTCATCAGTCATATAATCAATACCCTCTACGGTTAGTAGGGGGAATGCCGAGATCTTCCTAAAACAAAACGTGCCCTCAATTTTCTGTATATAATAATTATCCTGCCCATCCAAGAGCCCAACAATAGTAATTTGCTTTTATATTCCATCACCAGTTCCTTAAGGGCTTTATTCCCAATTTCAATAAAAATCTGAAAGTCTCAATGCTCCTAGCAAACACAGCCAACATGACACATCCTGATGGCTTCCAACTGCATCGCTCACCAAACAAGACCCCCAAATATGGAATAGTAGGAACTGACTCCATCTTGATGTTACTGACAGTACATGCCCAGTATTTCACCTCTGAAGGCCATAGACCATAATATGGGTTTTAGATTGGTTAACAGCCAAATTGCTCTGTTTAGCTTTAGTAGATTTTTAATTAAAAATAGAGATTCAGGCGTTATTCAGTGGAGAAAAGTCCTGCCCAAGATCTAAACTGGATGTCAGAAAGAATATAATTTTTCTATGCCCAATCCTCAAAATGATCCAAGAGATTACTGCCAGTAATTTTAGCTATTCATTTGATTAGAGATATTGGTCAATAGCACATGTGCTCATCTTTATCTCCCTTCTTGAGAAATGGCACAATATTAGCATGCAACCAAAATTGTGGTGGACCACGCTTGGCTGCTCCCTTCAGCACTTTGGTCACAAGGAGAGACCAGAGAGAGATGTTGTCCTTAAATAAGTCAGCTAGAACCAGACCGAATCCTCATATTGAGCACCTTTCTGTAACGTCTGTACTGCAGATTTTTTTGTGTTTTCTGTGCATTGCCTGTTTTTGTTATTTTTGAACTGGTCAAGATCATGTGTTAACATTTCTCAGATCGTGCTATGCCCTCCCTTGACTTTATCAGGGGGAGCAAGGGACATTTACTAGGCAACATTACCTGCCTAAATAAACTTGGCGTGTGAGTATCCCAGGTGCATGGGTCTATGGTGTGCCTTGGGTTGTGCCATTGTTGCATCCACAACCATAACTTCACTGCCATCCACTGACCAGTTCAGTGGCACAATAGATGCTGGTGTATATTAAAGAAAAAATGTCATGCAGTTTTTTTATAACCTGGTACCCGGAACTCTTTGCTAACTCATATTATTCCTTTTTTGAGCCTTCATTCACCGTCACCTGTTTTTGTTTCCAAATGTGCTCCTTAACGTCAACCATTAGATGTGTGCCTAATGTTTTCAATATACCCATGTAAAGCAGCTTTTTCACCTTGATTTCTTTACTCTCCTTTTTCTCATCTTTCCCAGCCTGTTCATTGTTATCTTTTCCTTCTTTTTTGACGCTAACTCTCTGCCAGTAAACATCCCTTGTTCCCTTCTGTTCTTTTTCACTTCTGATCCTAAACCCCTTTCCCTTTGCCTTCACATTCTCCTCCACCCAAGTTCCCTGCTTCTCTCTGTCCATCCCCATGCCATGGTCTGTCAAGTACTTCCCTTTGTACAACCTCACCTCCATCCCAATCTCCCTCTCCAACACCTCTGAGCCTACTTCTTTAGATACCATCTCCAGCCTCACACCAGCAACTTACCTCTTACCTGGCCTCAAAGTCAAGGCTTATACGGAACACTGCCATTCTGCCCGTGGCCGTGGCTCCAGCACTTTAGTTTTCATCATTTCCTCCAGCCTTCGCCTCACTGTTTCGTGCAAGACAGGAATCTACACCTCTTTATTGTGTGAGTACACTTCCAAGGGCTTCCTGTTTCTTCACGCCCCCCTGCTTCCTTGATGCATCTTCCCTTTCTGTCTACTCTTGTGGGCACAAACGCCTATGCTTTTAAAGGACATTAGCCTTTTGAAATGTTCCTGTGCCTGTCCTCTACTTTCTCTGTCTTGACACTCTGACACTGGTACTGTTGCCCACCATTGCTACACCCTTTGGTGATTTCCTCACCAGGTGGGCCCGACCTACTGCCCCTAGAGTATTGAGTGCACCCAGGACTAGTAGATCCTCTCTCCTTGCATCAAGAGGGCCCGTGTTGCCTCACAAACTACCCTTGATGAAATATTCTACCCCTTCCTGAAAACATACCTACCACTAGTTTAATCAAACATTACACCAAGAAGCCCAATTACTAACCCTGCCTGACCTAAGGCACCCCACCTATGCATGCTACTTACTTCCAAAAGACAATAACCGCGTACCTATGTCTAAATCTCTGAGTCACTGTCCAGTATCTAAAATAGCACCCATTGGGCATGCACTTATCTTAACCCCTCTAAATCTCCTTGCCTGCACCGCTGCACCCAAAGAGCACCAGGGCAGACTTCTAAAATTAGCTGGCCTCCATGCCTCCCTTTTCAGACACAGAGCAAAAGGGGTGCAAAACCTACAACCAAAAGCACCACTACAGCACTGTGTCTGACAAATAACTCACACACAGCAAATAACAAACGTGAGACCTTTAAACTTAGATCAGTAAGATATCAGTAATTAAAACATTTAAAAAGATCTCAACTGGATAGCCGACAGTATGGTTGCATGGCATGCAGTTTTGAATGCACCCAATGAATGAATGGATGGATCGGTTGAGGATGGGATGATGCAGGGGCAAGTGATGAGAGTATGGTGGTTGACATGGATATGTATGGGCCAGGTTATGAAGAGGAGTATGAATTGGAGCTTGGGGAGATGAGAGATGATGGAGGAAATGAGAGTAGAGTGTGATGCAAACGGTAGGCAGAGGATTTCACCCAGAGGAGGGGAAAAGGATGCATAGATCTGTTCAAATACATGGATGGGATTAGAAAGCAGCAAATATCCTTTAGTGTGTGCTTGGGTAGGATATGGCAAAGATTTTAGGGCTATATTGACAGAAGTTGAGGGAGGGAAATGGGGGAAATTGGATAATAATTTATGGCTCCACACTATGGCTCCCACTAGACTCGTGCAGACTGTCTTTCCGGGCCGCAATTACCAGTTGTAAAGTGGCTCTTTTAAGATTGTCTCAGCATGGGAGGGATGGGGTCATCCGAGTGAGGGCAGCAAGGGCCAGGGGTTGCATGTTGGGAATTCAGCATGGAGTCTGGTGACACAGAGATCTGCAAATTTCACAGCAAATGCTCAAAATGTGAAGCAAAGCATCCACTTATACAATGTGGGCCAGAGACAGGGTAAGGACAAGAGCAGCCCAGTTCGTATTGGCAGCATCAAGGACAGTGAGATGGAGGTGGGGGAGCACAGAGACCCATGCTTAAAAGTACATATGCCAAATAAATGGCATAGATTAGCTTACTGGATGCAGTGATACAGGGATAAAAAGGATGCTGAAGCTTTACTGTTGGGTTTCATCTGTGGGTTTCCGGTTGGGATGCCAAGGCTGAAGGAAAGAAGTTGGGCAGAGAGCTTGAAACCTACAAAGGAATTTTAAAGGATGGTGAGATATGAATTGCAAAAAGAGATGCATGAAGGTAGGATAATGGGCCCATTACAGGAATGGCCTATCAACAATGTAATGGTTTCTGTGACTCAGCTGGTGCTCATGAAGGAAAAAGGGCCGTCCATATTGATACAACACTTGTTGTGGATGGCTGATTGCTTCATGAATGATGTCATTTTAGATGACTTTGCTTCGGTTGTGTATTCCTCGGTTGAGCTTGTGAGGAAATTGGGAGCTGGGCGTTGATTCCAAAAAGTGGCATTAAGGCAGGATTACACCTGTTACCAGTACACAAGGAGGATTTTGAATTGCTTGGTGATACATTTCCAAGGAGAGTGATTTGTGGACCAAGCATTGTCTTTGGGCTTTGCGGTGTCATATACCCTCCTTGAGAAGTTCAGATCCTTTTTGCAGTGCTTATTCACATTTTTGATAGGATTCATGTTGGTGACACACTGCTTAGGCCCTGATGGCGTGGACTAGGGATACAGGACAAAGTGATGGATAGAGAGTGGGGTTCTAACACTAGTCCTGACAAAAGCCTCTTGAGGAAAGCCCCTGACCTAGAGAGGCCTAAGAATGTGGGCTGAAACATGTTGACAATAATGAAGATGAGGGTGTAGGGACATTTTACTCATGTACAGCACCCTCAGAGCGTTTTACATACTAGGGGCACCTTATAATAAATGGATTACAGGCTGTATTTTAGGTATTTTTATCTCATAACATCTAGACCCACATCAGAGGAAATATCTTTAAAGTGCTTCCTGAAATATAGTTAAGTCTATCCTGGTGTTTTAGGACTGGGATTGGACCTGAAGATGAAGCATGACACCAACAGGGTGTGTGAATGTCACAAAAAAAACATTAGGGACTTTTGGAACTGAGAATATTGTGGATTTACCTCAGAGGCAAAGGTACATAGGGGGTCATTACAACATTGGCGGTATAAGGCGCTTACCGCCGTGCAGAAGACCGCCAATACACCGCCGCGGCCGCGGTAGACCGCCACAGCTATTATGACACACATCACGGAATCCGCCGAAATTCAGACACCCACACAACTCTGCCACATCAAAGGTCAGCGATAAACATGCAGAAACAAATCCTCCACCTCCACTCCAACAGAAACACGCCCATGCTATTACGACCCACGAATCCACGCGGTGGTCATTCAACCACGGCATTCCATTGGCGGTACACACCGCCGCGCTCAAAATACACACACATCTACAAAACACCGCCACATTGGACAATTCCAAATACACACACCTGATACACATACACACACCACTTCCACACACCCAATACAATATAAAATACACACCCACATCACCCACAAACCCCTACAACCAGAAATTCTGAGAGAAGGCGAGAGAGAGAGCACAGCTATTGACAACCCCATCACACAGAGGCACACAACACCATCACCCACACAACATCCACGCACAAAACACCACATACCACTACCCTCACTACACTCATCACCACATACACCACCCCACACCTCACACACACCACCCCATGTCACGCCAAAGACACCCCCGCTTCTCTGAGGAGGAGCTCAGGGTCATGGTGGAGGAAATCGTCCGGAATAGCAACAGCTATTTGGCTCACAGGTACAGCACACATCAATAGCCAGGAAGATGGAGCTATGGCGCAGAACAGTGGACAGGGTCAACGCCGTGGGACAGCACCCAAGAAATAGGGAGGACATCAGGAAGAGGTGGAACGACCTACGGGGGAAGGTGCGTTCCACGGTCTCCAGGCAAAACATTGCGGTACAGCGGACTGGCGGCGGACCCCCACCTCCTCCCCCCCAACTAACAACATGGGAGGAGCAGGTCTTGACCATCTTGCATCCTGAGGGCCTCGGAAGAGTCGGTGGAGGATGGGACACTGGTAAGTCAATTCTTAACTATCATATCCCCCACCATAACTGCATGCTATCACACACCCCCACCCTCACCCCCTCCCCTATCACTCCAGATACTCACTAATCTACCCATAGCACAAACCACCCATCCCAACACCAAGCCCTGCATGGCACAACTAAGCATGCTCACCCCTCACTAAAGCATGCTCACTGCACATACCCAGAACACCCCCCCAACCATCATCACACAAGCCCCCACACAGGAATGCCTGCACTGGGGTTCACGCACACCCACCCATTGCACACCATGAAACACACACATGCAATAATCATGTTCTTGTACCCCTGCAGGAACCCGAAGGAACGTCACCACACCAGAGGGTCCAGACAACACCACTCCACCCCCAGAAGAGGCCCACAGTGACGACAGCAGCTCTCCCCCACTGGATCTTGATGACCAGCCCGGACCATCGTGGGCCTCAGGACAGTCGGTTCCCCTTACTCAGCCACAGCCCAACACCGAGCTTCCACCCTCTGGTAACACCAGCACAGCACCCACCCAGCGTGCCCAAACCTCCCTAGCCAGGACAGGTCAATCAGTGGTGTGTCCACCACTACAGGGCACCCAGGGTAACCGACCACCCCAACAACAACAGAGACCTGGGGGCAGTGGTAGTGGGCACACGGTCCAGGGGACGGAGGCACCGGAACACCGGGGAACTGGGAGGGCTGCTGTGCGACAGAGGGAGGACAGGCCAAGGGAACCCACTCTCCAAGAGTCCCTCTCCTCAATCATGGGAGCATACCACCACTCACAGGAGACGATGGCGACGGTCCTGGACAAGTTGCAGGAGACCCTGCGTCTGCAGGACGAGCAGTATTTGGGATTCAGGGAGGAGCTCAGGACCATTGGCTCCACCCTGGGCACCATCGTAGGGGTGCTGACGGACATTCAAAAGACCTCGAGGGACACTGTGGCACTCCAAGGGGCCCCTGACACTAGCCAGGACGATGAACTGCCCACCACCTCCGCCGGCGCTAGTGGACAGGATGCCCCGCCACAGGACCACCACACCAGCACCCCACCCCCTGCAGACAGACAACCACCACGCAAGCGGGCCCTGAGATCCAGGAACAGGACAGAGCAAGATGGCAAGACCCCCGCCAGGAAATAAGACCACCCTGATTGTCCCCCCACTGTCCCACTTTGTTACCCTGTCCAGATTGGAACTGCCCCAGCTCCACTTCCAATGCCCAGATGAGCAGTGCACCTGTGAGACTAATAGATTGGACTCTGCCATGGACATTCCTCCACCATCACCCATCACCATTTTACAACCCCCCTTCATTTTTTGAGCACTTAAATAAACACCCGTGAAACACCAAAAAATCTGGAGTCTGTCTATGATTTGGTACTTTGTATTATCAATCACAGTGTCATAATGGGTTACCCATTGTAAGGCTAACATACCCATGTCACACATCACAAGCCCTTCAAGGATGCAAGCAGTTGACACATAGGTTACCACACTTGTGAAACTGAAATGGAAGGGTACAACTCAATTAACAAATAGTGAGTGAAATGGAGGTACAGGATAGAGGTAGACGTGTGAAAGTTAATGTAATGTTAAACCAGAAAATGTTCTCACCTGTGTGTCACTGGAAATATTGCTGTATGACTGACTCCCTGTTGTCGTTTTCTTCTTCCTCAGCTTCATCCTCATCACTGTCCACAGGCTCCACAGGCTCCACAGCTGCTACAACACCGTCATCTGGATCATCCTCCTGCAGAAAAGGCACCTGGCGTCGCAATGCCAAATTATGGAGCATGGAGCAGGCGACGATGATGTCGCACACCTTCTTCGATGAGTAGAATAGGGATCCACCAGTCATATGGAGGCACCTGAACCTGGCCTTCAGGAGGCCGAAGGTCCGCTCGATCACCCTCCTAGTTCGCCCATGGGCATCATTGTACCGTTCCTCTGCCCTGGTCCTGGGATTCCTCACTGGGGTCAATAGCCAGGAAAGGTTGGGGTAACCAGAGTCCCCCAATAGCCATACACGGTGCCTCTGGAGTTGACCCATCATATCAGGGATGCTGCTATTGCGCAGGATGTAGGCGTCACGCACAGAGCCAGGGAACATAGCATTTACCTGCAAGATACTGGTCTGCCAAACAGACCATCTGGACATTCATGGAATGATAACTCTTCCTGTTCCTGTACACCTGTTCACTCCTGCGGGGGGACCAGAGCGACATGGGTCCCATCAATGGCACCTATGACATTGGGGATATGTCCAAGGGCATAGAAGTCACCTTTAACTGTAGGCAAATCCTCCACCTGAGGAAATATGATGTATCTCCTTATGTGTTTCAGCAGGGCAGACAACACTCTGGACAACACGGTGGAAAACATAGGCTGGGACATCCCTGATGCCATGGCCACTGTTGTCTGAAATGACCCACTTGCAAGGAAATGGAGCACTGACAGCACCTGCACATCAGGGGGGATTCCAGTCAGATGGCGGATCGGTGACATCAGGTCTGGCTCCAACTGGGTACATAGTTCCTGGATAGTGGCACGGTCAAACCTGTAGGTGACGATGACATGTCTTTCTTCCATTGTCAACAGGTCCACCAGCGGTCGGTACACCGGCGGTTTCCGCCATCTTCTCATATGTCCCAGCTGACGGTGCCTACGAAGGACAACAGTGAAGAACCAGTCACTATTCCTCCAGGTATGTACCCACAGTTACACACAAGACTACACCAGACACAAAACCCTTCCTGTATGTGTGTTGAGTGTAGGCCTAGCTATGTGTGATGCAGTAGAAAATGAAGCCATGTGGGCCCCTGAAATGGCGGCTGCCTGACCTCTAAACTGGGACAATGGGATTGTGGGGTAACAGCGCTGGCATTGCACACTGTTGCGGTAGGCGTCGTAGACTGCGGCGCAATGCTGCATTGGTTAACATTGGACCCTATGGGTCCCAGGAGCCAATGAACAGGTGCGCTGGCGGTGATGATGCGCACCGCCGCGGGCGTCACCGCCATTTTCTATCTCTTCAATCACTAGATACCTGACCTTCGACAGGAGAGGACCTACACTGCTAGTGCTGCTGTGACCTCGGTCTGGAAGCGACAATGGCGGCTGCGTTTGGGGAAAGGGCCCCTGCCTTCACTGCACAGGAGTTGGAGAAACTTTTGGATGGGGTCCTCCCCCAGTACACGCTACTCTACGGTCCTCCAGACCAACAGGTTAGTACACAGGGAGCACGTTGTATGGGCTAGGCCTGGGTGGAGAGGGCTGGTTGGAAGAGGGAAGGGGACAGAGTTCTAAAAACAGTAATGCATGGGAATGAATGGGCCACATGGCCAGAGTAGGGAGGGGGCCACTCACAACGACTGTGCAGTTGGTAATGACTGTACCTCTTCCCTTGTGCATGTCATGTAGGTTAGCGCCCACCAGAAGAGGGACATTTGGGGTGCCATCGCCAAGGAGGTCAGGACCCTGGGGGCCCACCAGAGACGGGGCACCCACTGCCGGAAGAGATGGGAGGACATTCGCTGCTGCAGCAAGAAGACGGCAGAGGCTCAGCTGGGGATGGCCTCCCAACGTGGGAGGGGTGTTCTGGATCCTGGCGGTGGCCTACCCGGAGTTGGATGGGCGCTTGAGGACATCACAGCAGACACAAGGGGGTGAGTACAACCTCATTCTGCGGACTTTGCGTGCAGTGGATGGGTCTGGGTGGGGGGGGTGGGCTGTGGGTGTCCCTAGGCCAGGGGGAATTCGGTAGGCAAGGCCCCTCCGTAATGTAGGCTATGTGGCACTGAACCCCACCACAGCAGAGTGGCAAGTTGAGGTATAGTTGCCCCTGTGGCATCCATGTGCACAGATGTCCACCATTGCCATGTAGGCCATATCCCAGAAATTGCATGTGCAGAGGTCAGGAGCACAACGTAATGCAGGGGGCTGCTGCGTCTGTCTTGTCCGCCAACGGTAGCAGTATGCCATGCACTAAAACTCTCTTTCTTCTGTCTCCCCCCCTTTTTCTGCTCTCCCTGTCCTTTTGTACATCAGCATCATCAGGCGGAGGTACAGTGGCACCGGAGCACGAGGGAGCTGCCTCCCTCATGGCCATGGGGGGCCACACCACAGACTCTGAATGCACCAGTGGGACGGAGGGCGAGGGGGGCTTCACGTCGGCCACCGGATCACCAACCAGTGACACGGACTCGTCCACCGATGGGAGCTCCCCTGTGGTGGCGGCACCATCTGTGCGCCCCACTTCTACAGGTACAGCCACCACCTCCCCTACCAGCACCGCCCTCCCGGCAGCCCCTCAGCGTTCGGCCCGTGCCCGCTCACCCAGGAGGGTGGGCATCACCTTCGCCCCAGGCACCTCAGGCCCTGCCACAGTCACCCCAGCTGCCCTCAGTGAGGAGGCCATTGACCTCCTCAGGTCCCTCACTGTTGGGCAGTCCACCATTGTGAATGCCATCCAGGGTGTAGAACAAGAGTTGCAACATGGTAATGCATTCCTGGAGGGCATTCATTCTGGTCAGGCTGTCCTTCAGCGAACCCTGCAATCTCTGGCCTCAGCACTGATGGCAGCCATTGTCCCTGTGTCCAGCCTCCCCCCTCCAACTTCCTCCACCCAAACCCAATCTCCTGTACCCAATCCCATCCCAAGCACACCTACAGACCAGCATGCACACAAGTCAACACACACAAGTAGCTCAAGCAAACATAGGCACCACACACACCACAGACACTCACGCAAGCCTCACCCACATACAGACACCACAACATCCACTGTCTCCACTGTGTCCCCCTCCTCCTCTTCTCCCTCCTCCCTCCCAGTCTCATCTACACACACACCTGCATGCACCACATCTACAGGCACTAGGACTCGCACCAGGACGCCCAGCACCCCAAGCCGCTCACCTGCACACACCACCTCCACTGCCATTTACATGTCCCCTGTGTCCTCTCCCAGTGTGTCTGTGACGCCCCCTCCCAAAGTACACAAACGCCGGCAATCACTCACCCAATATCCATCCACCTCACGACAGCCTCCAGTACCTGCACTCAAAACAGCTAAAGTGACACCTCCTACAACTACCTCCTCTTCCTCCACTCCCAGACCCCCTCCAGCTACCCATCCCAGTGTCCGTCAGAAACTGTCCCTCTGTAAAATTGACCTTTTTGCCCCCACCCCCCCTCCAATTCATCAGTCCCGTCGTAGCGCCTCAGCCAAAAAGCCTCCAGTACCAGTGGTGCGTGTTGAAGGTTTGTGGAGTGCACCGGCCACCAGGGCAGGCAGTAGGACCCGGAGCCAAGGCACTGGCAGCCCACCCCCTGTAAAGGCTCTAAAATTGGAGAGTGGATGACGGGACCGTGTTAAGACTCCTGGAGGGACAACAAGTGACATGGGTTCCAAGGCGATTGGTGAGTCAGCTGTAACTCCAACAAAGGTGGGGAAGGTCCAGAGGAAGTCTGCCCAGCCTGTTGTGAGTGTCACTGCGGAGAAGTGCGCCATCATTTCCGGCGGACCAGACACAACCGCCAGCACCGTTGTCACTGGTCCAGAGACCACCGCCAGAGTCACAGCCCAGGAGGGCACAAGTATCGTGACTGGTCCAGAGACCACTGCCACCGCCGGAGTCACAGCCCAGGAGGGCCCGAGTATCATTACTGGTCAGGAGACCACCGCCGGAGTCACAGGCCAGAAGGGCTCAAGTATCGTCACTGGTCAGGAGACCACTGCCACCGCCAGAGTCACAGCCCAGGAGGGCCCAAGTATCGTCACTGGTCCAGAGACCACCACCACCGCCGGAGTCACAGCCCAGGAGGGCCTGAGTATCGTTACTGGTCAGGAGACCACCGCCGGAGTCACAGGCCAGGAGGGCCCAAGTATTGTCACTGGTCAGGAGACCACCGCCGGAGTCACAGCCCAGGAGGGCCCAAGTATCGTCACTGATCCAGAGACCACTGCCGGAGTCACAGCCCAGGAGGGCCCAAGTATCGTTACTGGTCAGGAGACCACCGCCACCACCGGAGTCACAGCCCAGGAGGGCCCAAGTATCGTCACTGGTGCAGAGACCACTGCCTGAGTCACAGGCCAGAAGGGCCCAAGTATCGTTACTGGTCAGGAGACCACCGCCACTGCCGGAGTCACAGCCCAGGAGGTCCCAAGTATCGTCACTGGTCCAGAGACCACCGCCGGAGTCACAGCCCAGGAGGGCCCAAGTATCGTCACTGGTCAGGAGACCACCGCCACCACCGGAGTCACAGCCCAGGAGGGCCCAAGTATCGTCACTGGTGCAGAGACCACTGCCGGAGTCACAGCCCAGGAGGGCCCAAGTATCGTTACTGGTCAGGAGACCACCGCCAGAGTCACAGTCCAGCAGGGCCCAAGTATCGTCACTGGTCCAGACACCACCGCCAGAGTCACAGCCCAGGAGGGGCCCGGATGCCTCAGCCCCGCTGGGCAATGATGGAACATCATGCCACCCACCAATGCCCATTGTAGAGAACGTCATGCCACACACCAATGCCCAGTGTAGAGATCGTCATGCCACACACCAATGCCCAGTGTAGAGATCGTCATGCCACACACCAATGCCCAGTGTAGAGATCGTCATGCCGCACACCAATGTCCGTATCAGAACCGCCATGTCAAAGCACCGCTGAACAGGGCAAAGACCGCCATGGCAAAGCACTGCTGAACAGTCCATAGACCGCCATGTCAAAGCACCGCTGAACAGTCCATAGACTGGCATGGCAAAGCACCGCTGAACAGTCCATAGACTGGCATGGCAAAGCACCGCTAAACAGTCCATAGACCGGCATGGCAAACCACCGCTGAACAGTCCATAGACCGCCATGGCAAAGCACCGCTGAACAGGGCAAAGACCGCCATGGCAAAGCACTGCTGAACAGTCCATAGACCGCCATGTCAAAGCACCGCTGAACAGGGCAAAGACCGGCATGGCAAAGCACCGCTGAACAGGGCATGCACCGTGTAGGAATGAAGAGGCCGCCACATCAGGCATCCTTATCCCATGTGCAGCTGGGACAGTGACAGGACATGAACTTTCACGGGGAGACTCATCCAGTCTGGGCACCAGTCCCACCCAGTACCAGTAGAGAACTGCATCTACTTGAGAGACTGTGGCTTTGCACTCCCCAGGATGGCACAGTGGGGAAACCACCCACTGTAGAGACTTGAGGGACTGTGGCTTTGCACTCCCCAGCATGGTACAGTGGGCAACCCACCCACTGCAGAGACTTGAGAGACTGTGGCTTTGCACTCCCCAGGATGGTACAGTGGGCAACCCACCCACTGTAGAGACTTGAGAGACTGTGGCTTTGCACACCCCAGGATACATCAATGGGCATGGAGCCCCGTCGTGGATCTGGCTTCTCATTCATCGGGCTGAGGTGCCCCCCCTTCCCTTCCCCCTGAGGTGCCTGTAGTGTTTCTATCTGATGCCCCGGCAGTGTTCTCTCCGATTTTGGTCAGGTGTCTATTGTGGGCCTCGCCCATGCATTTTTGGACTGTTGGTGCACGGACATTGTTGTGTACATATCTGCACTACTTCTCGGATTGTATGTGTAATTAAGAGTGATTTTGAGATATATATATGTATATTTTTGTATGACATGTATATTGGCAAATTACAATGTTTGCCCAAATTTCGCATTGTCTTTGCATTCTTCCGGGGGGATTGTGGGTTGTTACTGTGGTTTTTGTGACTTCATTGGTGTGTATGTTGTAATATGCGAGGGTGGGGGTCGGGGTGTTTGGTGGGTGTCCCCCTAACTTTTGCCTCCCCGTGTCGTAGGTGCAGTACTCACCGTTATCTTCTGCGCCTACGTAGCTGTTGGTCGTAGAGGAGCAGAAAGACAAGGGCAGGTAGGATTTGTAATTCGGGGTCCATGGTGTCCTCGTTCCTCGTGGGATGTGTTGAGGTGAGCGTTTTCCCATAGCAAAAGCTGTTTCCGTCGTGTTTTTATCCACGGTGAATCCGCCCTGGAAAAGGTGGCGGATTGGCTGGTTGTGATAGTGTGGGCAGTACATTGTCTCCCGCCTGTCTGTTGGCGGTAACCGCTGCGCTGCTTGTCTGTACCGCCCTGGCGGGCGGTGTGTTAAAGTTACTGTCTTAGTTGGCGGTTACCGCCAGGGTCATATTTCCCTTTTTTTGTCCGCTGGCCTGTTTGCGGTATTACCGCAGTTTTAACACTGTCCGCCAGGGTTGTAATGACCACCATAGTATTTCTTTGTGTTGCTATGGAAGGATAGGAAGGAAATATGCTATAAATCCTTCTTGATTTTCTGAGAAAACCTCTCTCCTCTCCAGGGAATATGTGCAATATTCCTTGGATATTGTGCAGTGAGGGAAGGAATGCACCATATGTACTAAGATTTGGTGCATTGCTGCTGTCTCACTGTGCTGGCACACTCTGTGCTGCCTAGCCCCAATGCAGGTACCCTTGCGCCATTGTGCAAGTGTGCCTGCATTGGAAATAGGACTGTTTTTGTGCAGGAAGGGACACTTTCCTGCATGAAAACAATACTTAGAAGTGTTTTCCTCCTTCTAAGTGTCCTGCAAAATGCAGCACACTTAGAAAGAGGAAACAACAAGGAGAAATAAAGATACTTCTCCATGTTGTGCTTCCATCAGGAAGGCATACAGTTTTGATGCACTAATACTCTTGGTAAATCTGAGAATGAACCAAAAAGCATGGGTGGATGTGTGGGAACACCCACTCTTCACCTATGTGACACCTTCCCGGCCCAGAGTAACCCAACACAATGACTTGTGCTACTTTGAGTTACTCCAGATTAAACGAAGCAATGCACGGCCACGCAAGATGGCTTTGCGTAGCTTGGTAAATCTTACTTAAGGATTGTGTTCTCCTTGCACCACCTTGCATGACGCAAGGGCAACACAATCCATTGATAAATCTGGCACAAAAAAAGGTGTGGGTGAGGGAGGTGCAGGCCTTTTAAGGGTACTTAAACTTCATGTGCAGAGTAGTGACGGTCATAAACAGAAAGTTCAAGGTTTGCGGTTGAAGGAGTTGCAGTATGGTTGTGTGTGATAGCTTTGTTGGGATGGTTACTTAGGGAGGGCAAAAATGAGGTTAGTGATTTGTGATGTTTAGTGAGGCATGTAAGGCTAAGAGCCAAGGATAATGTTTATGTGATGCTTTATTAAAGTAGCCTTTTCCACACACATAGAAGTCAAGTGTTTTGTGACTGTGCTATTTCACCCAAGGTCAGCTCAAAGGGCAGCGGATTTTAGGGGGCTAACTTCTAGACTGTTTGGGTGCAATGGTACAGCCCAGAGGACTGCGAGAACCCTACTTGAGGAGAGCCCCAGACAGCTAAAGTGGTTAAGGAAAAGTGTAGACTAGGGGTGGGTTATCATTTTAGCTACTGGAAAGTGGCACAGAAGTTGGGTCAGAGGCAGCTCGTTTTTGCCCTAATTCAAGGCTGCAAAAGGAGGGGCAATGTGGGGAAGGATTAGAGGGATGGGTCCGGTGCGCAGGGAGGGTTGATGTTTGTACAGGACTATGTCACTAGGGTGCAGGAGCATAAGCTGTATTGACCAAAATTTCAGTTTAGAAACATTTTATTATAAATTGAGGGGGGGCAAGACAGTTTCATCTGAGGATAGGAGGGTATGGGGGTATGGTTGACATTTTGGTCATAAACCGAATGTTCAAGGTTGGTGGTAGCGGGAGTTTAAGCATGGTCGGGATGGTTGTTTAGGAAAGGGGGAAATTAAGTTATTGATACGCGATGTTTAGTAAGGTATGTTTTATTTTGTAAGAACACGAGCCAAGGGGCAATGTTTTTGTAATGCAAACTTGCTTCATTGAAGCAGCCATTTCCACACACAGGAGTTGAATGTTTTGTAATTGCGCAATTTACCCCAGTGTGATTCAGGTGTTTGTGCCATGGGTGTGAGTTTTTCAGTTGATTTAATTGCTTGCACTAGTGAGATTGGTGATGCTAAAGTGTCATATGTCTCAAAGCACAGCTGCTAATTGATTTGGCAATTCTAAGGCAATGGTCTCCTCTCTGAAGGTTTGCTTGGTGTGGTATTTTATTTATTTTTTATTTAAATGGTGAAATGTTTATTTTGTGGCAAATGCTCTTTTAGGAAAAAGAGTCATCCCTTTTTGGGGGAGTTATGTCGGTTCTGGTTCTACTGTTACTTCAGTTCCACCCAGAGACCTATATTTGGATCAAAACTAGGTGACAAAATCTTTGCATTATTTTAAGTATCTGAAATATTGTGAAAGGTTGTTTTCTCTTAATGCTTAAAAGCCTTACAAAAACATAATTGTCCTAAGTTCGGAAAAGTGCACCAATATTCTGCAACTATTAACTCAAGTAAGATTGCACTCCCAAAAATTCATATGCTAAACCTCAGAATGATTAGTGCATTGATGTCAGACAAACTTAAAATACACAGAAAGAGAGCAAGGGAAGCAAGGCTAACCCACACCGCCTCCCAAAAGAAACTAAGTAATCACAAAAGGTGTGGGGTAGTAGGAACAGGGGGTATGACTGGGTTAGTCTTTAACCAGTTCCTGGTTGCATTAGGTTGCTTGATAGGGGGTGCTGTGTTGCCCTACAGGAGTAGCAGGGGATTTTCCTTTACGGACTAGGTGGTCTCACACACATAATAGTGTCTTGCTTCATCATATGACCACCTAGCCCCACCTAAGTAAGATGATACTACTCAGGCGGACTCGACCTCTGGTTAAAAGAACCAGAGGGAGTGCTGAAATTGAATTGACTGGATAGTTACAGTGATCCAGAGGGGCTGAATAATAAAATTACCTAACATGTCACCGGTGGCTCTTGTTAGTTTTAATGGTGGTGCATGTTGGTAAGACTAAAACTAAGGGGGAAAGGCTCGTTAGAGGATAATGTCTCTTGGAGTCTAAAAGGGGTTGAACATGACCAACATGTTTCTGCCCTCACTAAGTGCTGGTGGGTCAGGGGCATTCGTCAGGGTCGGAGCACCTGTAATAAGTGCGGTCACCAGAGCGGCCTGGCTCCGGCACGTAGGTACCCCCCATGGTATTCCCTTTGGCGTGAGTGTGACTACAAGGGAACCCCCCCCCCCCCGGTTCTAGCCAGACCAGAGGCAATACGCCCCCAGCTCCGGGGCCTACCCCACCGTGAACTACCTGTTCAGGTAGGACACACACTTTCACTTTGAGCACCACCATTAAAACTAACAAGAGCCACCAGTGACATGTTAGGTAATTTTATTATTCACCCCCTCTGGATCACTGTAACTATCCAGTCAATTCAATTTCAGCACTCCCTCTGGTTCTTTTAACCAGAGGTCGAGTCCGCCTGAGTAGTATCATCTTACTTAGGTGGGGCTAAGTGGTCATATGATGAAGCAAGACACTATTATGTGTGTGAGACCACCTAGTCCGTAAAGGAAAATCCCCTGCTACTCCTGTAGGGCAACACAGCACCCCCTATCAAGCAACCTAATGCAACCAGGAACTGGTTAAAGACTAATCCAGTCTTACCCCCTGTTCCTACTACCCCACACCTTTTGTGATTAGTCAGACAAACTTAAACAGTAATCAAATAATGACATCTGGCTCTGTTTGAATGAATGTATTCACTGTTCAATTAGTACTTTAATATATCCTAATACAACATAGCCTTGAGTGTGAGATCAATGTGGTCTTTACTCTGGCAACTGGAGTAGCTCTTTAGCACTGCTTGCATAGAGGCATTACTTCACTTTGTGTACCATATGATGGGAATCTTCACAGACTTAATTTCCATATGTATCTATGTGTAATGTGTATTTAAAAAAAAATAATAATAATATCATATGATGTATTTATAATGTTCAACCTGGGCATCTCCCTATAAAAATATCTTCTTTACACTATTTCATAGAGCATTTTTATTAATTTCTGTATATTTTTATGTATTCTCTATGAGTTACTCTTTTGAAATTGTAATGTTCTTCACCTGAATAACTATGACAACGTGTTGATACAATTATTTTGTGATAGCTTCAATTACACGCGTTTGTGGATGTTGTGCCACCAACAGTTACATTTTTACATCATGTCGATCATATGATGACGCAACAACACATTTTTTCCCAAGATCTTTTTACTTCAGGTCTGGCATAGGGTGTGGATGCAAAGCGTTGACTGTTACTTACAGTTGCTGAAGTCCAACCAAAGATGAGAAGAGATGTGCAGTTTCTAGATAAAGATGTCTAATTTCTGTGTATTTTTATTATGACATTTATATTGTAATGAACAAATGTCTTCCCTCACAGGAAACACACATGCATTCTTATTAGGGTCATCCATGTTCAGTTGGCCTAGCTTGCACTGGAGCTTTATAAGTGTAAGTATTTGATCTGGTGTCTGGCACTATTCCTGATTTCTTGGGCCTGATGAATCTTTTTCTAAGTTCAGAGGGGTGAAGAGAAACATATTAAACCATTCAACATTAAGTTTCAATGTAACCCATTTTGTCACACATTGAATCTCAGAGGCAAATTGAAAGTTCCAAAGATTTATTTCATATTCAAAGCCAGACTTATATAAATGAGCCTCAAAAACATGATATACGAATACAGATTACCAAAGGTGAATTAAAGCATTGAACAAAATTTAAATGCACTAAAATCAAACAAACTAAGACTTCAATAGCAACAATACAGAAAATAAGGAATAACCCTTGGTGCTCTGAGTTCAAGCTTTGACTCCCCTGCCTAAACATTGAACCTACATCTATCCAACTACTCTAATTAGCTATAGGGAGCCCTAAAATTATTTATATTTTAATATTCAAAAGAAAGCAAAGTGTCGGCACCACAGAAACTTCAGTAGAGGTTTCTGCAATAGAGATATGTATAGCATAAAGCCAAATCAGCCAAGCAATAATGAAACAGAGGTCTGTACCTCTGTAAGTGTCCAAAGGTCAGCTCTAGAAAGGGAAAGAATGATATGAATCTCTAAGTATCTAAAGCACTCTTAACCTCTCAAGTTCAGATAGCTGACGTCACCATCAGTCACCTTCAGTAACTTTCCATAGCCTGTGCGCAGTTGTGAATGGCATCCTTCAATTAGGCACTCATCTCTTAGTGCAGCCATAATGACTACCTCTGATTTGTTCTCATCTTCAGAAGTCCGAAGGGGTGTTCTCCTGCACAGCTCCTCATAAACACTCCCGTCCTTGGCAACCTGTCTCCTCATACCCCTCTTATCTATAACTAACAATAAGCTTTTCATTACAAGAAGGCCTATTACATAGTAAAAACCAACTTTCATGTAGAAGGTTAAACACAATAAGGGCATTTTCAGGCCCAGCTTAATTTGGCCTGACTTTTAATGCACATTTAAATATATGGTTATACAAGCATTTCACTTATACAATATAAATAAATGAGAAACAATTATCAAAATGTTGATTAACTAAAAAATAAATATATTTTCATGGAATAATATTGCATACATGTGATTTGCATATGATCATTCTATCTCTAATTATAAATGCATTAAAGTTCATGCCTTTCAGTTTCTTTGTTTACATTATTACATTTAAACATACATTATACGACATTTTATTTTCTTGTCATTTTCATCCGCTCTCCTCTAGATGTTTCATATCATCATAATATTTACAATGACTTTCTTCCATTACAACATCTGCTCTTTTCCCTTTTTTCCCTGCTGATTTTTCACTTTCTGGAAAAACCATATCTCCCACCAACAGAACTATTGCAATTATTGAAATGACCACCAATGGGTGCAGAACAAAACCTACAATTCCACTTCTCTAGTTCCCAAACCACCTGTCCATGGTAGAAAATCCATCTCCAATTGTTTCCCAAGAATCAGTTGCTTCCAAATCTTTTGTCAACCCTGAAATGTTCCTGATATACTTCTGAAAATCCTTACTATTATCTTGAATGTAAGAACAATATTGCTGAACCATCAGTACCTGGTAGGCTCTGCCCTATTTTGCAAGCAATACATCTAAGCAAGTCCATTTTGCAAAACCATAGATCTTATTGCTACCATCTCAGTGCTCATAAGCAAAAAAAGAAATGTGTGCTAGTAGCTAATTTGTCCACTATTGAAGACAACTTTCTAATCTTCATTCTTTCAGAATCACGCCTACAGATGGAATCAATGCACCAAAAATATCTCCCACTATTTCTGCAGCACTAGCTCCTCGCTTAGCTCTAGGTTTCATTTTCCACAAAGGATCCTGAAGATGTTCTACAAGATAGTTTTTGGGAACACTATTGCTAAATAACATGTACCATGCCATCCTTTCGTCAAATAAAATAAGCACATTGCCCACACATAAAATACACTCCAGGAATCACAGGATCCTTCCCATCCAGGCGGAATTCACTCTTCTCTTTAACATTAAAAACATGTTCACAATCACTATTCCCTTTAAACAAGGGTCTCTGTGACTCTGATCAATGTGTATGCATAGTTTCCCCTTGAGTTGCCAATCGAAAGTCAGAGCTGGTAAATTCCCTTGCACTTGATGTTCAATTTCCTCCTTTTCCCATTTATGTTGTGCTGTAAGATCTTTGCCCGTTTTGGACCTGGATTCTAATTCCCTTCTTCTATCCTCCACTAAATACAAATAAATATTTTCTCTCTCAGTCATGCAACACGTCAGATTGTGTCATGTGCATATACAGTATCTAAAAGCCTTAATGATACAAAATATTTCACTGCTATTTCTGCTAAAATTAGGGTTCTTGATAAGATGCTTAAACAAAGGGACGTCTGGCAACCCCAGGTCATAGCTGGAAATATAATATTGAAAATGTCTCTCACTGTAAAATATGCTCAATAAAATACTACAGGAAATCCCATAAGTCAATGGAATGTGATGATATCTGATGACTTCTGGTACAAAAGCAGTTACCTGGGTGCAAACACAACAGCCCCTAGCATTCATTGTTTTAATATATTCATAGACAATAATCTAAAATATACATTTGCAGAATAGCCTTCTCTTGACTCATTCACATGTAAAGCTTTCTCTTCTAACAGACACATGTATCACCTTTAGGGCTAAGCATTTGTGGGAAAACACTAAGGGGTAACTCTCTCTTCACAGAAGTTGTCGGGGAAAATGCTCCTATTAGCAGCACCACAAATACTAACAGGCAATAAGGCACCTACTATGTACTGACTCTATCACTCTGATTTTGCTCCCTTACCTCCCCAAAATCAGATCTACTACTGATTAAGATGCAGCAGCAGAATTATCTCTTTGTTAGTTTCACTGATGCAAACAACAAGCAATGTTCAAATGTTCAGCATTTATACATATATACACACATTTTCATGAGACTTATGCAAACCTACTCTGTGTTCTTCTAAATGACAACCCTTTCTCTTCCTCTACTCGGGCCTAGTTGCCTATCACAGCCAATATGAATGTCTCGCTTTCACTCAAGCCAGAGTTCTAAGTCTCTTCAGCAATTGTCTGTGACACACATTCTTTAGACAGATTCGCTTTCTCTCTTTCTTGTCTTCTTTGCTATTGGTCTCCTGCGTCCACTCCCTTTCTTCAAGCACTAGGTCCTTTGCCAGGGTCTGATTCTGAGTTTGATTTGTTCACTATCACAGGACAAGTGACATTTGTGGCTTGCTCAAGGCCCCCACAAACAACACAAAAAGATGATGGACAGAGTGCTGAACAATGCAACCACTCACCCACAGTCACAGATCTGGGTTTAATCCATTGTTCTTTTGCTCACCATGCCACCCCAGGTTGGACCCAACCATATGCAAATCAGTCTTGACCCCGTTCCTCATGAGAACAGTCCAGCCCGAACTACCAAGCCAGGTCCTACCTGGATTGGAAACAAACATCCTTGGACCAGTTTCAGAGTTTCACCATTTATCAGCCAGGCTAGCTTGAATGCAGTGGCACAGTGAGCAAGGGACCCACGTCTGGGCATACCCTTCCCACTTAGGGCAATTTTAGCAGCACAAAAGGATGATGGACGGAGTGCTGAACAATGCAAACACTCACCCCCAGTCACAGATCTGGGTTTAATCCATCGTTATTTTGCTCACCATGCCACCCCAGGTTGGACCCAGCCATATGCAAATCAGTCTTGACCCTGTTCCTCATGAGAACAGTCCAGCCCGAACTGCCAATTCTTTTTGCATTTGTCGCCCTAAGTGGGAAGGGTATGCCCAGACGTGGGTCCCGTGCTTCCCATGCCACTGGATTCAAGCTAGCCTGGCTGATGAGGGGTGAAACCCCGAAACCGGTCCCAGGATGCTTGTTTCCAGTCCAGGGAAGACCTGGCCTGGCAGTTCAGGCTGGACTGTTCCCATGGGGAACAGGGTCAAGACTGATTTGCATATGGCTGGGTCCAAACTGGAATGGCATGGGCAGTAAAAAATGATGGATTTAGGCCCAGATCTCTGTACTGGGGGTGAATGTTTGACATTGTTCAGCATTCTGTCCATCACTTATTCTTTTTGCATTTGTCACCCTAAGTGGGAAGAGTATGCCCAGAAGTGGGTCTCGTGCTTCCCGTGCCCCTAGACTCAAGCTAGCCTGGCTGATGAGGGGTGAAACTCCGAAACTGGTCCCCGGTTGCTTGTTTCCAGTCCAAGGAAGACCTGGTCTGACAGTTCAGGATGGACTGTTCCCAGGGGGAACAGGGTCAAGACTGATTTGTATATGGCTGGATCCAAACTGGAATGGCATGGGCAGCAAAAAATGATGGATTTAGGCCCAGATCTCTGTACTGGGGGTGAATGTTTGACATTGTTCAGCATTCTGTCCATCACTCATTCTTTTTGCATTTGTACAAGACTCTCCTCAGACTGTTTGAGTGCTGTTTCAGGCTCAGTGTGGGCCCAACAACTTGATTAACCAGCTTGTATCACTTTTCTCCCACCACCAGTTCTTCTAAAACAGGTGTTGTCATATTATAATGACATACAAATCTGCGAGTATGGGAAGCATGAATCCTGTTGGAGAGAACTCCATACTTCATAGCAGTTCTGGTGACCAAGATGACTAGATAAGGGCTACACCAACAAGGCTCCAAACACATCTTTCTTATGTGTTTCTTCATCAGGACCCAGTCGCCGGGACTGAGGTCATAGCACTGTTCTTGATGCAGAGGTGCTGTTGCTGCTCCAGCCTACTGAGACATAGAATACATCACTTCAGCTAGTCCTTTGTAATCATCAAAGGACCATAGAATGTGTTATGTTCACAAGTGCCTTCAAAGGAATTGCTGGCAATCTCATAGCACTCCCCATAATGAGCTTGTGAGAACACAATCCAGTCTTTTGATCAGGTACACTCCGAAATCTCATCAACACAAGAAGCAAAATATCAGGCCATTTCAAAGATGTTTAAGCACATACTTTTGCCTGTCTGGACTTCAGTGTGCCATTCATCTGCTCCTTAAGACCCGAAGCCTCAGGTCTATAACTGTGATATAATCTCTGCTCCATTTGCAATGCTGCCCACAACAATTTCAGGACCTCATTATTAAAATGAATCCCATGATCTGATTCTAAAGAAGTTGGGAGGCCAGATTGAGAAATGATCTCCCTTATCAGCAACTTTGCCACAGTGAGATTATTGTTCTTTCTAGTTGTATACGCCTGAACCCAATGGGAAAAGATGCACACAATGACCAAAACATACCTCAATCCATTGAACACAGACATCTCGATAAAAAACATCTGTATCGTGTTAAAAGGCCCTCCTGATCTTCCTACATGACTCAGGGGGTCATTACAACATTGGTGGTAAAAGCCGCTTACCGCCGCGCAGAAGACCGCCAACACACCGCCACGGAATTCCGCCACAGCTATTACGACCCACATCTCGAAATCTGACAAAATCCAGACACCCACACAAATCCACCACACCAAAGGTCAGTGATAAACTGGTGAAAAAAAAAACGACACCGTCACGCCAACAGAAATACGCCCACACTATCACGACCCACGAATCCACGCAGCAGTCTTTCAACCGCGGTATTCCATTGGCGGTACACACTGCCGCGCTCAAAATACACACACATTTACAAAACAAAACCATATTGGACAATTCGAAATACACACACCTGATACACATACACACACCACTCCCACACACCCAATACAATATAAAACACACACACACATCACCCACAAACCCCTATCACAAAAACACAGAAAGAAGGCCAGAGAGAGACACTCCAAACTACTACCAAGCATCCACAGGCACACAACACCATCACCCACACTACTTCCACGCACAAAACACCACACACCACTACATATCACCACACTTATCACCACATACACCACCCCACACATCACCTACACCACCCCATGGCACGGCAAAGACACCCCAGGTTCTCGGAAGAGGAGCTCAGGGTCATGGTGGAGGAAATCGTCTGGGTAGAGCCACAGCTATTTGGAGCACAGATGCAGCACACCTCAATTGCAAGGAAGATGGAGCTATGGCGAAGAATAGTCAACAGGGTCAACGCAGTGAGACAACACCCAAGAAATCGGGACGACATCAGGAAGAGGTGGAACGACCTACGGGGGAAGGTGCATTCTGTGGTCTCAAGACATCACATCGCGGTACAGCGGACTGGCGGCGGACCCCAACCTCCTCCTCCACAACTAACAACATGGGAGGAGCAGGTCTTGGAGATTCTGCATCCTGAGGGCCTCGCAGGAGTCGGTGGAGGAATGGACTCTGGTAAGTCAAATCTTAACTATTACATCCCCCACCCTACCTGCATGCTATCACAGACCCCCACCCTCGCCCCCTCCCCTATCACTCCAACTCCTCACAAATGAACTAATAACACAAACCACACATCCCAACACCAAGCCCTGCATGCAACAACAAAGCATGGACACCCATCACTAAAGCATGCCCACTGCACATACCCATAACACCCCCCTCAACCATCATCACACAAGCCCCCACACAGGAATGCTAGCACTGGGGTACACCGTCACCCACCCATTGCACACCATGACACACACAGATGCAATAATCATGCTTTTGCACCCCTGCAGGACCACTAACCAATGTCACCAGACAGGAGGGTCCAGACATCTCCACCCCACCCACAGAAGAGGCCCACAGTGATGACAGCAGCTCTGTCCAACTGGATCCAGATGACCATCCAGGACCATTGTGGGCCTCGGGAAAGTTGGTTCCCCACACCCAGTCACAGGCCACCACAGAGCTTCCACCCTCTGGTAACACCAGCACAGCACCCACCCAGCGGGCCCATACCTCCATCCCCAGGACACGTCAATCAGCTGTGTGTCCACCACTACAGGGAACCCAGGATAACCCACCACCCCAACAACAACAGGGACCTGGGGGCAGTGGTAGTGTGCACACGGTCCAGGGGACGGAGGCCCAGGAACACAGGGGAACTGGGAGGGCTGCTGTGCGACAGGGGGCGGACAGGCCAAGGGAACCCACTCTCCACGAAGCCCTCTCCTCCATCATGGGAGTATACCACCACTCCCAGGAGACGATGGCAACGGTACTGGCCAAGTTTCTGGAGACCCAGCGCATGCAGGAGGACAGTATTTGGGGTTCAGGGAGGAACTCAGAACCATCAGCTCCGCCCTGGGCACCATCATAGGGATGCTCAAGGAAATACTCAACACCAGGAGGGACACTGTGGCACTACAAGGGGTCCCTGACACTAGCATGGATGATGAACTGCTCACCACCTCCGCTGGCTGTAGTGGACAGGAGGCACCGCCACAGGACCACCACACCAGCACTCCACTCCCTGCAGACGGAGAACCACCCGCAAGCGGTCCCTGAGATTCAGGAACAAGACAGAGCACGATGCCAAGACCCCTGCCAAGAAATGAGACCACCCTGATTGTCATCCCACTGTCCCACTTTGACACCCTGTCCATATTTAAACTGCCCCAGCTCCACTTCCTATGCCCATATGGGCAATGCACCTGTGAGACGAATAGACTGGACTCTGCCATGGACATTCCTCCACCATCACCCCTCACCATGTTACAACCCCCCTCCATAATTTAGCACTTCAATAAACACCCTTGAAGCACAAAACAATCTGGAGTCAGTCTGTGATTTCGAAAATGTGTATTAGCAATGACAGTGCGTTTTCAAATGTAATGTCAACATACCTATGTCACACATCTCAAGTCCATGAGGAATCTAAGCAGATGACACACATTGGAAACCACACCTGTGAAACCGTAAGGGAAATGTACAACTCAGTTACCATATAGTGGTTGAAATCTACAGACAGGATAGTGGTAGAAGTGGAAAGTACTTGTAGTAGGCAGGAATGTGTTCTCACCTGTGTGTCACTGGAAATATTGCTGCATAACTGAGTCCCTGTTGTCAATGTCTTCTTCCTCTGCTTCCTCCTCATCACTGTCCACAGGCTCCACAGCTGCCACAACACCGTCATCTGGACCATTCTCCTGCAGAAAAGGCACCTGTCGTCGCAAAGCCAAGTTGTGAAGCATACAGCAGGCCACGATGATCTGGCACACCTTCTTTGGTGAGTAGAATAGAGATCCACCTGTCATATGCAGGCACCTGAACCTGGCCTTCAGGAGCCCGAAGGTGCGTTCGATCACCCTCCTAGTCCACCCACGGGCCTCATTGTAGCGTTCCTCTGCCCTGGTCCTGGGATTCCTCACTGGGGTCAGTAGGCATGACAGGTTGGGGTAACCAGAGTTCCCTAATAGCCACACCCGGTGCCTCTGGAGTTGACCCATCACATAAGGGATGCTGCTATTCCGCAGGATGTAGGCATCATGCACTGAACCAGGGAACATAGCATTTACCTGGGAGATGTACTGGTCTGCCAAACATACCATCTGTACATTCATCGAATGATAACTCTTCCGGTTCCTGTACACCTGTTCACTCCTGTGGGGGGAGGGGACCAGAGCTACATGGGTCCCATCAATGGAACCGATGATGTAGGGGATATGTCCAAGGGCATAGCAGTCACCTTTAACTGTAGCCAAATCCTCCACCTGAGGGAAAACGATGTAGCTCTGCATGTGTTTCAGCAGGGCAGACAACACTCTGGACAACACGTTGGAAAACATAGGCTAGGACATCCCTGATGCCATGGCCACTGTTGTTTGAAATGACCCACTTGCAAGGAAATGGAGCACTGATAGCACCTGCACTTGAGGGGGGATCCCTGTGGGATGGCAGATTGCTGACATCAGGTCAGGCTCCAAATGGGCACACAGTTCCTGGATTGTGGCACGGTCAAACCTGTGGGTGAATGTCTTTCCTCCAGTGTCGACAGGTCCACCAGCGGTCGGTACACCTGAGGATTCCGCCATCTCCTCACATGTTTCAGCAGACGGTCCCTAGGAATGACAACAGCGACCACAGAATCAACTCAGAGGTATGTACCCACAGTCTACACAGAACACCATTCATACACAAAATGTGGCCTGTATTTGTGTTGTGCAACATGGCCTAGGTCTGTGTGACGCAGTTGGTAATTAGGGCATGTGGGCCCCTGAAATGGCAGCTGCCTGACCTCTAAAGTGGGACAATGGGATGTGAGGTAACTGCGCTGGCGTTGTACACCGTCGCTGTAGGCGGTCGAAGACCGCGGCGCAATGCTGCATTGGTTAACATTGGACCCTATGGGTCACAGGAGCCAATGACGAAGTACGCTGGTGGTGATGATACGCACCGCTGCGGACGTCACCGCCGCGGATGTGACCGCCATTTTCTATCTGTTCAATCACTCGATACCTGATCTTCGACAGGAGAGGACCTACACTGCAAGTGCTGCTGTGACCTCGGTCTGGAAGAGACAATGGCTCGTGTGTCTGGGGAAAGGGCCCATGCCTTCACTGCAGAGGAGTTGGAGAAGCTCGTGGACGGGGTCCTCCCCCAGTACACGCTACTCTACGGTCCTCCAGACCAACAGGTAAGTACACAGGGAGCATGTTGTATGGGCTATGCCTGTGTGGAGAGGGCTGGTTGTAAGAAGGAAGGGGACACAGTTCTGCGTGCATGATGGACTGTGAATGCATGTGCCACATGGCAAGGGTAGGGATGTGGGCCATTCACTTACACAGTGCAGTTGTTAATGACTTCTCTTCTTCCCCTGTACATGTCCTATAGGTCAGCGCCCACCAGAAGAAGGATATTTGGCGTGCCATCGCCAAGGACGTCTGGACCCTGGGGGTCCACCACAGATGGAGCACCCACTGCCGGAAAAGATGGGAGGACATTCGCCGCTGGAGCAAGAAGACAGAGGAGGCTCAGCTGGGGATGGCCTGCCAAAGTGGGAGGGGTGCCCATCGAACAATGACCCCCCTGATGTTCCGGATCCTGGCGGTGGCCTACCATGTGTTGGATGGGCACTTGAGGGCATCACAGCAGACACAAGGGGGTGAGTACAACATCATTCAGCGGACTTTGCGAGCAGTGAAGGTGTCTGGGTGGGGGAGGAGGGCTGTGGGTTTCCCTAGGCCAGGGCGAGTTCTGTAGGCTAGCCCTCTCTGTAATGCAGGCCATGTGGCACACCACCCCACCTCTGTAGAGTGCCAAGTACAGGTATTCATGCCCCTGTGTCATCTATGTGTGCAGATGTCGACCATAGCCATGTAGGCCATATCCCAGGAATTGCATCTGTAGAGCCCAACAGCGCGACGTAGTGCAGGGGGCTGCTGTGTCTGTATTGTCCGCCAACGGTAGCAGTAAGCCATGCACTCAACCTGTCTTTCTTCTGCCCCCCCCCCTTTTTGTGGTCTCCCTGTTCTTGTGCGCATCAGCATCATCAGGCGGAGGTACAGTGGCACCGGAGCACGAGGGAGCTGCATCCCACATGGCCATGGAGGCCCACACCACGGACTCAGAATACACCAGTGGGAAGGAGGGCAAGGGGAGCACCACGGTGGTCACAGGATCTGCAACCAGCAACACGGACTCGTCCTCCGATGGGAGCTCCCTTGTCGTGGCGGCAAAATCTGTGCCCCCCACTTCTACAGGTACAGCCGCCACCCCCCTACCAGCACCGCCCTCCCAGCAGCTACTCAGCCTTCGCCCCGTGCCCGCTCACCCAGGAGGGTGGGCATCACCTTCGCCCCAGGCACCTCAGCCCCTGCCCCTGTCACCTCTGCTGCCCTCAGTGAGGAGGCCATTGACCTCCTCAGGTCCCTCACTGTTGGGCAGTCTACCATTTTGAATGCCATCCAGGGTGTAGAAAGGGAATTGCAACATACTAATGCATTCCTGGAGGGCATTCATTCTGGTCAGGCTGCCCTTCATCGAACCCTGCAAACTCTGGCCTCAGCACTGATGGCAGCCATTGTCCCTATGTCTAGCCTCCCCCCTCCAACTTCCTCCACCCCGACCCAATCCCCTGTACCTCAGCCTATCCCAAGCACACCTACAGATCAGCATGCACACATGTCAACACACAAGAGAAGCTCAGGCAAACATAAGCACCACACATCCCACAGGCACTCACGCAGCATCACACACATACAGACACACCAGCATCCACTGCCTCCACTGTGTCCCCCTCCTCCTCATCTCCCTCCTCCCTCCCAGTCTTGTCTACACTCACACCTGCATGCACTACCACTACAGCCACTACGTCCCGCACCAGCACACCCACCACCACACCCCGCTCACGTGCAGTCACCACCCCCACTCCCATTTACACATCCCCTGTGTCCTCTCCCAGTGTGTTTGTGACGCCCCCTCCAAAGATACACAAACGCAGGCACACACCCACCCAACAGCCATCCACCTCACGACAGCCTCCAGCCCATGCACCTTCACCCAAATCCACAAAACCTACACCTCCTACAACCACCACCTCTTCCTCCACTCCCAAACCCCCTCCATCTACCAGTCCCAGTATCTTCAAAAAACTTTTCCTGGCCCCCCTTAACCTATTTCCCACCACCCCCCCGTCCAACTCATAGGTCCCGTACTAGCACCTCAGCCAAAAAATCTCCGGGACCAGTGGTGTCTGTTGTTACAGGTATGTGGAGTGCACCGGCCACCAGGACAGTCAGTGTGGCACGGAGCCACAGCACAGCCAGTCCCCACCCCCCTGTGAAGCACCAGAAGTTGGACAGTGCCCGGCGGGAGAGGGGGAAGACTCCAGCCAGCTAAGCCGCTCACAAGGGTCCCGGGGGGAGTGTCGACTCAGCTGTGACTCCTCCCAAGGTGGGGAAGGGGCAGAAGAAATCTCCAAAGTCTGGGAGGAGCAGCACGGCGGAGAGGACCGCCATCATCCCCGCTGCCCAGGAGGCCACCGCCAGCCCCATCGTCACTGGCCAGGAGGCCACCGCCAGATTCACTGCCAGGAGGCCAGCCCCATCGTCACTGGCCAGGAGGCCACCGCCAGAGTCAGTGGCGAGGAGGCCAGCCCCATCGTCACTGGCCATGAGGCCACCACCAGCCCCAGAGTCACTGGCCAGGAGGCCACCGCCAGCCACAGCCCAGCTGGCCAGGAGGGCCCCGCAAGCCACAGTCCAGCTGACCCATGAAGGACCGCCAGCCACAGCCCTGCTGGGCAATGAAGGACCGCCTTGGCAAGCACCGCTGAACAGGCCAGGGACCACTGAACAGGGCAAAGACTGCCATGGAATGCACCGCTGAACAGGTCTGACACTGGCAACGCAAGCACCGCTGAACAGGCGAGGGACCGCTGAACAGGGCAAAGACCGCCATGGAATGCACCGCTGAACAGGTCTGACACTGGCAACGCAAACACTGCTAAACAGGCCAGGGACCGCTGAACAGGGCAAAGACTGCCATGGAATGCACCGCTAGCCCATTTGCGCCAGGGGCAGTGACGCAACTGGGACCGTCACGTGGTGTGTGCTGCACTCTGGCCACCAGTCCCCCCCCAGAACCAGTGGAGACTGTTATCCACTTGAGAGACTGTGGCTTTGCACTCCCCAGGATTGAACAGTGGGCAAACCACCCACTGTAGAGACTTGAGAGACTGTGGCTTTGCACTCACCAGGATGGTACAGTGGGCAACCCACCCACTGCAGAGACTTGAGAGACTGTGGCTTTGCACTCCCCAGGATTGAACAGTGGGCAAACCACCCACTGTAGAGACTTGAGAGACTGTGGCTTTGCACTCCCCAGGATGGTACAGTGGGCAAACCCCCCACTGCCGAGACTTGAGAGACTGTGGCTTTGCACTCCCCAGGATTGAACAGTGGGCAAACCACCCACTGTAGAGACTTGAGAGACTGTGGCTTTGCACTCCCCAGGATGGTACAGTGGGCAACCCACCCACTGCAGAGACTTGAGAGACTGTGGCTTTGCACTCCCCAGGATTGAACAGTGGGCAAAGCACCCACTGTAGAGACTTGAGAGACTGTGGCTTTGCACTCCCTAGGATGGTACAGTGGGCAACCCACCCACTGCAGAGACTTGAGAGACTGTAGCTTTGCACTCCTCAGGATTGAACAGTGGGCAGACCACCCACTGTAGAGACTTGAGAGACTGTGGCTTTGCACTCCCCAGGATGGTACAGTGGGCAACCCACCCACTGTATAGACTTGAGAGACTGTGACTTTGCACTCCCCAGGATACATCAATGGTCATGGGGCCCCCTCGTGGATCTGGCGCGGTGCACTCATCCAGCTGAGGTGCCCCCCCTTCCGTTCCCCCTGAGGTGCCTGTTGTATTTCTATCTGATGCCCCTGCAGTGTTCTCTCCGTTTTGATCAGGTATCTTGTGTGGGCCTCGCCCATGCATTTTGGGCCCAGTGCTCCACGGACAATGAATGGTGCATTACCTGCACTACTAATTGTGGTGTATTTTTTGTTTAATGTGTATATATATATATATATATATATATATATATATATATGTATATATTTGCTTACTGTATTTGGATGTATTACAATGGTTCAACTCATTTCCTTTTGCCTTTGCATTCTTCCAAGGGGGGGCTTGAGGGGTGTTACTGTAATGTATAAATATGCATTGGTGTGTGTGTTGTAGTGGGTGAAGATGGGGGTTGGGATGTTGGTTGTGTGTGTCCCTGTGTTTTTGCCTCCCCCCTCCCCTATGTCGTAGGTGCAGTACTCACCGTGCTCTTCGCCTCCGGCGTTGATGATCCTCATATAGGAGCAGGAAGACTATCACTGGCAGAATATGGAGTTCCGGCTCCACGGTGTCGTCGTTCCTCGTGGAGTGTGTAGAGGTGAGCGTTTTCCCTTTGAAATGGCTGTTTCCGCCATGTTTTTATCTGCTGTGAATCCGCCCCGGAAAAGGTGGCAGATTGGTAAGTTGTGATACTGTGGGAGGTACATTGTCTTCCGCCTGTCTGTTGGCGGTGACCGCCGCGCTGCTTGTCTGTACCGCCATGGCGGTCGGAGTGTTAAAGTGGCTGTGTTTGTTGGCAGTTTCCGCCACCAATTTTTTTACTGCCGGCCTGTTTGCGGTTTTACCGCCGCTTTAACACCGTCCGCCAGGGTTGTAATGACCACCTCAGTGTTTCTGCTGTTCTGTTCCCAACATTGTTCTGATGACACACAATACACCTATGGCACAACGCTTCAGCCATCAATCTGAACTTAGGTTGAACCAGGTCTCTCTGAACAACGTCACCATAACGTCCTGGCCAACATGAGTTGGACCGTGGAAATGTCTAGTCATAGAAGGTAACAGACTATTTGGCAGCACCCAACTATCATCCTTACTTTTAACACATCCTGGTCTAACCCAACTCTGCTGTCCCTCTTCAGACACTTCCTCTTGAAACCTCTTTACCTCGTCACAGGTATCAGCGTTAGTCTACAAAACATTGTAGTTAATCTTATCCATCCCTTCGCTCATATATTCCCAGTTAAAGGTACGCACATTGTGAGTTCAATACTTTGCAATGTCATCTGCATACCTATTGCCTAATGTCACATGATCATCTCCAGAAGAGTGTGCAGGGCACTTGACCACTGCAACTTGCTCAGGGAACTGTAATGCCTCAAGGAGGTTTCTCACTTGTTCATCGTTCCCAATCGGGGATCCAAAAGATGTCATAAACCCTCTCTGGGAACATAGTTGTCTGAAGTCATGAGCAACACCAAAGCTGTATTTACTATTGATAAAGATTGTCACTTTCAATTGATCAGAAACACAGCATGCTATAGTAAAAACAATCAATTCAGCCACTTGTGCGGAGAATACTCCTTGTAGCCAGGAGGCTTCAACAACTCCAGAACGGGGACAGACAGCATAAGCCAGTCTCAGGCTTCCTCCACCGTCTTGCAGACATGAACCATCAACATAGAGGACAAAAACAGATTCAGGTAATGGTTCATCTTCTATATCTGGTTTTGGCTTGGTGCATAGTTCAGTAACATCAAGACAATCATAGTCCACTTCATATTCATTATTACTTTCCTTACCAGATATAGGTAATAAAGTTGAAGAATTCAAAACACCACAGCATTTGACAGTTACATTCTCTGCAGCCAAAATTACTTGCTCATACTTGGAAAGATGGCTGCTTGCTAGAGGTTGGGTTAGTATTCTGGTCAACAACATCTCCACAGAGTTTGGAACACATACAGTTAACGGATGACCCATGACAATGTTTTCACATCTCTCTATACTTGTGCTGACCACCACCACCACCTTAAGGCAACTAGGCAGTTCAGAAGCTATAGGCTTTAATGTGTCTGTGAAATAAGCCACAGGTCTCTTGGCATTCCCATGTGTTTGTGTACGCACTGCAAGAGCACAGCTCTCACCCTCACTGCAAAAAAGTGCAAATTACTTGTTATAATTAGGCATTCTCAGTGCTGGGGCATGACAGGGACATTCTCTCAGCTCTAGCAAAGCAATGAGGCAGTTGTTATCCCATGGTACCAGATCATACACATACTTGTGTGTCAGCCTCTACAAAGGCTTGGCCACTAGGGAAAAGTTGGGTATCCACTGGCAACAGTAGCCCACCATTTCCAGAAACATCCTGACTTCTCTCTGTGTGGTTGGAGGACTCATTCTCAAAATAGCTGAAATTCTCTCTTGTGACACTTTTCTTCTCAATGGGTGTCCAAGGCATTGGACCTCTTTTTGGCAATACTGCCGCTTTCCTGGTGATGCTTTTTGTCTATTATCAGCCAAGTGGTTCAACAATGCAATGGTGTCCTGTCTGCAAGCTTCCTGAGTGATTGACACCACCAGTAGGTCATTGATATATTGAATCAGAACTGAGTTATAGAGCATAGCCAGAGATTCCAGATTTTTCTTTAGAATCTGGTTGAAGTTGAAAGGGCTCTTGGTATACCCTTGTCAGACTTGGCATCATGACAAACATAATTTCCGACCTGAAATACGAAGCGGAATTGGCTATCCTCATGCAACGGTATCGGAAAAAAAGCTTGCCATAAGTCAATGACAGTAAACCACTCAGCCTCACATGGAGTCTGAAACAATATCACAGCTGGGTTTTGTACCATGAGGCAACAAGGAGCAGCAATTTTATTTATTTTTAGGATGTCCAGCACAATCCTGTATTTACTGCTCAGTTTTTGAAGGCCCATATTGAGAGAGCTACATGTACTACCCATTATCTCCTTCAATATTCCCGGCTGAATCATGAACTTGATTACGGGAGTTATCCCAGCAATCATTTCAAGAGTCAAATTGTATTGAGGGGTTCTCAGGAATTTAGCATTTGGTTTGACAGAATTTGGACAGGCTTTACACCTTTAATCAGTACTATGTGCTTCCCTGAAAAATCCCACACTTCATGTTTAAGTGTCTCTTCCAAATCTGGGGGCAAATCATCAATTGTCATCAGAGTCGGCAAGATGCAATGTGATCCATTTCTGGTCAATTTAAAGACAGCATCCTCATTATGTCTCTGTATCTCAATCCCTGCTGGTGTACAAAAGATGAGACAGTTCAGTTTGGAAAGCAAATTCTTTCCCCCAAAAATCATTAGGTTTGAATCACACATTATAAGCTTGTGTTTTTCCTCAAAGGACCCTATTTTCACTGTAACTGGGGCAGTTTCCTGAGCTATCTGCTATTCTCTACACTTATAAGTTGGACAGTTTTACCCAAGAGGGGTACGTTTGAGACTTCTACTGTTCTCAGAATAGAAACCATCCACCTCACTATCTATGAACGGTATGCTCTGGTCTACCTCCAAGACTGCACCAAGTACGTAGTCTTCCTCCTCTCTCAGACACCATCATGCTGACTGACCGGAGCCAAGGCCCTCGTGCAGTTCAAACAAGGGAAATTATTGGAAAGAATTGCTATCTTGAGTTACATTTGCCTTCATTCTCCTACCCTGATTTAGATTTTGTCGAGGCCCGACAACATTCTGCTGCACCATTGGAGGTTGTGGGACTTGTATCACACTGAAATTTTGACTTCTGGGTCTCTGCAAGCTTTGTATCTGTGTGGCATTATTACTCTGGGAAGGCACAAATCCTGCATTTTGAAACTGATAAGCTGGATTTAAATGCCAGTCCCACTTCCAGTGTTCCAGCTTATTACAGATATGACTCAGTTTACCTTTTTTCAAACTATTGATACCCATTACAAATTGGGGTAAATCAGAACCCCTCAACCTCTACCCTGCATTAGATTAGGTGCTTGCTGAAATACACCCTGTATTGTACAAGCATTACCCACAACCACTTGTATCTGACTTGTTCTCTGAGCTGCCTAAATCTGAGCAACCATCAGTTTCTCCTTAAGCTTTTTCTGTTTCATTTTAGACTCATTGAGTACTTGGTGTACTGCAAAATTTCACCAACTGACTGATTCTGCTAACAAATTAAATGTTGCTAAATTATCATGCTAATCTCAGGTATCAAACCTGGTGCAATCTTTACACAAAATGGCCCATGTCCGTGGCCCCTAATTTCTCCATTCCAATATACTGCTTGAATGTCTAAAAAATATCTCATAGTAAGCACGAATCAACTCCTTTGATCCTTGAGTCCTTCTGTCAATCTTGACCCAATCAATATCGTAGGGAGTTACCTTCAAAAATAACATAACCTGCTGATACATTTTCATCACCAATGGTGAGGGAACTTTTATTACTAGATTTCTGATTGGTTCTGGCTCCAACCACTGAACATTCTGTCCATAAATCATTCAGAACAACAATGTCAAACAGCGGGTTTGAATAAACTCACAACACCTGTGATTTTTTTACAAATTGTTCGACCTGTCTGTACCATTCTACTGGTTTCCTTCACAATTTTAGGAAATCATTGGTAAATGATGCAAGATCACTTCTGCTCCATGGCACATGTACATAATCTATACCAGGTGCTTTTCTTAATGAGAAAGTTCTGACTCCTCCCTCTCTTGCTCCCAGGGTTGTTCTCTTGGATGTTTCTTTACCTCTTTCTTTTTCACCAATTTGGCTTACCACTTGTCCAATCCGTTCCATTTCTTGATATTATGAATTAATTGTGTAATTTGCATTTTCACTCAGTAACTCCTCTGTAAAGCCTTTGTGTTATTCAAATCCACTTCATATTTTTGGGCCAATTCTGTTAATTTATTGTGAACTTGTCCTGCTCATTTGCTAATATCCCTGCACATAAATGCAGGTTCATCCTCATGATAAACTTCTTATCTTTCCAATCCAAGACTCCCATTAATCATTTCATCCAATTCTATTTTAACTTTCATCACATCCACCATTCTCATATTCGAGGATGACTGAATAGGCCCTTGACTCACCCCTGTACTCAAACTTTCTTCAGATTGGATACCCTCATTAAAAACATTTATCCAATCATCTCCTTGGTACTGAGAGTTTGAGTCACCACAGGAATCGTAGGCATGGTCTAATTTGCCTATACTTCATTTACACAATTCAAAGGCGGCTCCTAAATAGGGGTTCTAGTGGGGGGGGTGGGTTACGGGAAGTACCTATAGAGTATAGTATTTCGTACAGACAAATTATAAGTGTTCTTTCAGAAACCTTCAGATTTATACATAGCAACAACCGTACCAATAGTAACTGCAACAGTGAGAGCATCAACACCAATCATGGCAGTGTCAACTGGGGCACACTCTTTCAAACCCTCATCTTTTTGGTTCATAAGGTACATTCGCTGGAGTGGCTCCCACAGGACTAGGAGTCACTTTAGTTGGGGCAGTGGCAATTGCGATCAGTCCATTACCACTAGCACCACCATTTTCTCCTTCATTCCTAACTTCAATATATGAAGGTGGATGTTCTGACAACAACTCATCCAAAAGGTTACCTCCATAATCAATATCAATAACTTCACTCCTGTCATCTGGTTCTTTATGTTTCTTCTCTTTCTCTTTATTAATCATTTTTTTTTCCTTCTCTCCCTCAGCTGTATCAGTTGTTAAAGATGGGTACATCCTAACTCCCTCTATCATGTTGGTCCTCCACCTCTTCTACTATGCATCCCACCTAGCACCTCCACAGGAAAGTATAGCGTTCTATGCTCTACCCTGATATTTCACTCTCTCTCTCTAGCATGAGCAGCAAGTTCCCAAGCATTAAGTGATTCATATTGTGCTGGGCTAGGATACCGTTTCATCTCATACAACACCCTCCTCAAATTTTCAATAATTCTCAAATTGAATGTGTCATATTCTGGAAATCTCAATGAACCTTCCTTTTTTGTGATCTTGTGCAACTGACCGTGCCAATCACATATATGAAGTCTTACATTAATCACCATATAGTGACCTTGGGTATCATCAAGAACGCCTCTTCTCACTCTCTGTTAGGAATATGAACATCTCATCTAAACAAATCCTGCATTACTTTAAAACATTTCATTTTTCCTAATTAAATGTTACAATCACCACAGAGTTCCATTTCAGTTCAAAACAATGCTGTATCCTAATTCCTTATTCCGAAACAACCACCAATCACAGTGCAACACAGTATGATGTTGTAAACCAATAGCAGTGCTGCACCACACCGACCGACCTATACCAGTGCAGCACACTATGAAATCAATCTTGTTCCTTGCAGTACTTCCTCCTTCTAATGCACATTCAAATACATAGTTATACATGCATTTCACTTAAGCACTGTTAATGAGAAATAAATATGAAGGTGTTGATTATGATTAACTAGACAACCATAAAATTAATTCATGAAAAAATATTGCACACATGTGATTTACATATGATCATTGTATATCTCTACTTATAAATGCATTTCAGTTTTTTGGCTTTCAGTTTTTTCCTTGACATGAAAACATTTAAACACACATTATATATGTTGTCCAATTCATTTTATTTTGTGCTTCTGGAATGCATAATGGCACAGCCAAGTCATGCTTTCTCACATTCACTGTGAGTAAAACCTATTACACCAGTCAACGTATGGGCAAAGAATCCAACTGCTTTCATGTTTTTTTTAATTGTTCAGTGTGAGTCTGTGGTACAATCACATTACACAATACACCAATTTCATTCCTGATACGTAGGCCCGGATTCGCTAACTTTTCATACAATGCAACACAACAAGGCCACTTGCTGTCTGCAATGCATGAAAGGGAGAGAGCAGAAATGCACCATATTTACTACGATATGTCACACTTATGCTCTCTCTAGAGCTAGCGCACTTACGGTAACCTAGCGCCCATGCAGGTATACTTGCGCCATAGTGCATAGGTTGCTGCATTATTGGCAGGATTATTTTTGTGCAGGAGGGGCTATCATTTCCTGCAAAAATACAATCCTTAGATGCATATTCATCTTTCCATGTGTACTGCAGAATGCAGCACACAGGAAAATAGAAAGTAGCAAGGAGAAATGAAGATATTTCTCCTCATGACTCTCTCAGGTAGGTGCACAATTCTTCCACAAACCCAGCTTTCATGCCTTTAGTAAATCTAACTTAGTGTCAAAGTAAATGGGTGGATGCATGGGAATGCCCATGCCCACCAATGTAACTCCTACTTGATGTAGTGTAATGCAGCTGCATTGCATTATTTTTTCACAAAGACATGCAAGGCGACATAAGTAGTCCCCGTATGGCTTTATAAATCTTGACTTGTATTTTGAGTCATGGCTGCATTCAAAAAGTAGTGCAACCACGATGCAAAATGTTAGTACACCTGTACCCTAGTTTGCAGATTTCTGTTATAACAGCGCCATGCCATTCAGAGGGAAGGGCATGTGCATACTGAACATAAGAAAAGTCAAGGGCACACCTACCATTGCTTGATGAGAAATGTTACCCTAAAAACCACTATGACCTATACCAAAGAACATCGTACAAGGATCCCCAGGGTCATTGGTCCTTACAGATTCACTGCATTAGAATCAAGTCTGTGGCACCGATATGAGTGTACATTATGACTTTATTGATCCCGTCCCCACTTGTGGTTTTTATTAACAGAAGTGTGGGCACTGCAAGTCATTGAAGTGGTGCTCGTGATTGCAGTTATGAGCCTCATACTTATACACATGAGTAATTTTTATTTTTGCGAAACGTGACACAACTCTTTTTATTTATGTTTTTAGCAGACATGAAAAAACATTCACTGGTGTGTAGGGGTGTGTGAGCCACTGAAAGCTCGAGCCTTGCTCAGGTCGGTGGCTTGGTTCTGGCTCAACTCATGATCACCTTGAACTCACGATCCCAAAACGAGCCAAGCCTTCATGTGGCTTCTGCCTGCTACCCCATTCTAACCTCATGCAATAGCATTTAAAAACAAGGCAGTGACATTTGATGTATAAAAAAGGAGAGAGGAAGAGATACTATCTAGTGCCTAAATTGCATAACGGGAAACTACCAAACCTAAGGTCAATCCAGGTCAAAGTTATTTCCTTCCCTTTGAAGTCTCCCTCTGCGTTTCAAAAGCCGGATTGCAAAGCAATCCGGCTTTTGAAACTCCTACTAGATACCAGGGATTTTATTTTTTATTTTTGAAAGTGGCATAAGGGAGCAACCCCTTGGGCAAGGGTTGCTCCCAGGGGGGGCATTTTTTTGGAAGGCCTTTCGTCGTATTATTGGGCCGATCTACCCCCAGGGGGGCAGAAACCTCTAGGCGCCAGGGCAAATTATTTTTTGTTTGTTTGTTTGTTTTTTTAAAGATGGGGAGCGACCCATTAGGCAAGGGTCGGTCCCCTGGGGGGCAAATTGTATTTAGACCATTTCTGCCCCCCTTGGGGGCAGATTGGCCGATTTTAGGTCAATCTGCCCCCAAGGGCCAAGCGCCAATGTCACGCAAGGGAAGCGACCCTTAGGCAAGGGCCGTTCCCGGGGAGGGGGGCAAATTTATTTTAGGCCATTTCTGCCCCCCTGGGGCCGGCTGAGCTAGAGGCCAAAATCCACAGGTAGGCACTTTGCAAAAAACACCTCTGATGTGTCCACGTTGTGTTTTAGGCCATTTCCTTTCTTGGGCGCTAGGCCTACCCACACAAGTGAGGTACCATTTTTATTGGGAGACTTGGGGGAGCGCTGGGTGGAAGGAAATTTGTGGCTCCTCTCAGATTCCAGAACTTTCTGTCACCGAAATGAGAGGAAAAAAAATTTTTGGGTGCCAAATTTTGTGGTTTGCAAAGGATTCTGGGTAACAGAACCTGGTCAGAGCCCCACAAGTCACCCCATCTTGAATTCCCCTAGGTTTCTAGTTTTCAAAAATGAGCTGGTTTGCTACGTTTACCCCTGGTGCCAGCTGAGCTAGAGGCCAAAATCCACAGGTAGGCACTGTTTTCTGTGAAAAAATGTGATGTGTCCACGTTGTGTTTTGGGCCATTTCCTTTCGTGGGCGCTAGGCCTACGCACACAAGTGAGGTACCATTTTTATCGGGAGACTTGGGAGAAAGCTGGGTGGAAGGAAATTCGTGGCTCCTATCAGATCCAGAACTTTCTGTCACTGAAATGAGTGGAAAACGTGTTTTTTTAGCCACATTTTGAGGTTTGCAAAGGATTCTGGGTAGCAGAACCTTGTCAGAGCCCCACAAGTCACCCCATCTTGGATTCCCCTAGGTCTCTAGTTTTCCAAAATGCGCAGGTTTGGTAGGTTTCCCTAGGTGCCGGCTGAGCTAGAGGCCAAAATATACAGGTAGGCACTTTGCAAAAAACACCTCTGTTTTCGGTCAAAAAATGGGACATGTCCACGTTGTGTTTTGGGGCATTTCCTGTCATGGGCACTAGGCCTACCCACACAAGTGAGGTATCATTTATATCGGGAGACTTGAGGGAACGCTGGGTGGAAGGAAATTTGTGGCTCCCCTCAGATTCCAGAACTTTCTGTCACCGAAATGTGAGGAAAAAGTGTTCTTTTGGCAAAATTTGAAGTTTCCTAAGGATTCTGGGTAACAGAACCTGGTCAGAGCCCCACAAGTCACCCCATCTTGAATTCCCCCAGGTTTCTAGTTTTAAAAAATGAGCTGGTTTGCTACGTTTACCCCTGGTGCCAGCTGAGCTAGAGGCCAAAATCCATAGGTAGGCACTGTTTTCTGTGAAAAAATGTGATGTGTCCACGTTGTGTTTTGGGCCATTTCCTTTCGTGGGCGCTAGGCCTACGCACACAAGTGAGGTACCATTTTTATCGGGAGACTTGGGAGAACGCTGGATGGAAGGAAATTTGTGGCTCCTATCAGATCCAGAACTTTCTGTTACCGAAATGAGTGGAAAACGTGTTTTTTTAGCAAAATTTGGAGGTTTGCAAAGGATTCTCGGTAGCAGAACCTTGTCAGAGCCCCACAAGTCACCCCATCTTGGATTCCCCTAGGTCTCTAGTTTTCCAAAATGCGCAGGTTTGGTAGGTTTCCCTAGGTGCCGGCTGAGCTAGAGGCCAAAATATACAGGTAGGCACTTTGCAAAAAACACCTCTGTTTTCGGTCAAAAAATGGGACATGTCCACGTTGTGTTTTGGGGCATTTCCTGTCATGGGCGCTAGGCCTACCCACACAAGTGAGGTATCATTTATATCGGGAGACTTGAGGGAACGCTGGGTGGAAGGATATTTGTGGCTCCCCTCAGATTCCAGAACTTTCTGTCACCGAAATGTGAGGAAAAAGTGTTCTTTTGGGCAAAATTTGAAGTTTCCTAAGGATTCTGGGTAACAGAACCTGGTCAGAGCCCCAAAAGTCACCCCATCCTGGATTCCCCTCAGTGTCTAGTTTTCAAAAATGTGCAGGTTTGGTAGGTTTCCCTAGGTGCCGGATGAGCTAGAGGCCAAAATTTACAGGTAGGCACTTTGCAAAAAACACCTCTGTTTTCTTTCCAAAAGTTTGATGTGTTCACGTTGTGTTTTGGGGCATTTCCTGTCATGGGCGCTAGGCCTACCCACACAAGTGAGGTATCACTTTTATCAGGAGACTTGGGGAAACGCTGGGTGGAAGGAAATTTGTGGCTCCTCTCAGATTCCAGAACTTTCTGTCACCGAAATGTGAGGAAAACGTGTTTTTGTAGTCAAATTTTGAGGTTTGCAAAGGATTCTGGGTAACAGAACCTGGACAGAGCCCCACAAGTCACCCCATCTTGGATTTCCCTAGGTCTCTAGTTTTCAAAAATGCACAGGTTTGGTAGGTTTCCCTAGGTGCCGGCTGAGCTTGAGGCCAAAATCTACAGGTAGGCACTTTGCAAAAAACACCTCTATTTTCTTTAAAAAAATGTGATGTGTCCACATTGTGTTTGGGGGCATTTCCTGTCACGGGCGCTAGGCCTACCCACACAAGTGAGGTATCATTTTTATCGGGAGACTTGGGGTAACGCTGGGTGGAAGGAAATTTGTGGCTTCTCTCAGATTCCAGAACTTTCTGTCACAGAAATGTGAGGAAAATGTGTTTGTTTAATCAAATTTTGAGGTTTGCAAAGGATTCTGGGTAACAGAACCTGGTCAGAGCCCCACAAGTTACCCCATCTTGGAATCCCCTAGTACTCTAGTTTTCAAAAATGCACAGGTTTGGTAGGTTTCCCTAGGTGCCGGCTGAGCTAGAGGCCAAAATCCACAGCTAGGCACTTTGCAAAAAACACCTCTGATGTGTCCACGTTGTGTTTTAGGCCATTTCCTTTCTTGGGCGCTATGCCTACCCACAGAAGTGAGGTACCATTTTTATTGGGAGACTTGGGGGAGTGCTGGGTGGAAGGAAATTTGTGGCTCCTCTCAGATTCCAGAACTTTCTGTCACCGAAATGAGAGGAAAATAATTATTTGGGGCCAAATTTTGAGGTTTGCGAAGGATTCTGGGTAACAGAACCTGGTCAGAGCCCCACAAGTCACCCCATCTTGGATTCCCCTAGGTTTCTAGTTTTCAAAAATGAGCTGGTTTGCTACGTTTACCCCTGGTGCCAGCTGAGCTAGAGGCCAAAATCCACAGGTAGGCACTGTTTTCTGTGAAAAAATGTGATGTGTCCACGTTGTGTTTTGGGCCATTTCCTTTCGTAGGCGCTAGGCCTACGCACACAAGTGAGGTACCATTTTTACCGGGAGACTTGTGAGAACGCTGGGTTGAAGGAAATTTGTGGCTCCTATCAGATCCAGAACTTTCTGTCACCGAAATGAGTGGAAAACGTGTTTTTTTAGCCACATTTTGAGGTTTGCAAAGGATTCTGGGTAGCAGAACCTTGTCAGAGCCCCACAAGTCACCCCATCTTGGATTCCCCTAGGTCTCTAGTTTTCCAAAATGCGCAGGTTTGGTAGGTTTCCCTAGGTGCCGGCTGAGCTAGAGGCCAAAATATACAGGTAGGCACTTTGCAAAAAACACCTCTGTTTTCGGTCAAAAAAATGTGACATATCCACGTTGTGTTTTGGGGCATTTCCTGTCACGGGCGCTAGGCCTACCCACACAAGTGAGGTATCATTTATATCGGGAGACTTAAGGGAACGCTGGGGGTAAGGAAATTTGTGGCTTCCCTCAGATTCCAGAACTTTCTGTCACCGAAATGTGAGGAAAAAGTGTTCTTTTGGGCAAAATTTGAAGTTTCCTAAGGATTCTGGGTAACAGAACCTGGTCAGAGCCCCACAAGTCACCCCATCTTGGATTCCCCTAGGTTTCTAGTTTTTAAAAATGAGCTGGTTTGCTACGTTTACCCCTGGTGCCAGCTGAGCTAGAGGCCAAAATCCACAGGTAGGCACTGTTTTCTGTGAAAAAATGTGATGTGTCCACGTTGTGTTTTGGGCCATTTCCTTTCGTAGGCGCTAGGCCTACGCACACAAGTGAGGTACCATTTTTACCGGGAGACTTGGGAGAACGCTGGGTTGAAGGAAATTTGTGGCTCCTATCAGATCCAGAACTTTCTGTCACCGAAATGAGTGGAAAACGTGCTTTTTTAGCCACATTTTGAGGTTTGCAAAGGATTCTGGGTAGCAGAACCTTGTCAGAGCCCCACAAGTCACCCCATCTTGGATTCCCCTAGGTCTCTAGTTTTCCAAAATGCGCAGGTTTGGTAGGTTTCCCTAGGTGCCGGCTGAGCTAGAGGCCAAAATATACAGGTAGGCACTTTGCAAAAAACACCTCTGTTTTCGGTCAAAAAATGTGACATATCCACGTTGTGTTTTGGGGCATTTCCTGTCACGGGCGCTAGGCCTACCCACACAAGTGAGGTATCATTTATATCGGGAGACTTAAGGGAACGCTGGGGGGAAGGAAATTTGTGGCTTCCCTCAGATTCCAGAACTTTCTGTCACCGAAATGTGAGGAAAAAGTGTTCTTTTGGGCAAAATTTGAAGTTTCCTAAGGATTCTGGGTAACAGAACCTGGTCAGAGCCCCAAAAGTCACCCCATCCTGGATTCCCCTCAGTGTCTAGTTTTCAAAAATGTGCAGGTTTGGTAGGTTTCCCTAGGTGCGGGCTGAGATAGAGGCCAAAATTTACAGTTAGGCACTTTGCAAAAAACACCTCTGTTTTCTTTCCAAAAATTTGATGTGTTCACGTTGTGTTTTGGGGTATTTCCTGTTGCAGGCGCTAGGCCTACACACACAAGTGAGGTATCATTTTTATCGGGAGACTTGGGGGAACATAGAATAGCAAAACAAGTGTAATTGCCCCTTGTCTTTCTCTACATTTTTTCCTTCCAAATATAAGAGAGTGGGTAAAAAAGATGTCTATTTGAGAAATGCCCTGTAATTCACATGCTAGTATGGTCACCCCGGAATTCAGAGATGTGCAAATAACCACTGCTCCTCAACACCTTATCTTGTGCCCATTTTGGAAATACAAAGGTTTTATTGATAGCTATTTTTCACTCTTTACATTTCAGCAAATGAATTGCTGTATACCCGGTATAGAATGAAAACGCACTGCAAGGTGCAGCTCATTTATTGGCTCTGGGTACCTAGGGTTCTTGATGAACCTACAAGCCCTATATATCCCCGCAACCAGAAGAGTCCAGCAGACGTAACAGTATATTGCTTTCAAGAATCTTTTCAGGGAAAAGTTACAGAGTAAAACGTAGAGAACAATTGCTGTTTTTTTCACCTCAATTTCAATATTTTTCTTTTTCAGTTGTTATTTTCTGTAGGAAACCCTTTTAGGATCTACACTAATTACCCCTTGCTGAATTTTGAATTTTGTCTAGTTTTCAGAAATGTTTAGGTTTCTGGGATCCAGCATTGGTTTCATGCCCATTGTCACTGACTGGAAGGAGGCTGAAAGCACAAAAAATAGTAAAAATGGGGTATGTCCCAGTAAAATGCCAAATTTGTGTTGAAAAATTGGGTTTTCTGATTCAAGTCTGCCTGTTCCTGAAAGCTGGGAAGCTGGTGATTTTAGCACCACAACCCCTTTGTTGATGCCGTTTTCAGGGGGAAAACCACAACCCTTCTTCTGCAGCCACTTTTTCCCATTTTTTTTAAAAAAACGAAATTTTCACTGTATTTTGGCTAATTTCTTGGCCTCCTTCAGGGGAACCCACAAAGTCTGGGTACCTCTAGAATCCCTAGGATGTTGGAAAAAAAGGACTCAAATTTGGCTAGGCTAGCTTATGTGGACAAAAAGTTATGAGTGCCTAAGCGCGAACTGCCCCAAATAGCCAAAAAATGGCCTGGCACAGGAGGGGGAAAGGCCTGGCAGCGAAGGGGTTAAGAAATACACCTTTTTGAATTATGATAAGACTGTATTACTTTTTTTCCATGATATCTGTTACTTGATTTATACGCTGAATGTTTCCCAGACTCCGCTCGTGTACGGTTTGTAGAGCCGACACTTAGCTCCGTTCTGGCTCGACTCTCCCTGTTAATTTGTTGGGTTTGCCACCTGTACCGGTTGTGTTGTTCGATGGCAATATGCAGTATTTCATTTTCAGTGGTGTGTCTATGTCCTGTGGTTTGATCCCGTAACTTTTCAATACAAGTAGCATTTGATGACATTTGCTGAGAATGAGGCAGCTTGGTTTATTTTTAAAGGCCCTACCTTAACTGAATTATTTTAAAATTATTGCTTACCAACGGACCCTTTTTAAAGCCTCTACAAAGACCTGGTTGAGCTGACATGAACTTGTATTTTGGGTTATTTAATGCACACAATACTTGGGTTCACAAAGAGTGCAACTCAGCAGGCCATTTCACTTCTGCACACATCACCACGTGAGTAATTAAAGAAAGTTCATCCTAAACGGTTGCCCTCCCTTCTGCCTTTGTCCGTCCCAAGGACACCCCGCAGATTTCGTTTGATTTCTTTTCATAAATAAAAGCTTATGAAAAGCAATTGAAAGGCTTGGAAAAGTTTATTAACAATGTCTCCCAGTGCCCAATTGAAGAGGCAGGAAATTACAGATGTTGTGTTATTATTAGTGTTTAGCTATTCATAAGTGTTCTTTGCTTCAAAAAGGACAATATTTCTATTTCTAGTCCCAGGAAGCATGCACTAAATGGACTCAGTTTATCAGTCCAGATTCTGTGTATTTCTTGGCAATCATGGACTGAGAAAAAATAGTGTATTGTTGCATGGCAGAGATGACTGTTCCTACTTAAGACTTTCTGTGCCAAACCTGAACACATCAATATTTGCAAACCAAGAGGATATCAGAGGGAACTGTTGAGTGTAAACAAGAAAAGAAGCTCCAATATAGGACAAGAAGAAATCTAAGTGGCTCTGGCATCTTCTAGCAGTGGGTGTCCAAAATTGTTCCACGAGGGCAAGTTTCAGTTTTACATAAAGTATTCTAACTTGGATTACATTGTATTAAAATTATCATAGGTGGATATCCAGAAGACTGGCAACAGATGTGGCCATCATGGACCAAGGGTGGGGGCCAGGTGCACTAAGGGCCAGATGTAGCAAAATTCTGGATTGCGACTCGCAAATTGCGAGTCAGACCGACTCCCAATTTGCGAGTCGCAATCCAGAATCTAGGATGATGTCCCTGACACCATCTGTGGCTCGCAAGGGGGTCGCAAAGGCCAACCTCATTAATATTAATGAGGTGGGTCGCAATTTGCGACCCCCTTGCGAGTGGCGGCACTCACAGGGATGGTGGCCTGCTTTTGCGAAAGGGTTACCACCAGTGTGACACTGGTGGTAACTGCAATTGCTTTGCGACCGCGTTTGCGGTCACAAAGCAATACAGCATCGCACTGCGACTCGCAATTAGGAAGGGGAACACCCCTTCCTAATTGTGTCTCACAGTCCTGTTTTGGGAGTCAGTAACCAGGTTACCGACTCGCAAAATGGGGATTGGGCATCGCGAAGTGCAAAAAGTTTGGTACATCTGGCCCTAAGTGATTTACCATTTGCAAACCCTGAAAATCGCTAAATTACAGGATATACAACTACTAAATCACTTTTTCTTATGTACCAATCCCATTTTGCAGTTCAAAAATGTTTTTCTAAATTGCAAAATCGGCAAATTGGATTTCAGTTTGGAAGGAGTGAGTTTTGGGTATTCCATCCAAATTGTGAGTCGGTATGTTATGCGTTACTTGTCTGGGACAATAATTTCAGTCACAAACCTTTGAACGGTTTATAACTCTCAGTGATAACTGATTCGCAAGTAGGAAGGACTCCCTTTTGGATATTTCATTCTTTGGGAATCGGGCTGATAGCTTCTGGGTGAGACCACTACTAACTCTCACCGGTGGTTTCCAATTTGAAATGCAATGACAGGGAAGACAAGTCCTTGCTGTCCACCATCTTTGTGACAGCAGACAAACATAGGCCATTGCAAATTGTAATATGCCTAATGTATATTAATCAAGAATATCATTCTGTGACCTCGTGCAATTTTTTATTTTGCTAACTGACCTGTTAGTACGAAGGTGGGTTTGCAAAATAAAAACTGGTTGAAAAAAAGTTAGTGCACAATTTGTGTATTCTTAACAACTCATCCACTTCCATTACGAGGCAACCCCAGCTATTTCATTTGTTAGTTTAAGTGCAATTTAAAAATCCTTGCTTGCTGGTGGTCAGTCATGCCTCTTTTTCCCTCCTTCTGTATGGGAGCAGGGACCAACTACTATATAATTACGCTTTGTCCTGTTTATCTGGTATGTAGGGGACTTTATTTTACTTAGTTTTCTGCTCTTGTCCAAGGAAGCTTCCCTTTTCATTTGCAGAACATTCTTGCTCTGAGTTTCGCTTAGCTGTAAACAAGGCTATAAATAAAGCTATCTTGGTCATGTTTGTTTGCTCTTTGTGGAGTCAAGTGTGCCTGCCTGCAGTCCCCCGTGGTGGGAGGGCGAAGGCTTGCATGTACTTCCAAGACAAAACTGCTCAATCCTTACCAACAGGGGAGAAACTCTTGTTTGTTGACGTGGCCAGTTGCAGTGACTCCAGGGTACTAAGGATTTACTGTCTGACTCAGGGGTTCTGTTGGAGCCATGGTTGCTAGGTGGTACCGCGGGTCTATGTTGTTTCTCACATGCACCCTTAGGAGCTGCTGTTGCTCTGGGCACTCTTGGCAGCCTCTTTTACTCTGGGAGACAGTGAGAGCTGCATACTCATGGGCACTGTAGAAGCCATCATTATTCGTGAACACCGTAGTACCACAGTTGCTCAGACACCATGGTAGTGCTATTATTCATGGGCGTCATGCTAGGCACTTGCTCGTGGCCACAGTGGGAGGTGTTATTAGAGTTGTGAGAAACTTTCTTCAGGGACTGTGTGAAGCAACCTTTGTAAAACGATTTAATGGTGGTGTCATTAATGGCAGGCTTAAAAGTGACAGACACATTTCAAGTGGCGAGATGCCTGGTGTTTGAATTTTTTTTGTTTATTTTTTTCCTTTTCTTGTGTTCTGCTCTTGTAGCACGGTGGAGGTGCTGGATTTAGGGCTGGACAACTAGATTATTTGCTTTACCTTGTTCGAGCGAGTGGGGGGAATCGTCAGTGCCTTACTCTGGTTCCCAGTGGCCTTCATTCTGCATGCACACTCATTCCCAGCAATCCTTGTCCTCCACCATGACTGTTCACCTCGGGGGCTGTCTGTGATGTGCAGCTGCACATCCACTCACTGCCTGACCTTTCCCTCGGATTGAAAGGGGACGGGGAGGTGTTTACCGTCATTGGATTACTGTTGAAGCCCTCCTGCTGGGTCTCTGCATGCCCCCTGTTTGGGTATCTTGATGGTGCTGCTATCTCCCTTGTAGGGCATCAGGCATTTGTCCTTGGGCCTGCTCACGGGCTGCTGTTCACCTGTGTTCATGTGTCCCAGCCCTTTCCCACTCTCCCTGGAGCTTAGCAACTGCCTGTGACTTGAGGGAAGAATGTTTTGTTTGGAGGTTCCAAGGCTTTACCTTGTTCGAGCGAGTGGGGGGAATCATCAGTGCCTTACTCTGGCTCCCAGTGGCCTTCATTCTGCATGCACACTCATTCCTCAGCAGTCCTTGTCCTCCACCATGACTGATCACCCCGGAGGCTGTCTGTGAATTGCGTCTGCACATCATTCACTGCCTGACCTTTCCCTCAGCCTCAAAGGGGACGGGGAGGTGTTTACCATCATTGGATTATTGTTGAAGCCATCCTGTTGGGCCTCTGTTGCCTCCTGTTTGGGTATCTTGATAGTGCTGCTATATCCCTTGTAGGGCATTGAGGCATTTGTCCTTGGGCCTGCTCACGGGTAGCTGTTCACCTGTGGTCATGTGTCCCAGCCCTCGCACACTCTTCCCGGAGCTTATCAAGAGCCTGTGACTTGAGGGAAGTATGTTTCACTTGGAGGTGCCAGTCCACACAGGCATGTTGAGCCTTGTAGAGGTTTCAGTGGCGGGCACTGAGTCTGTCTGGAGGAAGGGACTTATCGAGTTTTCTCTTCTCCTTTCCCATTCCTAACCCCTCCCTCTTTCCATGTCAGCATACAAGAGCAAGCTTGGCATTCTGAGAGGCTGCCTATGCTTTCAGTCTCTGCACATGTCAGCAAAAAAGAGAAAGGAAAAGAAAGCACAGGAATGGGGAAGAATACAGAGGGGCTGTGTGTTTTTTTGATGGCCCTCTGTGAAAAAAGGCCACAATCTGTGAGATTCCTGTGTCAGAACTGCTGGCTTTGCGCTTCCAGCTGCTTCCAATTCTGGGTAGATCAGCAGCTGCACCGAAGACCAGACCTATCCTACAAGTGCCTGCCACCCTGCACCTCCTCGCCCTCTGTTGTAACTCTGCCGCTGCCCGACCCTGAATGTCCTGTGGTGTCAGGGAGAGAGGGCCCGGCAGAGCCCAGGGCGACCGGTTCAAATTCTGATGCTGATATTACATTGTAGGTGTGTATAGCACCCACCACCCTGAAGCACCAGCAGAGGTTGTCACAGAAGGCATGGGTTCATTCGGTATCTGTGTTTGCATACCTGCACGGGACTCTTGAGAGATGGCTCTTAAGACTTAAGGCGGCATACATCTTTTACCATAACACTGTTTTTTTTTTTTAAATCTGTTTATTGCTTTTTTCACACAACCTACCAGGTGTGCATCCAGGTACTATATTTTTGTACACATATTTGTGTCAGCACAAGTTAAAGCAACCTACAGTAAGTCGAGTACTTGTGGTCAACGGAACAAAAGAAAGAGGAAAGGAAAGCATAGAGTTGTCAATAGAGTGGTGTAGCAACTGCTCATGGGTGATCACAAGGGGAGAAGAAGTAAGGAAGAGAAGAGTGAAGACCCCCCAGCCGGGAGGGGTGCGCCCGTGGTGGGTGGGGGGGAGGAGGACGGACAGGGAGCGGGGACCCAGGGAGGGAGGAAAACCAAACCCCCTCTCCGGCGCGGGCAGTCACCACGCATTCTGCTACACAGGGTATGGTGCTGTGTGACATCCCTGCCATCCCCTGATGTATTCTCACCTCACAGGCCGATCCTGTTATTATTGTTACCTTGCATGTGTTTCGTGTGGTGACCCCGTGTGACCTCAGGGGACAGTTGGGGTTCCTCCGATTTATTTTACTCTTTCACTCTATTGCCCCTGACCTTAATGTCTGCGTGTCATGTATGACCAAATCGGTGAAGGCATCAAGGGGGTCGAGTGTCATCTTTATTCTCTAATCGGACAATGACGGAGTCCCATATATCCACCCCATTAATTATCACCCCTCTGTCTTGGAGGGAGTGTAATACCTGTGCTTCTGCCATTGTCCAATGCAGCAGATCCCTCGCCCATTGATGTTCATTTGGCACGCTTGGAGCCTTCCAGTACATTGCTAGGAGGCGCTTGAATAACACGAACGCCAAATCTATACATCTGTGTATCTGTTCCCCCCCCCCCCCCCCCGGTTCTTGGCCGGATCCCTAGTAAGCAAGATTCGGGTGTGGGGGATAAAGGGTGAGCCACCCATTCAGCTGTTAATGAGGTTATGTCCTGCCATGCCCTCAACACTGGGGGGCATTCCCATGTCATGTGATAGAAAGTGGCGTCCGACGCGCCACATCTCGGACACTCCTGATCAGTCTGCGGGAACATGCAGTGCAGCTTGTGCGGAAATAGATATGTATGGTGTAGGTAAATAAACTGTGTATATCTAAATCAAGGGTTATGGGAGACTGCATGCGTTGAAGTAAGCGCCACGCTCCATGCATGCTGTGTTAACAGCGTGGTCAGTACCCTGTCCCATTTAGCCTTTGCCTGGGCTTGTGTGTGTTCTGGGTATGCTAGCAAGGATCTGTATATCCGTGATACACTGGGTTTTGTGTCCAAGCCGTTCAGTAGGTCATGTAGAATTGGGGCTGTCTGTGGTTCATGGTCTCCGCATTTCCAAGCAGAGCGTATTAACTGGGGCAACGCGCCATGTGCTATGAGCCATCCTTGCCCCAAATCATATGTGCTCGCCATGCCACGTAAGGCAAGCAATGCCCTTCCTGAAATACGTCCCCTATTGTTTGTATGCCTTTCGCGGGCCATGCCGTCAATGTGTGTCTTCCGGTCACCGTCCCAATGTTTGGGGTGGCCAGCAGGGGTATCTTGGGAGAATACTGTGTGAGCCAAGCCCCCATGGACACATATCAATGGCAAACCCAGCAGGCCACGTCCAGTAGGTTATTGCGTGAGTGCGGCGGGCCATCATGTGTAAGTAGCCATCATAACACATTAGTGTGTCCCAAGGTATTATGCAGCATCACCCCTTCTGAGCCCCGAGGGTCTTGCACCCACTGGATCTGCACAGCTGCGTAATACAGCTCATAGTAAGGGGCGCCGAGGCCGCCATGCGTCAGGGGTTGATATATTTTGGTGAGCGCTACTCGTCGGCATCCATTGCCCCACACCAAGTCCATTAGCAGGCTGGACAGGACTCCAAAAAAAGATCGGGGAGCACCAGAGGCAGTGCAGAAAAATGATACAGTAGCCGTGGAAGTATGATCATCTTTGCGATCACCACCCTGCCCAGCGGTGATAACAGGAGAGAGCACCAAAATGGTAAGGAGCCCCTAATAGGCCTGATCACACGCCCCAAATTACCCTCCTTAAGGTTAGTGGCTTCATGATATATGTTCACCCCGAGATATTTGAAAGTGGTATAGCACCATGGCAAAGCACAGGTCAGTATGATTAAGCGTTGGGGTTCTGGTATCGCTCTCATCTGGAATAGACATGATTTTGACCAGTTCACCCTTAATCCTGAGAGATCCCCGAACAAGTCCAACAGGCCAAGCAGGTCAGGGAGGGACTCAGTGTAATTTCGCAGGTATATCAGTGCATCATCTGCGTATAAAGAGATAATGCGATATGCATCTCCATCCGGAATGCCCCAATCCATGGCCTTGGTGCACAGCTGCGCACCCAGGGGTTCAATCGCCAGTGCAAATAGTATTGTCAATAGAGGGCAGCCCTGTCTCGTGCCCCTTTCAATATGAAACCCATTGGATATGATACCCCCTGTTTTAATCCTTGCCGTCGGACCAGAGTACAGAACCTTAATCCACTTAATGAGTGTTCTACCAAACCCCATGCTGCTTAGCATCTCCATCAAGAAGGGCTAGCCCAGAGTATCAAATGCTTTTTCGATATCTAATGATACCGCTACCTGTTGGAAGTCTGACTCCGGGGCAGTTGCCATGAGCCTCAGTAAACAACGTATATTGATGAAGGTGCTGTGGCCAGGTATAAAGCCAGATTGATCTGAGTGTATCAGTATCGGCATCAATGGAAGTAGGCGGTTAGCCAACACTTTCCCTAATAATTTGCAATCCGAGTTCAGCAGAGACAAGGGGCGGTACGACCGGACATCCAATGGGTCACGACCAGGTTTGAGAAGCACCGCTATTACCGCCTCCCGCTGTGACTCCAGGAGTCTGCCCACCTTTAAGGCCTCTCTCAACATGTCCAGGCATGGTGCAAGTGTTTGTGTAGAGAACATGTTATAATACTCCACAGGCAGGCTGTTGCTGCCTGGAGCAACGGTAATGGGTTCATTGACTTAGGGCCTGCTGAATTTCTTCCAGGTCAATTGGCTTCTTTAGGTCTTGGACCTGCATTACATTAAGGCGGTTCAGCTGGAGCCCCTCGAAAAAGTCCTCCAGCCGTCTGGCCGGGGGGGGGGGGAACTTGCCTGGTATAAAGCATTATAATATCCCCTAAAGGCTTCGTTAATTTCTGACTGAGTATTAACCATGACCCCGTGTCTAGCCGGATTGCCCCTATGGGTGTGTGCTGCTGTTTGCCTTTTAACAGCCAGGCCAGCAGTCTGCCAGAGCGATATCCCTCAGAGTGCCCACGGGTTATATAGTGACGATAATCATATTGTCGCAATCATGAGTCTACCTCAGTCCATTGCGCTCGAGCCAAATTCAGATCCTCTTGTGTCACTGTGCCCTTTGAGGCGCCACATTCTGTGGCACAAAGCTCCCCCTCAGACTTCTGAAGGTCCTGCGTCAATATGCGCCTCACCCCCCGCCGCCGATATGCACAAACCCCGCACCAGCACTTATGCGCGTCCCACTCGATAGCCTGGGATGGTGTTGTTCCGCCATTAAGTGTAAAGTATTCTGTGATGCGTGCGGCTAGTTCTGTACCAAAAGGGGGGTCCTGTAGTAGGACTGGTTGTAATCTCCAGGAGGGGATACGTGTGTGTGTTTTGCCCCATTGAAAGGGTGCTATCAGGGGGCAATGGTCCGATATGGTTTTTGCCATATAAGTGGCGCTGGTGAAGGTGTGTGCAGCAAGTCCATTTGTGTGTGGAGGTGGTGGACCGGGGAATAAAAGGAATACTCCCTGTCCAATGGGTTTAAGTACCTCCACACATCAATGAGCCTCCGCTTGGACAACCATGATTGCAGCATTTGGGAAGTGTTCCTTCTAGGCGCATCTGCTGGGGGGGGTGAGACCTATCCATATCTATATGTGGTACACAGTTCAGGTCCCCGCCCCATATTTTGGGTAGCAATGGATCCCTAGGTACTTGCGAAGTAATTTTCTGCAGACAGCCGTAAGGTCCAATGAGATGAGGTGTGTCTCCTGCAATATGGCTATGTGTATTTTGTGGGGTTTCATATATGCATGTACTCTATTGCGCTTAGTGATGCCAGCCATGCCCCTCATGTTCCACATTAAAATATTATAAGTAGTCATGTTAAGTGGTGTGAGGGGAGATGCGGCCACACTTGCGCCGCTGTGAGATGAGTCCAAGTCAGCATGCATCCCCAATCACCCCGGCCAGCGGCATCTGCCTCACACAACCCCCAACCCCCCACCGAGCAAGAAAAGAATCACAGATAAAGAAAAGAGTGCAGTAGCGGAGGAAACAGAAGAAACGTACAAGGCAAAGCCAATCTAGAAACATTGTGGCACAACAAGTGCAAGTATGAACAACTGTTCGAACAGCTCCTTTTCGGAGACCCACATGGGTGTGGGGAGGCATAGCCAGGGAGAGATGTGTGAATCCCAAGTCACGGTCCGCGGCAGACAAGTTGTGTCCCTCTGTGGTCTCAGGTGTTCCAGCGCCCGTAAGAAGTACTGCAACTCGATCCTCACCGGAGGCATGATTCCGCAGCACCACTCGCACTGACCTCTATCTCGCTTGTAGGAGCACCATCAATCCCTGAGTGAAAAAGGATGTGTAAGCCTCCTGCATTCAGCTTGGTTCTCTGGCCTGTAAGGTTGCTACCCAGTCACAGCAGCGAGCGACCTCAGTTATCGTCATCCGCACGTGGGGTGAGGTCCAGACAGCCCAGTAGTGGGGAGGCAGGTGGGCTGGGACTACTTCGTATTGGAGACGAGTCAACTGTCTCAGTCCCTCGGTGACTTAAGGGTCGCACCCCCGGGAACAGGCTAGCTTCTTTCAGTGCTTGTGCCTGATCATCCGCTGCCTGCGACTTTGACGGGCGCGCCCCCAGCCCCATCCTTTTCCTCCTGTGAGTACGAGGGGTAAACCAAACCTCCTGACTGGAGGATTCCTTAGTCGGGTCCACCAGTCCCTTAGCGTGCAGCCATGTCCAGGCATCCTCTGGAGTCGGGAAGATAAGAGTTTTAGCTCCATCTATCACTAGGAGGCGGGCCGGGAATAGAAGTGAGTAGGTGATGTTGCAGTCACAGAGTAATTGTTTGACTTTCACATACGATGCACGTTTTCGCTGCACCTCCCCAGTGTAATCTAGGTATGCAGTAATGACACTATTGTCCATTTGGATGGGGCCTGAAGATCTGAAGCACTGAAGGACCTGATCTCTATCGCGGTAGTTGAGGAAACATGCGATTAGGGGACGGGGTGGAGCCCCCGGTCGTAGTGGTCTGCCCGGCACCCGGTGCGCCCGCTCCACCCCCAACACAGAGGGCGCATCATGTAACAGGACTGTGTCAAGCAGCCATTGTTCCAAGAACACCTCAGCTTTGGGTGTCTCTCTGCGTTCCCAGGAATCTAAGATTGTTGCATCTCGAGCGACCCTCTGCATCTTGAGCCCTGCGCTGCAGCTGGTTGATGTCCCCTTCCAGTCGTTGAATTTGAGTTTTCATGGTAGTAATGTCTGGCTGGACTGTGCTGAGCATCGCCTCAGTGTCAGTGACTCTGTCAACTAATTTGCGGTGATCCGTGCGGAGTAGGTTGACCTCCAGTGCAACCAAATCTGTTTTCCCCTCCAATGAGGTTTTAGTGTCCATCACTGCTTGTTGTCAAATTGTAGGGACTGAGTTCGCAGTGCTTCGATCACCTGAAGCAAAGTGGCAGCCTGGGCGACAGGGTCGCATGCCGGGGGGAACATCCCCTTCTGCGTTGTACTGTGCTTTGGTCTGCTTTGGTTTAACCATGGTCACTCGCGGTGGTGATAAGCAGTTAAATTATGCGTTGCTCTGATCTACCAAGAAGTCAATTCTCGACCCAGTCCGCAGCAAATTGTGTACTGGTGGTCACTATGTGCTGACACCGAGCACTCGTGTCACAGTGAGCCACCGGAGGTCCTCAAGTTCCTAGTGCCCTGCGAACTGTGAAAGCTGCCACCCTCTACCAGGCCCATTGCGCTGTGCGAGCCCAAGGAAGGCACAACTTGTAGCAAGGCTCCTCTGCAGGACCAACCGCAGCACCCAGCAACGTCACCTGCTCACTGCCGGGCAAGCTACTCTGCAGTTAGACTCTATGCCCCTGAGTCTGCTCATACTCCTTGTGGTGATGATGCCATTACTCACAGTTTCGTGTCAAACTTGGTGTTCCCAAGCACAAGCCCACCAGGAAAAGACAGTCCAATGTCACAGCTGTATCCCGTGCTTCCTGCCACCAATGTCAAATGTTGTCCTCTCATGGTGGTGGGGCGGTCCCATGCAGTGCCCTACTCCGGACCAGGCCGTCTGCCGGACCCTCCACCACCCGTGCTTGTCCTGCCGTCATCGCCAATGTGTTTATGTGGCCACTCTCTCTCTCTCTGGAGGTTGTCTTCAAAATCAATTGCAAAAACAACAGTTGATGGACGGAATGTAGACCAAATCAAACATTCACCCCCAGTCACAGATCTGGGTTTAATCCATCAGTTTTTTTGGTCACCATGCCGTTCCAGTTTGGACCCAGCCATATGCAAATCAGTCTTGACCCTGTTCCCAATAGGAACAGTCCAGCCCGAACTGCCAGGCCATGTCCTCCCTGGAACAGAAACAAGCATCCTGGGACCGGTTTCGGGGTATCACCCCTCTTCAGCCTGGCTAGCTTGAATCTGGTAGCATAGTGAGCACGGGACCCACGTCTGGGCATAGCCTTCCCACTTAGGGTGACAAATGCAAAAACAACAGTTGATGGACAGAATGTAGACCAAATCAAACATTCACCCCCAGTCACAGATCTGGGTTTAATCCATCAGTTTTTTTGCTCACCATGCCGTTCCAGTTTGGACCCAGCCATATGCAAATCAGTCTTGACCCTGTTCCCAATAGGAACAGTCCAGCCCGAACTGCCAGGCCATGTCCTCCCTGGACCAGAAACAAGCATCCTGGGACCGGTTTCGGGGTATCACCCCTCTTCAGCCAGGCTAGCTTGAATCTGGTGGCATAGTGAGCACGGGACCCACGTCTGGGCATACCCTTCCCACTTAGGGTGCAAAAACAACAGGTGATGGACGGAATGTAGACCAAATCAAACATTCACCCCCAGTCACAGATCTGGGTTTAATCCATCAGTTTTTTTGCTCACCATGCCATTCCAGTTTGGACCCAGCCATATGCAAATCAGTCTTGACCCTGTTCCCAATGGGAACAGTCCAGCCCAAACTGCCAGGCCATGTCCTCCCTGGACCAGAAACAAGCATCCTGGGACCAGTTTCGGGGTATCACCCCTCTTCAGCCAGGCTAGCTTAAATCTGGTGGCATAGTGAGCACGGGACCCACGTCTGGGCATACCCTTCCCACTTAGGGTGACAAATGCAAAAACAACAGTTGATGGACGGAATGTAGACCAAATCAAACATTCACCCCCAGTCACAGATCTGGGTTTAATCCATCAGTTTTTTTGCTCACCATGCCGTTCCAGTTTGGACCCAGCCATATGCAAATCAGTCTTGACCCTGTTCCCAATAGGAACAGTCCAGCCCGAACTGCCAGGCCATGTCCTCCCTGGACCAGAAACAAGCATCCTGGGACCAGTTTCGGGGTATCACCCTTCTTCAGCCAGGCTAGCTTGAATCTGGTGGCATAGTGAGCACGGGACCCACGTCTGGGCATACCCTTCCCACTTAGGGTGACAAATGCAAAAACAACAGTTGATGGACGGAATGTAGACCAAATCAAACATTCACCCCCAGTCACACATCTGGGTTCAATCCATCAGTTGTTTTGCTCAAAATCAATAGCCGCGACCAGCTGCCCGGCCATCAGCTCTTACTTCCATCAGGGTGTGGTCCCCACGCGGTCCCTCGCACCTCCTGGGACCCCGAGGGCCCACGCCCCCACGTCAGGCCCCCATGTAGGCATGCACCAGCGCGGACGCCTCCTGCGTTCCTTCACAGGCCGCCAGCCCCCCAACGACCTCTCAATAGCGGCACCAATGCTGCTGCGCAGGCAGACGCTTGCACCCCTGGCCATCCGCCCAGGGCCTCCAAGCACCAAGGCCCGGTCTCTGGGTCCGCGTCACATAGCAGACAACGCTTCGTCTCTGGGCGCACAATCTCTTTCCACAGTCCCAGGGGGGGCAGCGCACTCCCCGGGTCTGGTATTTTGGCCACACAAGGCAGGATATATGCCAAATGGTTGTCGGGCTGCGAGCGGAGCTCTTACATTGCGTCCGCTCCGGCCACCATCTTGGCCAAGCCCCTGCCATAACACTGGTTGTTGTTCCTTACCATCAATGTGTCAACTTCTTCCAGATTTAGCTATCAAATATTCTTTCCAGCTAAATTATTTGTACTTTTGGGGGATTTTTGTCCTTGCCTAGTGCTTTTTCGGTTGAGCACGCAAGCACTTTGATCTGTTGCAAGTATTGTGGGCTTTTAACCACCCCCATCACTTTCATCCGTTACTGGGCTTGCCTTTAAAAAAATCCCTTAATGTCACTGGTAAATGCTTTACATTGTCCCGCCTTGAGGCTGTTTTTGTCATGCCTTACAGAGTGCCCCTGTTACATCGATTATTGCACGATTGGTGACATACTTCGGCGTGGGCAAACTTTTTTTCTTTTGTCTCTCCCCTTCGTGTTGCATGGCGACCATGGTGCTTACAATGTGAACAGGCAGAACAGTGTGAACTTGATTGGCAGTATTGGAGCGCTGGTCACATTGTTCACAATTACATAATCAGAGTCATTTCTTGTGGCTCTCCTCTTAAAACACTTGAAATTAGTAATGGTTTACGTAAAACAGAACTCCTCAAAGCAAAACTGGCACAGCGGGAGAGCTGATACTACAATATTCACTGCAGTCGGGAAACTCGCCCCATAATGCTTTGCAGGGCATTACTTTTACAAAACATTTTTTCTCATAACTCAGGGTGTGGTTGTCCTAGAACAATGGGACCACCTTCAAAACATAGACCACAATGTGCTCTTTCTGTCTACATCTCTGGGACCCCCACTATGTCAGTGGGGACTTCAAAATAGTAACCCCTACCACCATTCATTAGCTTTTTAAGTTTTTTTATGGCTGGAACTTTTGTTTTACAGCTGGGGTAAGTTATATTTTAAGGGCTTTGTTTGTAATATTGTTGCAATATGCCTGTTAGCCTTGAAATGGTGTTATACATTATGTTCTCTACAGACTAAAGCTATGGTTACACTGCATTATTTTCTCCCATTCTTTTTTCATGAGGTTATTGTTCTCTAAGGACTGACTGTATGGTTACATGACGATGTTTTTTTCAAATGCCACATTTATTGTGGCGTTCTCTTGGGACTGTTCTGTGAATTGCAGTCAACATACTCTAATATTAAAAACACAAAAACTGGCCACATAATGCTTTGCAGGGCATTACTTTTGCAAAACATTTTTGCTCATAACTCAGCCTTTGGTGGTTCTAAGACGATGGGGCCACCTTCAAAACATTATTTCTGTCTACATCATCTCTTGGCCCCCACACTAGGTTAGTGGGGGCCCCAAACCAATAACTCCATCCACCATTCAGTGTCTTTTAAGCTTTCTCATGGCTAGTACTTTTGTTTTATAGCTGGGAGAAGTTTTGCTTTAAATGTCTTGTTTGTAATTTCATTGCAGTAGACCTGCTAGCCCTAAAAATGCATCTAGGGGCTAAATATATGATTACATTGCACTATTTTCTCCTGCTTCTTTCATGGGGTTATGCCCTCTAAGGTCTAACAATATGGTTGCATGACCATGTTTCTTACAAAATATATTTTTCTTATGGTGCCCTCTAGGAGCTGTTTTGAGCATTACAGTCTAATACCAAAAGTTTAGTTCTGATAAAGGTTTATGTGATAAATGTATATGTTTTAATAATCTCTCCTTATTACAATTATGACAATGATTCAGGCCAAGTCAGCATCCTTATTGCACTATGACTTTTTAAACATGTTTGATATGTTAGGGTGACCCTTCTAGTTTATTTCTCCTCTGTGGCTGTCGTGTGGCTGTTTTTTGGGTACTTGTGTTATCCCACCAGCAACTCTGATGATGGGGTGGTGAAAGTGGTATTCTATTAGAATTAGGATGGCAAATTTAAATTAGGATGCTAAATGGCAACATTTTCACCTTTTATTGCAGATAGAGGAAGAAAGTAAATGGAAGTTCTTTATTTATATGCTGGGCAACTAGAATTATATGGCAGGAAAGGATGAAATTATGAGGCAGGGTTGACCAATTTATGTGGCAACAAAAGTCCAGTTATGAATTTATAATGCCAATAACTCTAACTCAAGCAAATGCGAAACCTATTGCATTGCAAATGCTTGCTGTCACTGAAGTTGTGCTCAGCTTAAAGCATTTAAAAACCTCTGCAATGTGAGGTTAGTCATAGTCTTTACACAAGCTCAACAATAGTCACCAAGGGAAATTGTTGATGGGTGTGAGGCATTTGGTAAACCTCATAATCAGTGAGGAGGTTTTTTGCTTATGATTCCCCAAAACATATTCGCATATAGATTTCTCTATGAGACAGAATTCTCACCCAACTGTGCAAATGCTTCTTAACTGGGTGGCCAATTCCCTCTAAATATCTCTTTCATACTTCCTCTAATATTAAATTCTCCCCAATTAAAGGAAAATGTAACTCTTCACTATCAACACACAATGAAGGTGGCAACGATTACAAACAATGATATTTATTCATTAATGCAGTCTGCTCTGCCCTGTTGACAGCATTAATGCCCCCTTGCTGACGGCAATGACCTAACTAAGCAAAATTAACAGTTGATAGTTACTGATGGCATATAGGCCAAAATATGACTAGCACCTATATCCCTATTCTTAGCAAAAATGGACACAGTCAAAAATGTTCCTATCTGTTTAGTTTCCTCCTTCTCACACTCACTAAACTAGAAAAGTAAAAAAACTACAGCAATGTAAGCATTTTGGTTGATTTAGGCACTCAGCCTTCCAGAAATGGCTCATAAAGACATATTTAGCCACCTGTTCAGCAGGGGTGCATGAAAGGTGTGGTATCTCTCACACTATATTATAATATTGTTACGGAGCCTGATTAGCACTGTTTATCATTGTGATATTGCATCACAGCATTCTAGGATGGGAAGGCGATTTAGAGAAGGGGAGACAGTTGGAGCTGAACTCTGGATGAGGCGGCATTAAAGAATAGAGCTTGGCAGAGACTATACCTGTACTTGCCAAGACTATGGTTTGCTGACCCGATTTAAATGCATGCAGACCATATTTTTACAATGGAAGAGATTACTCTGTTTCCATGGTCTCCTCCATGGTCAATGACCATACGGACTAAAGGCGTTTGAAGAATCTGCTGCCCACCTAATTTAGGTGGGTGAGCATATATCCCATCACTGCCAGGAAAAGCCTGGCACTAGGAAGCATTGAAAAGTGCTTAATGCGCCCACTCCTTGGGAGGACATCCCCAAGGTGAGGAGCATATTGTGTTTATTTTTTACTTTCAAAAAGGAATTCCGCGTTGTGATTTTCTTTTTGAAAAAAATAAATATGATGTAACTTTGCCGTAAGGCTCCGTCATGTTTGATGGACCCCTCCAACAAAGTTACAATGCATTAGCAGGAACATATCAACATTTGCCAGACTGCAGCTCTGCCACGTAGACAGAGTAATTTAAATCATTGCCCTAGAGGAGGACGAGCCAATTGTTTATTTAAATCGCCCCATTAATCCTTAAACTTACCTTGCCAGTGTAGCCTACAATTGTTCAAAGACATTGCAAGTCAACCCCAAATAGGGAGATGTTGCATAAAGACCAGAGCTGCTCGAGTCCTGGCTCAACATCCGGTGATTCTGAGCAAATCCCTTTATCTCCCCATGATTAAAGGCAAAAATGTGCAGGTTAATACATAATGTAATGTAGTGCTAGTGTAAAGTGCTCTAAAGCCCTTTGCAAGTTTCTGCTATATAACACTGCATAAAATAATATAGGTAATCAATTAACTGGTGTTTATCAGGAGGCTATGGAGACATCACCGTTTTTGTGATAAGACTTTTTCTGCTCAAACCTGCTGGAGTGCGGGCTCCTAAAGCGGCTAAAAGATGAGAAGGTCTGTAATAGGGAAATGCTGTGACTCATTTGAAAGAATCCAAGTTAACTGGAATAATGCAAGAGCTCTGTCAATTTTCTATCAGTAGACTAACCCTCCCTTTTACTAATCATTTCAATGGTACTAATATCACTGGAATCCAACCTGATGAACCTATAAGAAACGTTTTGTGCACTTATCCTGAAGTAGGCTGTGTTACTATAAGGAGTCATGAAGATCTGGAAGCAAGACTATTGAAATGACAGCCTGCACAATCTGGAGTCAGCAACACCAAGATGGAAAGGCTGCCTGTACCACCCTGGCAATTGACTTCTCTCCAGCTCATCCTGCATCTTTAAATACCCCTAGCTGAGGGTTCATAGTGAGTGTTCATGGTTACATTCTTCTAGTGTACATTTTGTATATAGAACTCTTTTTATTGTAAGTGCTAACGTTTCCCATTCCCTGGAATTTTGCAGTATCGAGGATAATCCATCATCTTATTTCTCAGTGTTTTTAATATTTACCAATTTGTTTGTAAGATTCTTTCTCTTGCTAACACTTGGCTTTAACCTTTAAGATTTTCTTTACCTTTGATTATTGTCGTAAGAACAAAAAGACAAGCAAATAATGCAAAAGGGGTGTTGGGTTTCTTGATTCAGCTTCGTGTGTGAGACTCTTTATAGGCCATGTGTTTTGTCTTTTTATGTATGGCTTGACAATGCAGCTATCTGCAATATATATTGTTTTCAAAATACAGAAAGTGGGATTGGGGCCAGCCCCCTTCATCCATTTGCATGGTTGGATCAGCAGCCTTCAGCCATCACATTGAAACATTGAGGATCATATATTGGATACATCAAGATCTCTCACTTCATACTATTGCCTTTTTGCCATATCATTCTGCCTCTTATGGAGTGCTTCAATTGCAATGCATGAAAAACTATTAAACTTCTGAAAAGAACACTGAACGACCATACTTTTTGTCACATTCAATCATTTGTCTAACTGATGCATTCCAAAGAGAAATTTATATTCTTTTATTGCAGGAGGCATGGTTATATAGAGGACTAAAGTGCATGTCTAAGTCTCTCATAGCCACCTTGTTCACCCTTCTCAGCTGATTGCTAATTAGGATTCAGACCAAACCGCTACACAAAAACAACAATCCTAAATATGAGCTAGCAACTATGCAACATCCGTAACAAATGCTACACTAATGATTCTGGACTAAACTGCCGTCTTTTACACTATTGATCATGAACTATTAATTGGACATCTTGATTCTGATTTCAGCATTCATGGGAATACCCTCACATAGGTTGAATCCTTTCACTCAGACAGAAAAAAAAGTGCTCAAACCTTTGAATCCTTACACTCAGACAGAAAAAAATGAGTCAAACTAAGCCATTATACTTCCAAATACAACAACATTAGCCATTGGATTCCACACAGACATTCACTCTCCAGCACTTACATGAGTCCTTTAGCTGATCTGATCACCTGTTTCCGTTTAAAATTCCAAATGTTTACCAACAACATTCAAATCCTAATTGAATATAATAGAGACATTCCAGCCTCTTTAGCCATTGGCCGGTACTTGTCAGCCACACAAATTGAATGGAAAAAATGTCCTTTGCCTCAATCCGAAAATAAACTGAAACATAAAGGTTTGGTACAAAAATTCTTTCACTTACAACGAGTCATTTGATCATGAACCCCCATCTGCTCATATAAAACTGGTTGTAGCTTTGGAGTTATTTTTGACTCGAGTATCTCCTCCACTCTTCATGCCAAGCAATAACTAAAAACTATTGATTCCTATAAAACATCTCCTAAATCTGCCCATTGCTCAGAAAACCAAAATTGATCCTTCTGATTCAAGCTCTTGAAAACTGCAAATGGTCAGAATTAGAGCATTAAAGACAATCACATGTCCATCTGTTGTTCCAAATTAAACTATATATGCATAAAACAACAAATCATGTTAAAAAGTCTTTAGTTTATCTGTAAGGCAACACACACTAATACTACCATATACTTATCAGAGCTATTTCCGCACTCCAAGCAGAGATTGGACCTACACTCTAACTCAGGCCCTGATTTATACCTTTTGACGCAAACCTGTGTTAGCACAGGTTTGCCTCAAAAGGTTTACAGTCGGCTAGCGCCATTCCTGGACACCAACCGAGCATCATATTTAAGGAATGACACTAGCCAGCGGTAAGGCCCGATTAGCGTCAAAATAAATTATGCTAATCGGGTGGGGGAGGCGTAGGGGAAACGGGAGGTTGTGTGTCAAAGAATGCGCCAGTCAGGTTAGAGTCAGAAAAATGACTCTAACCTGACTAGCGTCTTTTGATGCCCAACCCCCATGGACATGACTCCTGTCTTAGTAAAGACACAAGTCATGACCCCTGCCCAATGGCCTGGGCATGGTCAGTGGGCGCAGTGCCATGTAGGGGGGCCCATGTTAGGCCCCCAATGACACACAAAAAAAAAAAAAGACTCACCTGGACTTACCTGAGATGAGTCCCCCCAACCTTAGGTGTCCTCCAGGTGTGGGTGGGGGTGAGTGGGGGTTGTCCCTGGGGACAGGGAAGGGCACCCGTGTGCTGCTTCCATGGTCTCTGACCATGGAAATAAGCCCACAGATCCCCTAACGCCTGCCCTGAACCAGGTGTTAAATAATGGCGCTAAGCACCATTATTTAAAGCTCTCCTCATCCCGTCGTCACTTTTGCATGGGAGGATAATTAAGGCGCTAGGACCTTTGAGTCATTTTTTACCCAGTAACGCCTACCTTGCATCTCATTGATGCAAGGTAGGTTTTCACTGTAAACAATTGACATTAACTCCAATATTTTGACGCTAGACGGGTCTAGCATCAAAATATAAATATGGAGTTATGTGTGTAAAAAAAATGACGCGAATCCAGCGCAAACAGAGTATAAATATGCCCCTCGGTTTCTAGGCTCTTCATCACCAAATGCTGAAGAAAAACAACATACCAAAGTGGGTACAGGACTACAGAACAATATGCCTCCTAAATGAAAAAGAGTTCCATCTATACAAACTCTCAAAGCCAACGTAAGAAGTTAGATATGAACAGTTTCTCAATGGAAGTCTAACAATCCCTTGACCTGTTTGTAAGGCCCCTTTTTCATTCTGTTCGCGCAAAGCAAGTGTTATCTCCCTCTCCTTCATCTTTTCCTCCCCATTGCTTAAAACTAGGTTGTTCTGATATACCTTGCATGTTATACAAATATTTAAAAATGCTAGTACAAATATGTGAATAACCTGTCTTCACTTTACCCACTAAAGTCTTGTGAGAGCTACAAAACAAGACAGTATCTTGTGAGACTTCAGGCATCAATGTTGGGGTCATGTTATCTCTTTGTATAAAGTACATCAAATGAATACAGCAGAACACAATGGATGTGTCATTGATAAATGCCATGTTGTATGTATGTTACTGGAGTGCACACTGCCCCATTCAAAAGAAGCCTCGGCAAAGTTAATGCATGCAGACTGTCTTTGTAAATGTCTGTGCTTTCATTCATTAACATACTAAACCCAAGCCAATTTGCTTTGCAGATGTCTGTTTCCCTTTCAGATCTGTTTTACTAAGCAATCCTTAATGAACAGCTCTTTTTAAAAAAAAAATATTTATTTTTCTCTGTAATAGGTCATGAACCTTCTACATCTCCAACCTGTTTGGAGTCAATCCTGCAATGAAACATATGGGATCTGGAAAAGGCCAAACTACAGGAGATAGAAAAAACTTTGGAGCAAAATAGTTTTAATACCCCTAAAAATTCCACATGAGTCATCATATTCTTCTACTGCACTCTGTGTGCCTCCTCTGGGGCACCTCTTCTCTCCGTTCCCATCTGACTTGTGGTGAAAAATGTCTTGCTATTTCTGCTACTTGGGGGTGTCACAGACTCTAGGACCAATTGCCAGCTTCTGTATATTAGTAAAACATTTTACAACACGGTTCTTCGTAATACAACACACAACTATGATGGCTTCCCCTACTGTAATGTGTCATGTTGAATCACCACATTAATATGGTAAAAGATGATAGATTTGTTGTTCATGGGACACAGCGTGTGGAGCTCCCTCACCAGCCTCTGGAAACTGTCATTCCCGGGTGCTCAGCTCGGTGTTCTACTCATTAGAATCCCTGGCATGCAACACATGCCAAGAATTCTACAAGTACAACATGTCCATTCCATTTATATAAACAAAGCATCATCACATATTTAAATGCAACAAGTTATAACTAGCAATTATGATAGATCCCATTTCATATGGCATTACTGATATAACTATATACATTTATAAGAACAATTATCAATAACATCTTACTATTACCCTTTACATAACATCTTAATGTTACCCTTTACATTATGTAGACATTCATGTATTTTGGAGGCCTCCAACACCTCAGGTTCATTTCTCTTGTTTGACTTTCATGTCCAATATTCTGTGCATGACTGAAATTCTCTCTTGTTCCTTTATTCTTATTTAATTAGTCTTCTTCATTCATGAATAGTAAACTACTACATTGATCACATTCCCAATGTTCACCTTCTTTTGTCTCCCCGTCATTGCCTCTACTGTATCAAGATACTCTTCATTTGTTCCATCTTTCACCATTTTTCAACGGAACATGGAAATCATGGACTTCTTGAACTTTGTATGGTCCACAGAACTTTGTAAGACCTCCTTCAATTTGCCCTGATCTTATTTTAAGTAGATCTCCTTCTTTAATATCATACTTCAAATTTTCCGTCTTGATATGTGTTTTAACCACACCTGTGACACCAATTAATGCAGCGATCTAAGCGGGATTGATTTTCGTACCTGCCTTTCTTCCCCTCATTCCCTCAAAATGTATTCTATCTGTTACCCCATTTCTTGTAGTATGGTAAGCCCATACTAGATCATTCACCATAGTGCGTACATTCTTGTTATCATTTAACGCCATTTGAATGGCTCCTTTCACCATTCGACTGCACCTCTCTACTCCTCATTCATCTGTGGATTGTACAAAGATGTTTCGAGAATGACTTATTCCACATGGATTTAAAACATTTTCCATCTCATTAGATATCAACTGTGTGCCATTATCAAAAATGATTTTTATGAGGAAACCTATCACTGTGATAATTTCCTGCAATGTTTTAATCGTATTTGCAGTAGTAATTTCTCTCAAGAACTTAACAATCAACCACTTTGAGTGGACATCCATCATTACGTGAGCACATCTCAAATCTGACATAACCCCTCCCCATAGTTCACTAAAAGCCAAACATACTGTATGCCATGCCTTATCAGGGTCTGGTATTTCTCCCATTATAGCTTGCTTTCCCACTTTCAACTTCTTTACTCCTTCTTTACTATGAATACATCTTTCAACCCAATCGTCCACATTACTACTGACACCAGGTCACCAGAAATGTTTCTTTAGTCTTCTTTCGGTTAAAGTTTGACCTAAGTGCCCTTTGTGTGCCAACATAAACAATTCATATCTTACACCTTCTGGAGAAATAAACCTGTCCCCTCTCATGATAATGTTTTTCCCAACAAATCACAATTCTTACAAAACCTTTAAATATGGTTTCTCTTCTCCCTCCTTTCATGATCATCTTGATGACATTCTACAAAATAACATCATCCTCCATGTTTTCGCACCATTCTTCTTGTGACACAGAACCTTGTGTACTTTCCATTACATCCTCCACACTAGCCACTGCACCCTCTTTCTCATATTTCTGTACTTGTTCTCTGTCTACTTCTCTCCAATCTTGTGATAGACGTGAAAGACAGTCTGCTTGGACATTACTCCACTCAGGAATGTAGTCAATTTCACACTGATAGTCTTGTAATCGTACAGCTAGTCTGGCTAACTGTGCTGATCCCTTGCTTGTACCACCCAGAAGCAGCACTCTCTGTAAGGTCTTAAGATTCGTGTGAAGTGTTATTTTCTTTCCCCATACATAGGTCCTATAATATTCAACACCCCATAATGCTGCTAAAGTCTCATTTTCAATCACAGAGTAATTATTTTCTGTTTTAGTCAACAATCGTAATGTAAATGCCACCATTTTTTTTGTACCTCCCTGGTTTTGTGACAAAACTGCCCCCAATCCAATAGCACTTGCATCAACTGTAACAGTGGTCTTTTAATTTGTATCAAATGGTACCAGTACCCTTGCCTCACACATTTCTTTCTTTATATTCTGAAATGCAATATGCTACTCCTCTTCCCACTGAAAGTTCTGTCCTTCATGCAACAATTTCCTAAGACTCCCTGTTTTATCTGCAATGTTTTTATACATTTTGAATAGTATTCAATAAGCCCCAGAAACAATCTCAATTGATCTTTGTCTTGGGGAAAAGGAGTTACCAGATGGCTTCTAGTAAGTCTTTTTTTTGGCTTAACCCCTTGTTCAGATAGTGTATATCCCAGGTACTCAATTTCGTTGATCAAAAAATAAAATTTCTCTTTTTTTAAGAAAAGACCTGCCATCTTCATCCTAACTAGAACATAACTCAAAATGTTATTGTGGTTTTCTTTCATATCACCAAATACTAATGTGTCATCTTGAAAATAAATAATATTATTTTCCCCTTTGAACACTTCGCCTATCATCCTCTGAAATATTCTAGTAGATGAGGCGAGGCCAAACGGCATTCTCCTAAATTGGAAGATCCCTTCCATTATGATAAATGCCATAAGATTTTTTGAATCTTTGTGTAATTTAATCAGTGATAAGCACTCCTGAGATCGAGTTTTGAAAAATCCTTGCCACCCTTTAACAATAATATCAGTTCATTTAGATTTGGTAATGGGTAGTTATCTTCCACAATGGTATGGTTGAGAGTGCGGAGGTCTACACAAAATCGCACACTATCTGATGTTTCTGTAATCACTCCTGGAGAGATCCAGCTAGATGTTTTAGTTTGTTCAATTATGCCATTGTGTACCATATCTTTATAATTTGTGGACCTCCTCACATGCTGAAATGGGTACTTCACTCAGTTTATGCTGTATAGGGACTGCATTTTTTTCCATAATCTTATCTACATATCCTTTAACTTCTCCTAGTTTGTTAGTGAAAACTTCTTTATGTTCCTTCAAGATTTTTTCTAGCGTCATGTCTTCAACTATCATAACCCGATCCTGCGCCCTTGGATCTACCCTGATATGCAAATCATATTGATGATGCCAACCTAGAATAGGGGGACCACTCAATGCCACATACACCTTTCCTTCCACCTTTCTTTTTTTAAATGTAATCGTTGTTAACATATATCCAATTATATCTATGTTTTATCCTTGATATCCACCTTAATAGATCTCTTTGGGTAGAAGGCGTACATGTGGCTGTTCTCGTAAAAACATTTATTTAGGTACAATGGTATACAACAACCTTGACTCCACCATTAACTGAATAGATTTCCCTCTCACTATCAAATTGGCCATTGGTCTAGGTGGTCTAGATGCATATTTGGCTTTATATTTCCCGTTACAAACACACAATACTCTACCTCCCCCTTCTTCACATTCAAAATAGTTCTCACGAACAACTCCTACTCTGCACTTGGATTCCATTTTGCACATACGTGCAAAATGTCCCTTTCGTCCACATTTCTGGCACTCTTTTTCAAAGGGAAAACATGTTTCTGACTCTGAGCTGTGAAATGTGCTCCCAAATCTAGTGCATGGCTTGTTGCTGAGCTTATTAGTGTTACTGTGTTGTATTATTTATAGGTTTGTATAAATTCTTAGTCCCTGCCCGGACCTGATTATTCTCTCTGTCTATACTGTTAACATCAGCCTCATTACCCTTATCTTTTTTTCCATTTCCCTCAAACAATATTCCGACTGTTGCACAATTTTTGCTATTTCGATGGTATCTTTCAATGTTGGATTTTTCACTGCCCAGAGCCTTTCTTGCATTTTCTTGCTTTGGCACTGTACAATCTGCTGACATCTATTAATTTGTCAGTAATTTTTCCGAATTGACACTTAAGCGACAACTCTCTTAATCTGGAGACTAATTCATCTATGCTTTCTCCTATTCTTTGTGGTTGGGTATAAAACGTATGGCTTGTCATAACAAAGTTGACATCTTTTGCAAATCTTTTTTGCAAGCTCTTCCTTGCTTCCTTATACACATCCTCTATCTGTTGTCCATTCAGTTATTGCACCGCCGGTAAGTACTTGAATATTCGTTGGCCTTTCTGTCCCAAAGTGCTTAGAATAATTGCTGTCTTTCTTGCAGGTCTCCAATCTTGGCCATCCAATGCCACTAAATATTTTTCAAACATATCTAACCATTATTCCCATGGAACAGGTAGATTTTCAGGTTGTGTGAGAAAAAGGGGTGGTGTCACCATGTGTTGATTGTAACTTGTTGACATATTACTAATTTATCAGGAAGAATAACTGAAGTATTTTCTAAAATATATACTAATTGAGTAACATATGGGTATAGTTCATTTTTTATTTTTTTTAAATAATTCCTTTGTCTCTGAAATGCTCCTTAGCATGAATGTTGCTGAAAAGTACACACTTGGTGTACTGTTTATCGTGCTTTTCGCTGATCGACAAGCACTTTACACTGTATATTCTTTGTGTTTTTTTGGGGGGGGGAATATTGTGTAGAGCACTGTTTCTTATGACAGTAATTTCAACTCTCCAATATGGCCAACACAACATGGTAGTAGGTCTATATTTGTAGCTGTTGGGGCTTGTTTCCTTTTTCCACATTCTGCGTGATGCAATTCAGTTCTCCCTTGTGTCCTTCACACTGAATGCTACCTCATGCTTTCTGCCTCAAGCCCCGTTCACTCCAAGTAAGTCCTCACATACCGCATGGACCTTGATATGATGATTGCGCTCAATCACCAATCTTCAATAAAATGCACCAAACAACATGTCGTGGCTAGTGTCGGTCTCACCATAAATCCATGTGAAAGTCATCCGATTAAAAAGCAATGTACAATATGCAGTGTAACAGAGGAGCGTATATCGTATGAGTACCTCTTTTTTACCTTTCTTGTTCTTTGTCGTACTATAGATCGCTCACGGTTCATACAAATACTCATCAACAGTTCACCTCTGTCTTCACTTCCTCGACTCTATGCTCCCCACTGCTCTATTGCCTCACTGCTTCTGCGTTCACTCCTTTAACCTGTGTCCCTTTTAGGCTGGCGCTCACCGCCAATGTTGAAATCACCACCGTCTCATTAATATGGTAAAAGGTGATAGATTTATTGTTCATGAGACACAGTGCATGGAGCTCCCTCGCCAGCCTCTGGCAACTGTCATTCCCGGAAGCTCGGCTCGGTGTTCCACTCAACATGTCCATTCATACATTTAACTCTTAACTTCAAGTAAAACCAAATTCCCTTCAAACGGCAGTATGTACCATTGTCTCTCTGTCTTCAAGATGGCAGCCAGAACTGGTCAATCGCTAACGTGCTCTGACCTCAGACACAAAGCTCCATGTCTGAAACAGCCTAAATGCCTTCTACAGGCAGCTAGTCCCCAATAGTTGTCCACCGTATAACTCACCATCTCCCACGATGGGGCACTGTTTGGCAGGCAAGAATCTCTAAAATATTGAGATTATCTGTGATTGGAGTAGCTTCAGTAGGCTTTCTGAGGATTTATTATGGGGCTATGGAACTAGTTCCCACTAAACCTCTATGTTTTTATCTCTAGAGGTACCCAAATAACACTAGTTACAGCAAGTATGCTTTAGGTTTAGCAATCCCTGGTGAACAGTTCATGGGCACAATATCTTTGATGCAGAGACTCTTCACATGGGGTGGATTCTATGTGTGTCAGGTACAGGGGTACATGAAAGCGTTTTGTCTTTTTAGTGATCAAGTATGAATTTTCTATCGAAGCATGCTCAAAGTAGCAAAGCTTATTTGAATGTATACTGGGTTAAAAAAACTTAGAACCTTATATAGAAGTATGTAATAAATGCTGTCTGTTAAATAGGTCAAAAGACCTTTTGGCGCACCAAGCAGGCAAGGAGTACCCATTGAATGTACTTTTCTCCCCGCTATATCCACCAAAACCAGTATGCATTGTAATTTTTTTCTGATGGTATGGCATGAGATAGGAGTGGTCCCTTAACCCTGATGAATGCCACAGACAAGTCAGGGACACAGTGCTATTGAGGATCTGCATTGGACATATTCCATAAAATATTGCTTTAATTGACGCAAAAGCAAGACATTAATAAGGTTTCTTATTGCCTTATCAGCTCTTATGTGATTTAAGAAATAGTTCAGATTTAACTCACTTGCAGGGAGGAAAACCTATTTCTCCTTATAAAGAGCTCCAAGGGGGAGCGCAGCAATATGGCTTCAGTACAATAAGGTGGGACCCAATAATGAAGCATGTGACCTCAATGGGTGAGGGACTTGATCCTTTTTAGGGTGATCCCAGAAGGTCTGAAACATTTCCAAAGGGCCTTTACCTCAGTTTTATGTTCCCAGAAGCTCTGTGTACAAGTGTTAGATATTTATTTTCCGATCCATGTAATCATCACTGAGAGCATAACTGGACACCAAAGAGAACTGTTTCCCTCTCTTTCCCATTGATGAGTACAGATCTGTTTGTTTACGCACATATTTGATATATTTCTCTCATGATTACCTTGCAGCTTAGGCCAAGCTACCAAAAGTGAGGCAATGGTAGCTTTAGTGAAGTTAGTTTACCAGATCTGTCAATCTCCTTAGGTTGTACAGAAGCTCAATTCCGGGGCACCTCAAGACTATGACCTCTCCCTCTCTGGCATATATTTAGACATCAGCAAGGGATTTCCAGTGTACTGTTGGGAAACCAAGCATGTAATTATGCCATCTAGTTGAAATAAATTCTTATAATGATACCATGATATGAAATACTTTTTACTGGCCATTTTGTCATCCTGTGCTTGCGATCATTTGAGGGTAGAGCCAGAAATAAGAAGTAAAAAGCATCTCCTCCAATAAATGTTGACTGAATTAGTATTCACTTCCCTAACTTGAAAACAACATAAGACAGAATGAGCAATAACAATAATTAGTTGACCTTGATTTTTAATACCGTGATTGATGTTTTGTCAGACCGCAAGGCATACAATCAGAAACCCTAACATTATTTTAAAGTATACGTCTCGAGAACTATGCTGATCTAAATGATCTAAACTAACTTTGGTTTTAAAAAAAAGGCCAGAACAGGGAAACCTTCCTAAACAAACATAATCATAAGAGGCAAATTCCTCTTTCCATGTATGATGCAGAATGCATCACGCAAAGAAGGAGAAAGTAATGAGGAGAAAAAAAAATATTTTTCCCCGTTATGCCTCTCTGTGGTAAGTGCACCATTTTGGCACAATCCTAGGTTTACTGCTTTAAGCAAATGTAGGATTGAGTCAAATTCCATGGATGGATGCAGAGGAACTCTCATGATCACCCATAGAATGATTATGAAAACAAAATGTACACAACACAGCTCAAGCTGCTGCGTTCTGTTACATTTCTTTACAAAGTCTAGTAAGACAGAACTAATAGCCCTTTGCTTGGCAATGACCTGCATCACGCATGGACAATGCCAGTCTTAGTAAATCTGTCCCTTGTGCAGTGCATACAGCCAACATGAACAACAGCAATGATCAACAAAATGTGTTGACGGAGAGATAAGAAATGATGGGGGTCATTCTGACCCCGGCGGGCGGCGGTTGCCGCCCGCCTGGAGGGAACCGCCATTTGGCCGCCCCGCGGTCAAAAGACCGCTGGGGCCATTCCAACTTTCCCGCTGGGCCGGCGGGCGCTACCTATGGTAGTGCCCGCCGGCCCAGCGGGAAAGGGGCCTGCAACACTGAAGCCGGCTCCGAATGGAGCCGGCGGTGTTGCAGGTGTGCGACGGGTGCAGTTGCCCCAGGACACCCGTTCCCGCCATCCTGTTCCTGGCGGTAAAAACCGCCAGAAACAGGGTGGCGGGAAAGGGGTCAGAATCCCCATTGCGGCGCTGCAAGCAGCGCCGCCATGGCGGATTTGGGCAACCGGGGGAAATCCGGCGGGAAACCGCCGGACCCGGTTTTCTGACCGCGGCGGTAGAATGGCCCAGGAAGCACCACCAGCCTGTTGGCGGTGCTTCCGTCACCCGCGGCCCTGGCGGTCTATGACCGCCAGGGTCGGAATGAGGGCCTATGTCACTTGCATTCATTGTCTTTAGACAAATTACTGACCGATCAATTATACTGATAAATTTAGACCATTGTCAGGGAAAAATTTACACATTTGATGTTTTATGCACTGGAAACTATTTTTATTTTCCACATTCTGGCCTCATAGAACTATCAGGCTGTAAACGTAAAACTGTTGTGCAATGTGTGAAAAAGGTCACTCTCCAGCAGTGGCATTGTGGTGCATTGTACATTATAGACTTGGGCAAAATGTTTGCTACACCAGCATGATCTTACTAAATTTCTGGTATTTCACATTATGCTTGTAATGCAGAGTACCTGAAATTACATCATTACGCATGTTACTTAGCATAACATAGTGGCTGTTCAAGTACAAATCCTATTGTGGGATGTTAGAAATGGGGTCTTTGATTGACAGTCAGGTTACCCCCTGTTCAAGTGCTAGGTGTAAAGTATTTGTACCAAAGGTTACCCCCTGTTCACGCAAGGACCCTCACTCTAGTCAGGGTAAAAGAGAATCACCCTCAGCTAACCCCTGCTTACCCCCTTGGTAGCTTGGCAGAGCAGTAGGCTTAACTTCAGAGTGCTAGGTGTAAAGTATTTGTACCAACACACACAGTAACTTAATGAAAACACTACAAAATGACACAACACCAGTTTAGAAAAATAGGAAATATTTATCTAAACAAAACAAGACCGAAACGACAAAAATCCGACATACACAAGTCAAGTTATGATTTTTTTTAGATTAAACTCAAAAATAGCGTTTAAAAACAAAAATGCTTCGATGAGATGTTAACACGGCGTCGTGACGGAGTCGTTCCCAACAAGCCAACACCAGCGGCGCCGGACACGGAGTCGTGTAGACCCCCAAGTACAGTACCTTTGGTGAAGAGTGAAAACAAGCTGATGCGCGAAGTCGGGAATCGCGGCGTCTGTGCGAAACGTTGAATCCGTGCACTTCGAGCGGCGTCGGTCACGACGTGGTGCGGCGACTTCCACGGAGTCGCGGACTTCAGCGGGGCTGCTCCGGCGTCGGGCCTGCGAAGAGCGTCGCGTTCCAGCGAAGGTCACAGCATCAGGTGCAGGCGGCGTTACCGGATTCAGCAGCGGCGTCGGTCCGAAGTCGTCCGAAGTCGATTTCCTTGGATTCCACCAGCTTTCCTTTCAAGGGCCCAGGGAAAGGATAGGGCACCACTTGTCAGAGCAGGAGTCTCTCCAGAGACTCCCGGTGCTGGCAGAGAGAAGTCTTTGCTGTCCCTGAGACTTCAAACAACAGGAGGCAAGCTCTAAATCAAGCCCTTGGAGATTTCTTCACAAGATGGAAGGCACACAAAGTCCAGTCTTTGCCCTCTTACTCTGGCAGAAGCAGCACTGCAGGAAAGCTCCACAAAGCACAGTCACAGGCAGGGCAGCACTTCTTCGTCAGCTATCAGCTCTTCTCCAGGCAGAGGTTCCTCTTGGTTCCAGAAGTGTTTCTCTAAAGTCTGTAGATTTGGGTGCCCTTCTTATACCCATTTTAGTCTTTAAAGTCACCTTTCTTCAAAGGGGACTCACACCTACTTGTGAAATCCTGCCTTGCCCAGGCAAGGCCTCAGACACACACCAGGGGGTTGGAGCCGGCATTGTCAGAGGCAGGCACAGTCCTTTCAGATGAGAGTGACCACTCCACCCCTCCCTCCTAGCAGAGATGGCTAATCAGGAAATGCAGGTTACACCCCAGCCCCCTTTGTGTCACTGTCTAGTGTGAGGTGAAAAACAACCCAACTGTCAAACTGACCCAGACAGGGAATCCACAAACAAGGCAGAGTCACAGAATGGTTTAAGCAAGAAAATGCTCACTTTCTAAAAGTGGCATTTTCAAACGCACAATCTTAAAATCAACTTTACTAAAAGATGTATTTTTAAATTGTGAGTTCAGGGACCCCAAACTCCACATGTCCATCTACTCTCTAGGGGAATATACACTTTAATCATATTTAAAGGTAGCCCCCATATTATCCTATGAGAGAGACAGGCCTTGCAACAGTGAAAAACGAAGTTGGCAGTATTTCACTGTCAGGACAAATAAATCACATTACTATATGTCCTACCTTATCCATACACTGCAGCCTGCCCTTGGGGCAACCTAGGGCCTACCTTAGGGGTGCCTTACATGTAAGAAAAAGGAAGGTTTAGGCCTGGCAAGTGGGTACACTTGCCAAGTCAAATTTACAGTGTACAAATACACACACAGACACTGCAGTGGCAGGTCTGAGACATGATTACAGAGCTACTTATGTGGGTGGCACAACCAGTGCTGCATGCCCACTAGTAGCATTTGATTTACAGGCCCTGGCACCTCTAGTGCACCTTATTAGGGACTTAATAGTAAATCAAATAGGCCAATCATAGATAAACCAATTACATACAATTTACACGGAGAGCATATGCACTTTAGCACTGGTTAGCAGTGGGAAAGTGCTCAGAGTTCAAAAGCCAACAGCGACAGGTCAGAAACAAATAGGAGGCAGGAGGCAAAAGGATTCAGGATGACCCTGCATAAGCAAAAGTCCAACACGGGAACAATACAAATTAACAGAAAGCAAGCAGCTGTTCTTCCCAGCAGTTTGTGTTTTTTTGCACTTGTTTTCAGAGCAAAAAGCATCCTTGCATTCAATATGGCTAAATTCTAGGACTAAATGGAAATTTTACATTTCATGTGCCTTTGTGCCATGTTTTTTCAAACATTTTTGCACACATCTAGCATCATGGGTTTTGCATAGATAAACCACAACATGGCTTGTAAGTTGGTTTCTGCCTCACTCCCCTTGGGTCCCCTTAATAACATGTTAAATGTATTAACAACGGTGTTGTACTGTCATGTTGTATTCTCCTGTAACAGCCCTTGTGCTCTGTCTGTTCCATTCATCATAATTCTAGAATGCAAGCCAGTGGTATACCTCCATTAGCTTAGCGCTCACTATTGCCATATGCAATGATCTGTGGGTAAAGAGTTTGAATCCCAGCAAAGCGAACTGAGCTGCCTGTTTTCTTGAGATTAGCTTATGGACCAATGCAATTGATAATGGCAACACGTATTATGCTTCTGCAGTCATGTAAAGAAATTAGGAATTAAAATTAGGAAATTAGTAAATAAGGAAATTAGGAATGTGCACATTCTATAGTTTATGCATTATGCAATGCTTGAAGGAGGACTTGGGGAGGGTTATCTGGGTATAGTTCTGCGAGGGCCTTTTGGTTAAGGGTCTCATAGGGAGGAGCAAAAGAGGCTATGGGTGTGTGTAATAGACAGTTGGGACCCATTTTGTCATTTAGGGGAAAACAAAGTGGTTGGTGGTGGGCCTAGTTAGTTTTTGCTTGGGCCAGTTTGTTTTTCGCCTCAGAGAGTGGTGAGGTTTGAGTTACAGGTGGGAGTATGCAGGGTAGTTTTGGCTCTGATTTGCTGTGACCCAGTTAGTGCAAGACTGTTCGATGGAAAGATGGTGTGAGTGACAGGGGTATGTGTGGCCCTATGAGCCCTGAAAGATATGGGTAGAGAGGACCTATAAGCACTGGGGATGAAAGCAAAGTTGGGCTTGGCAGGGCACTCTGGCCTGGCTCAGAATTCAGCTGATGGTGTGATGGCAGTAGGTTTAGAATGCTTGCCACCGTGCCAGAAAGCATGGAGGAGGTAGCCAGATGAGCAGGAGTCAGGGAAGTGGGACGGAGGCTGAAACCACAGTGCAAAGTGTGTAGCCCTTCAGGGACAGAATATGGGGTGGACAGAGCACAAGAACAACATTGTGGCAGAGAACAGTGCCTACATCCTGAAGCGGCCACAGAGAAGGAGAGACGCGTCAAGGGAAGCCAGACAGAGAGCCCCGGAGATGCAGCGGAGAAGACGACGAATGAGAGCACACCGGAGGGGAGCCGAGGAGCCCTCTCTACCACAGGAGGAGCTGGAACACCCCACAGGGATCTGCAGAGCAGCACCAGCGGCACGGGAGGCGCCCAGGAGGCGCCCAGTGAGAATTCCGGCAATGCTTTGGGGAAAGCGTGGCCTTTCCAGGTGCGTGGCAACACTAAGTAAGGGAAAGGAAGAGGAGGACGGGAGGGGGCTACACAGCCTATAGTATTTGGTTGTTTTCTGTTCACTTTCTGGGTTTTGTTGTCGGATGATCTGAGTGAAGGGGTGTGGTGGTGGGGACGACACAGAGAAGGGGCAATAAACGTGGTTTGGGGGTGAGGGGACGGTACCAACTCAAAGAAGACACAGGAAGGAAGAAGAAAGGAGGAAACAAGACCCCAAAAACAGAGACAGACGTAGAAAGATACACCAGAGGCGAGCAGTAGTAATAAGAAAATAGAAAGGAGAAAACAAAAAAAACACAGGAAAGCAGAAATACCCTATCAGGGGAAAAGGAGCGACTAGGATACAGGAGACAGCAAAAGGGGACCCAGAAGAAGAGAGAGAAACCACCAACCTCTTAAAGAAAAGATAGAGAAGGACAAAGAGGAGACGGAAAGGGAAAAGGTGAAGGAAAGACAGGAAAGAAGAAGAAAAGATAAAATCTGTACTTAGGACAGCCTACTTACCGGTTCTTTATCTTGTGTTTTCGCACATGTGCCTCCCAGGAGCCCTGGAAGAAGAAGACAAGAAGAGGAAAGCCTGAAACAAGACATCCTAAATATAGGACACATAACACTACAGGACTCTTATCTTGCGCGAAAAATAAAACTCACCTGAACAGTTGACCACTGACTACATGTCCTCATTGCGCCGCCTTGCCACACTGCCTAATATGATAATTAAAAATCTTTGTGTGGGTATTTAATAGCTGCCACAAACCAGCACATATGGAAATGGGAATATATAGGGGCAAGGTGTTATGTAGGGAGATGAGTGCTAATGAGGGATCGAAGGATGAGTATGAGCTGGCAAGGAGGCTCAAACTTCCAGTCACCATAGAGAATTGTCATTGGCATTTGTAATATATGCTACTGTAAATTGCGAAAAATACCCTGAAAGGTTATAGGCCATCACTACAACCCTCACAGTAAATCCCGCTTACCGCCGTGCAGAAGACCGTCAACATACCGCTGCGGGTATTACAACCCACAGCTCGGAATCCGCCACAATACAGACACCCACACAAGTCCGCCACACCAAAGGTCAGTGATAAACTGGCGATAACAAAACCGACACCGTCACACCAACAGAAATACATTGGGCCCACACTACCATGACCCACGAATCAATTCAGCGGTCTTTCAACCACGGTAAACCATTGGCGGTACACACCGCCGCGCTCAAAATACACACAAATTTACAAAACACAACCACATTGGACAATTCAAAATACACACACCTGATAAACATACACATACCATACCCACACACCCAATCCAATATAAAACACACACCCACATTACCCACAAACCCTTACTACCAGAAAATTGAAAGCAGGCCAGAGAGAGACACTAGCTAAAACAACACCAGCATCCACAGACACACAACACCATCACCTACACAACATCCACGCACCTCAAACAACACACACCAACACATCCCCTCACACATCACAACAGACACCACCTCACACATCACCCACACCACATCATGGCACCTCAAAAACCACCCCAGGTTCTCTGAGGAGGAGCTCAGGGTCATGGTAGAGGAAACCGTCCGGGTAGAGCCACAGCTATTCGGATCACAGGTGCAGCAGACATCTATTGCAAGGAAGATGGAGCTATGGCGCAGAATTGTTGACAGGGTATACGCAGTGGGACAGCATCTAAGAACACGGGATGACATCAGGAAGAGGTGGAACGACCTACAGGGGAAGGTGCATTCTGTGGTCTCCAGAAACCAGATTGCTGTACATATGACTGGCGGTGGACCTCCACCTCCTCCCCCACAACTGACAACATGGGAGGAGCAGGTCTTGGCAATACTGCATCCTGAGTGCCTTGCAGGAGTAGCAGGAGGACTGGACTCTGGTAAGGCAAATATTTACTACCTTATCCCCCCCACCCCACCTGCATGCCATCACATACTCTCACCCTTAGCCTCACACCCATCACTTCAAAAACCCACAGATACCCCACCAACACAACCCACACATCCCAAAACCAAGCCCTGCATGTAACACCAATGCATGGACACCCATCACCCAAGCATGTCCAGTACAGAGAGTCACTCATGCCCCAAAATCACCAACCACACAAGGACCAAACCAATAATGCAAGCACTGGAGTAGAGGGTCACTCACCCATTGCACACGATGGCACACACAGATACAATAACTATGCATTTACACACCAACAAGACCCCTACCCAACATCACCGGACAGGAGGTGTCAGACATACCCAGTCCCCCCACAGAAGAGGCACACAGTGATGACAGCAGCTCTGCACGCCTGGATCAAGATGACCAGCCAGGCCCATCTGGGACCTCAGGACAGTTGGTTCCCCTGCCACTGACACAAGTCACCACAGAGCCTCCCCTCTCAGGAAACACCAGCACAGCACCGACCCAGCGGGCCCATCCCTCTGTCCCCAGGACACGTCAATCAGCAGTGTGTCCACCACTACAGGGAACCCAGGCAACCCCACTAACACAGGACGATCAGGGACCTGGGGCAGTGGCAGTGGCACACGGTTCAGGGGACAGAGGCACAGGATAACAGGGAAGCTGGGAGGACTGCTATGCGACAGGGGGAGGACAGGCACAGGGAACCCACTCTCCACGAGGCACTCTCCAACATCATGGGAGCTTACCATCATTCCCAGGAGACCATGGCAACGGTACTGCCCAAGTTTCAGGAGACCAAGTGACTGCAGGTGGAACACTACCTTGGGATCAGGGAGGACTTGAAGTCCATAAACACCACCCTGGTCACCATTGCAGGGGTGCTGGCAGACCTTCTCAACACCAGGAGGGACACAGTGGCACAACAAGGGGCCCCTGACACTAGCCTGAACGATGAACAGCCCTCCACCTCCGCCGGCGCTAGTGGACAGGAGGCACCGCCACAGGAACAAGAGGACACCAGCACCCCACCCCCTGCAGATGGAGAACCACCCCGCAAACGGTACCTGAGATCCAGGAACAAGACAGAGAACATTGCCAAGACCCCTGCCGGGAAATGAGACCCCCCTGAATGTCACCCTTCTGTCCCACTATGTCACTGTGTTCATCCTTAAACTGCCATTGCTCCCTTCCTATGCCCCTTCGGACAATGCACCTGTGAAACAAATAGACTGGACTCTGCCATGGTTATTCCTCCACCATCACCCCAGCCCATTTTACAACCCCCTCCACTTATTTGTACAGGAATAAATACACTTCAATCACAAAACAATCTGGAGTCAATCTGTGCTTCCCCGAATGTGTAATTGCAATAACTATGGAATATAGCAATGTAAATGTACTTGTTCACATACCAATGTAACACAGCTGTAGGCTAGAAGTAAACATAGCAGAGGGCACAAAGTGGGACCCAGATCTGTGAAATGGAAAGTCAAAGTGACAAGTCAGGGTCCATAGACTGAATGAAAATGGCAGACTAATGCTTGCATAAACAATAGTATAAGATGTGGGAAGCAATGTCATCTTCTTACCTGTGTCTCACTGGAAGTATTGCATGACAGGCTCCACAGCTGCCACAAGACCACCATCTGGCACATCCTCCTGCAGAAAAGGCACCTGCTGTCGCAAAGCCAGGTTGTGCAGCATACAGCAGGCCACGATTATCTGGCACACCTTCTTCGGTGAATAGTATAGGGAGCCACCTGTCAGATGGAGGCACCGGAATCTGGCCTTCAGGGCGACGAAGGTGCGTCCGATCACCCTCCTAGTTCGACCATGTGCCTCATTGTAGTGTTCCTCTGCCCTTGTCCTGGGATTCCTCACTGGGGTCAGTAGCCATGACAGGTTGGGGTAACCAGAGTCACCTGCAAATGTCGAGGGACAACTGTTAGACACACACAAACCCTTAGGGACAGCCCCATACCCAGATACCCATGTCAACTGTATTGGGACCTCGGCCTCACCTATTAGCCACACACTGTGCCTCTGGAGTTGCCCGATTACATAAGGGATGCTGCTATTCGTCAAAATGTAAGCGTCATGCACAGAGCAAGGATACTTGTCATTGACATGGTAGATGTACTGGTCTGCCAAATACACCATTTGCACATTCATCAAATGGTAGCTCTTCCGGTTTCTATACACCTGTTCATTCCTGCGGGCAATCCTCCACCTGAGGAAACACGATGTAGCTGTGCATGTGTTTCAGCAGGGCAGACAACACTCTGGACAACACGTTAGAGAACAGTGGCTGGGACATCCCTGATGCCATGGCCACTGTTGTTTGAAAAGACCCACTGGCCAGGAAATGGAGTACAGACAGAACCTGCACGACAGGGGGGATTCCTGTGGGATGGCGGATAGATGAAATCAGGTCTGGCTCCAACTGGGCACACAGTTCCAGGACTGTTGCACGATCAAGTCTGTATGTGAATAGGATGTGTCTCTCTTCCATTGTTGACAGGTCCACCAGGGGTCTGTACACCGGAGGATGCTGCCATCTCATCACCTGCCCCAGCGGACATGCCTTATGGAGGAGAACAGCAAGCAGAGAGTCATCCAACACTGAGGTATCACAATATGTTATTTGCAGAAACGTTAGTAATCCGCAATGTGCCGGTATCTGTCTATATTCCCAGCCTAGATAGGTGTGACGCAGTTAACATCCATCCCATGTGGCTTCCTGAAATGGCGGCTGCCTGACCTGTAAAGTGGGACAAGTGGATATGAGGTAACTGTGCTGGCGTTGTACACCGTCGCGGTGGGCAGTCGAAGACCGCGGCGCAATTCTGCATTGGTTAACATTGGGCCATATGGGTCCCAGGAGCCAATGACGATGTACGCCGGCAGTGACGGTACTCACCGCGGCAGATGTGCCTGCCATTTTCTGTTTGTTCCCTCACTTGATACCTGACCTTCAACAAGAGAGGATCTACACTGCAAGTGCTGCTGTGACCTGTGTCTGGAAGCGACGATGTCTACAGTGTCTGTGGAAACGGCCCCTGCTTTCACTTCAGAGGAGTTGGAGAAACTAGTGGATGGGGTTCTCCCCCAGTACACGCAACTGTACGGTCCTCCAGACAAACAGGTGAGTACACTGTGAGCATGCTGCATGGGCAATGCCTGTTACGAGTGGTATGGATGGGAGATACCATGGGGGGGTGAGGCCTGCATGTGCAGATGGTGAATGTATGTGCGTCAGGGCATGAGTGGGAACTGGTGGGCAATGAGCATGATGGTCCAGACGGGTAAGTAATTTCCTTTCCCCCTGTACCATTCCTCTAGGTCAGCGCCCACCAGAAGAGGGGTATTTGGTGTGCCATCGCCAAGGACGTCCGGACCCTGGGGGTCTACCACAGACGGAGCACCCACTGCCGTAAAAGATGGGAGTACCTGCGCCGCTGCAGCAAGAAGACGGCAGAGGCCCAGCTGGAGATGGCCTCCCAACGTGGGAGGGGTGCCCGTCACGCCATGACCCCCCTGATGTTCTGGATTCTGGCAGTGGCCTATCCAGAGTTGGATGGGCGCTTGAGAGCATCACAGCAGCCACAAGGGGGTGAGTATACTCTCATTCAGCTGACTCTGCGCGCATTACGAGGTGTCTGGGTGGGAAAGGTGGGCAGTGGGTTCTTCTATGCCTGGCGAACTTGGTAGACAAGGTCCCTTGTGAGGCAGGCTCTGTGGCACCCCAACCCCACTAGTGGTAAGAGCCATCTGCACCTAGTCAGGGTCCTGTGACTTCCAGGTGTGCAGCAATTGGTCTTAGGCCTCGTATACCATGGTCAGCTGAAATTTCTAGGAACTGTCAGTGCATGGCATAGTGCAGAGGACTGCTCCGTGTGTGTTGTGTCTGCCAAAGGTAGTGGTGTTGCATGCACTGAACATGTCTTTCTTCTGTCTTTCCCCCCCTTTTTGTGGTCTCCCTGTTCTTGTGTGCAATAGCATCATCAGGTGGAGGAGCATTGGCACCGGAGCAAGAGGGAGCTGCAACCCATTTGGCCCTGGAGGGTGAAGCTACGGAGTCTGAAGTCACCAGTGGAGTGGAGGGCGAGGGGAGCTCCACGACGGGGACAGGAGCAGATAGCAGTAACAGCGACTCCTCCTCTGATGGGAGCTCCCTTGTGGTGGCAGGCACCTCTGTGCCCACCGCATCAACAGGTACAGCAGCCACCCCCCCACCAGCACCGCCCTCCCAGCAGCCCATCAGCGTGTGTCCCGTGCCCCCTCACCCAGGAGGGTGGGCATCTCCTTTGCCCCAGGCACCTCAGGCCCTGCCCCAGTCAGCCCTGCTGCCCTCAGTGAGGAGGCTATTGACCTCCTGAGACACCTCACTGTTGGGCAATCTACCATTGTGAATGCCATCCAGGGTGTAGAGAGGCATTTGCAACAAACAAATGCATACCTGGAGGGCATTCATTCTGGGCAGGCAGCCCAACTGAGAGCATTTCAGGCTCTGGCCTCAGCACTGATGGCAGCCATTGTCCCTGTATCCAGACTCCCCCCTCCAACTTCCTCCACCAAGACCCAATCCCCTGTACCTCAGCCTATCTCAAGCACACCATCAGACCAGCATGCACACTCATCAACACACAAGACTGGACATGGCAAACATAAGCACCACACATCCCACAGTCACTCACACAAGCACCAGACCCATGCAGACACGGCAACATCCACTGCCTCAACTGTGTCCTCCCTCCTCCACGTAGTCCTCCTCCCTCCCTGTCTCGTCTCCACTCACACCTGTATGCACTACATCTTCAGCCACTACCTCCATCACCAGCACGCACATCAACACACACTGCACACGTGCACTTACCACCCCCACTACCATTCACACATCCCCTGTGTCCTCTACCAGTGTTTCTGTGAGCCCTCCTCCTAAAGTACACAAATGCAGGAACACACACCCAACAGCCATCCACCTCACACCAGCCTCCGGCCCATGCACTTTCACCCAAATTCAGCAGACGTACACCTCCTACAACCACTACCTCTTCCTCCACTCCCAAACCCCCTCCATCTTCCCGTCCCAGTGTGTCTAAAAAACTTTTCCTGTCAACCCTTGACCTCTTCCCTTCACATCCCCCCCGTCCTTCTCCTAGGGCCAGGCTTTCCAGGTCCCAGCCCAGCACCTCAGCCACCAAATCCCCAGGCACTGTGGTGCCAGAAACTGCGGGGTCATCGAGTGCGCCACCCATCAGGGCTGCCAGTGTGCCACGTAGTGAAGGCAAGGACATTCCACCACCTGCCAAGGTGAAAAAGGTGCCCACATCCCGGAAGGAGAAGCCGAAACTACCAGCCACCAAGGGCTCAGCAAAAACCAAAGGGCATAGTGTCAAGACAACTGCGGCACCACCAAAGGTGGGGAAGGGACAAAAGCAGAAAAGCAAGTCAGGAGAGGGCACAGTGGCACAGACTGAGGGACCAGTGTCACACCTTCTGTCCACAACCACACCAACCTGTACGGTGGCGAACACCGCAAGCTGCCCAGCAACCACAACCGCCACCTGCACCGCCACCTGCACCGCCACCTGCACCGCCACCTGCACAGCCACCTGCACAGCCACTGGCGCGTCTACAGCCTCAGCGACAGTCCCCAGCCTCTTCCCCAGTGGGCAGCCGTCCGAGGCTGCAGGAGACGTTCTGCTGTGTCCCTCAGCAGGTGCTGACCCATGCACCGCCGCCAGCACCACCGCCACAGACACCGCCACAAGCACCGCCACCACAGACACCGCCGCAAGCACCGCCACTAGCCCCGCCACCAGCCCCGCCACCAGCCCCACAGCGTCCTAGGCACCGCTGACATGGCTACCATCCCCAGTGGTCAGTCGTCTGATGCTGGAGCAGAGTTCCTGGACCCTGGGCAGCTTCCATGAGGCATGACTTCCATCACTGTTTGCACCTGCAGGTGGAAGGCGAAGCCACAGCAGTGTGGGGTATGTCGCTGCCTCCATGGCTCATCATGCTACCTGAACCTCGCCAATCTCGTGGCACGCACACTCAGGTGAGGGAATTGTACTGGCCACACTGCACGTGGAGCACTCTGGGCACCAGGCCCCCTCCAGAACCAGTGGAGTATCACATCCACTACCTCAGTCCTTAGCAGGATGAAGCACTCTGGGCACCAGGCACCCTCAAGAACCAGTGGAGTATCACATCCACTACCTCAGTCCTTGGCAGGATGAAGCACTCTGGGCACCAGGCCCCCTCCAGAACCAGTGGAGTATCACATCCACTACCTCAGTCCTTGGCAGGATGAAGCACTCTGGGCACCATGCCCCTTCCAGAACCAGTGGAGAGATACATCCACTAGAGAGACTGTGGCCTTGCACTCCCCAGGATAAAGCAGTGGGCAAACCAACCACTGGAGAGACTTGAGAGACTGTGGCTTTGCACTCCCCAGGATAAAGCAGTGGGCAAACCACCCACTGGAGAGACTTAAGAGACTGTGGCTTTGCACTCCCCAGGATACAGCAGTGGGCATGGAGCCCCCTCGTGCAGCAGTGGCGTCATGTGTTCATCAGGCTGAGGTGCCCCCCCCCCTCCCTCTGAGGTGCCTGTGTATTTTCGATCTGATGCCCCAGCAATGTTCTCTCTGTTTTGAGTCAGGTATCATGTGTGGGCTTCGCCCATGCATTTTGGACCCAGTGGTCCATGGACAATGATTGGTACACTATCCGGACTTGTGTACTTGGTGTACATATTTGTATATACTGAATTTTGACTTTTGACTAATGGATTTTTTATGATTACAATCGTTATAATCATTTCCTTTTGTCCTTGCGTTCTTCCAGGGGGCAGGGGGTGTATATGTAATGTTGCTGCATGCATTTGTGTGTATGTTGTTGTGTGTGAGGGTAAGGGTGGGGGTGTTGCGTGTTGCGTGTGTGTCACTCTCTTTCCTCCCCCGTGTTGTAGGTGCAGTACTCACCATAGTCGCTGCCGCCGCTGCCGTTCGTACTCCTGATAGAAGAGGAGGTAAACCAACATAGGTAACACCTGAAGTTCGGGCTCCATGGCGTCCTGGTTCCTCGTTGGGTGTCAAGAGGTGAGTGGTTTTCCTTCTGTGTACTGTTTCTGCCGTGCTTTTGATAGCATTGGTTCCACCCCGGAAAAGGTGGCGGATAGGCCTGTCATAATACAGTGGGTGGTACTTTGTCTTCCGCCTGTCTGTTGGCGGTTACTGCTGCGGTGTTTGTTTCTACAACCGTGGCGGTCGGAGTGTTAAAGTGGCTGTCTGTGTTGGCGGTTTCCGCCACGGTTGTAATCCCATTTTTTTACCACGGCCTGTTTGCGGTATTACGGCCGCTTTCACACCGACCTCCAGGGTTGTAATAAGGGCCACAGTCTTGTTGAAATATATGGACGTGATTAAGAAGGCCCAGATAACCTTTGGGAGTTGATGAGGAGTTCTGGCTCCATTTGGGACAGGATGCAGAAGGTAAGTGGGAGGAACTAGACAATGATTTGTGACTTCATGCTATATGCTCATCGGGCCAGGACTAACAGTCGTTACCGCCAGTGGTGTGCCTGTAGAATATTGGCCCTTCCAGTATTGTCCCACCAGGGTGGGTGGAGCCAGTTGGGCGAGGACAGCAAGGATAAGAGGATGCATGTTGGGTGTTTAATAGGGGGTTCAGTAATGGGAAGTTCTGTAAATTCTGCCACAAAGACTCAAAATGTGGGGCGAAACATCTATCGAATTGCAGAACTAATTTGGGGCAGTGACAAAGCCAGCAGGGAGGGTCTTGGCAGCAGTAAGGCTAGTAGAGGGTGGTAGGGCAGTACAAGGCCTCCGGAGAAAGGACTCATACACCAGCTAAATGGCACAGACTGTCTAACTGGTCACAGAGGTATTGCAACAGTGAAGATGTCCAAGTTGTGCTACAGGGTTGCAAGGTGGATTTGTACTGGCTGGGTTACCAGGGGCCTGGCAAAAGAAGATAGACTGAGAATTTGAAGTCTGCCAATGAATACCCTGAATTTGTGAGGAAGAATACATTGAACAAAGAAGTACGGGGAGGTAAGAGGGCAGGCCCCTTACAGGGGTGTTCACTGGGGAACGTGACTGTTTCCCCCATTGGTGTGGTATTTAAAAATGATAAAGGGCAGTTTCACTTTACACAACTTCAGTCATTGCCAGATGGTTGCTCAGTAAATGATTTTATTGCAGACGAGTTGGTTACAGTGTCATACTCTTCGGTGGACATTACAAACAAGTTGGTGAGGGAGGTAGGAGTTGAGGCATAGACTGCCGAAACTGATATGAAAGTAGTGTTTTGCCTACTACCGGTCCATGTGGATGATGTTGAATTGCTGGGGATACAATTTCAAGCTGAGTGGTTTGTGGCTAAAGCATTGCCTGTGGGGTGATCATTGCCATGTGCCTTACTTGAAAAATTCAGTTCCACCCTGCAGTGTTTATTCACCTTTGTGACTGGGTTTAGATTAGTGAGCACTACCTAGTTGATTTCTTATTTGTGGGGGCAGTAGCCTCGTGGAGTGTAACAACATGCTGGGAAGCTTCAGAGAGCTAATGACGTGGGAGTTCCTTTGGTGAAGGAGAATATGGTCGGAACAGACATGGTTTTGTCCTTTGTGGGGATTAAGATTGACTTGGTGAAAATGGGGGCCAGATTGCCAAAGGAAAGAGAGGCCATGTTGGAGTTATTGGATGCTATGTTATCAATGAAGAAAGTGCAGGTTAAGGAGCTGCAGGTGTTACTAGGACAATTAAACTTGCCATGCACTGCAGTGACAGCAGGCAGAGCTTCCTGAAGCAGTTTGGGCTTGGTGTTGTTGGGCTTATGACTTCGGCATCATAAGGTTAAGGTTTAAGGTGGTGTGCAGACCAATATGGGGATGTAGAAGACTTTCATGGACAATTTCAATGGCATATCATTGATTGGGGTAGGGGAAGAGCTGGAATGTAACATTGAGATTTTTTTCAAATGTGGCAGGAGATGCAGGCATTGTACTCTTTTGAAAAGCAAGCGGTGTTCTGGACAGTGGTCTGAGGCGTGGAAACATGATGGTCACAGCATTTAATTCCTGGAATTCTTCCCCCTAGTAGTGGCACTTGTGCTATGGATGGTAAAATTTGCAAGCAAGAAGGTACTTCTTCATGTGGCTAACATGTGACTTGTGAACATTATGAGTTGACAGTCTGTGAAATAACTGAAACTGTGGCAGTTTTTGCAGGTGTTCAAATTTGGCTGTCTCCAGCTTGACATAGTGCCTGGTTCATAAAGACAAGCTACACGTTTGAGTAGGCGTGTAGTACATTTACTACTTTCACTATTCGCAAACTCTGAATGAAAGTTTCCTACAAAAGTGTAAGTTACATGTCTCCACATGTCTCCACTCCGAAAGCAATGCAACTTGCTTACTCTTATGTGGTGGGTGATGTCCCTCTCATAACCTCTCCCTGGCCTTCCCTAAACCCCTCTTTACCTCTCCCTAATCAAATTCCTTGTAGTAGTAAATATACCTCTTTTCTCTACCACTCCCCTGTGTCCCTCCCACATGTACTGCTAAAATCTGTTCATCTGCAGAGATTCTGCAGTCGGCGTGGGAAGAATTCTGCAGAAATAAGTATAGGCAGAACTTACACGTTTTAGTATGTTTTGTTGGAATTGGTACACAGTTAACTTGCTCTTAAAGATGCCGAAAACATGCACAGGCATGGAATGAGTTTCTGGAATCAGGGTGAGGACAGGACAGAGTGGCTGTGAATATTGAAAAGGCTGGATGATGTGGTACAGTGGTGCCACTAATGGCATTAAATGAGAAAGATCTGTTAACGATGGCCATAATGGATAACATAGTCAGTATTGCATTCTATGATAAGTTGTTGTGCGAGAAAGACAGGGAAAGGGTGAGGAGGCCATTTTCATGGCCAGTCTTGCACGGAGTGTTAGACATCTTGGCAGTAGTATGTTGAGATGAGTCAGAGTTGATTATTTTCTCTTTGTGGATGTTATGGATATTTTTGGGGTCTTTCAGGGTGTAAGTGTTGTTTGGTAGGAGGACGGATGAAGGAGTGACAGACAACAATTTTGCGAGTTTGGAGGATGGGTTGGTGATTATTGTCAGGTAGTCAAAAACAGATGAGAGAGTGAAAGGGGAAAGTGTGCTTTTGAGAGTCTACCTGGTGGAACGTCTCTGTCTGGTGAACTGGTGGAAGCGGTGCCAGAGAAAATTGGCTGGGAGTAATAGATGGGTTTTTACACATAAGGATTGGTCTAGAGTAACTTTGTTTCAGTTGTTAGGCGTGCTGAGGAAAGCCTTATGCAAACTAGTGGTGCTTGGTGAAGAATACTGTACGCACTCATTTAGAATTGGAGCAGTGACACAGGTGTGCAGAAAACTGTGGTCAGCTGGCACAATTAAGAGGTTGGGAAGATAGTCATCTGAGTGTCAAAGGACCTATATGTGCAGCGAATTGTACGAATATTAAAAGTGATGTTAATTGTTGTTTGCAGGTTTTTTAAAGTTTGGTAGTGGAACCCATGAGTGGTGACATGGTTGTGTAAGCAAACAGACATTTGTTTGTAAACCGGGTAGAAAAGTAGGCAGCAGCATGGTAAGCAGTTGGGATTTGATGATTTACATTCTAAGGTTAAGTGGTTTCGGAAGGGATCCATGAATTGGCACAATTTACTTCTGGTGTTAGAAAGTTGGGTAGCAATGGTTGCCAAGATGTTTTCGGGGTACATTTAGGTAAGGATTACTTTGTTTGCTTGACAGGTTTTGCACTTATTCAGCAATGAAGAAGTATTTGAAGGCGATGAAGGCATGTTATACAGGAACTTATGTGCTGTGGTTGTAGTTCATACCTAGAAGGTTTTGGAGGGTGCAAATAAGCTGCCTCAACTGATAAGGCATGGAGAAAAGTTAACAGGGACATGAAGAAACTTTGAAAGTGAGTTGGGACAGGTAGGGTGAGACACCCTGAGATATGGTATGAGGAGTCCATTTGTCAGCCATGAATTTATACCTTAAGCAGTGGGATGCTTTAGCTGAATCACTGAAAGTTAAACTATAGGGAGGGTGAAGAGACAGTTTGAGGAGGGCGGGGGTGTAAACAAAACACCTGTGGAGCAGGATTTTTCGGAGTGACTTGATTGCTGGAGATTTATGCTTAAAAACTGTTTCAATACAAGTTAGGGGGCGGTAAACTTGACTTTTCCGTCATAGACAGAAAGTTCAAGCTTTGTGGGCTTAGGAGTTTTAAAAAAAACGGTTGTAGGTAAAGGTGAGGTACAGCACGGTTGTGTTGGGAAGGTTTGTTGGGATTTTTTTAATGGGCGGGATAAGTGAAGTTAGATATATTTTTGATGTTTAGTGAGGCATGTTTTAATCGGTAAGGTTAAGACCCAAGGGTGATGTTTTGTAAGGCGCACTTGGTTCATTAAAGCAGCCTCTTCCACACACACAGGGGTCGAGTAGTTTTTAGCTATGACATCTCGCCCCCAAACTATATTCATTGGTGCACCTGGTAGCTAATAGCCTAAAGATTAGCAACTATAATTTAGCAGAGCATTCACTGGAAAATTTACATAGTCTTTTCTCTAAGTGTCCAAGCACACCTTCAAGAATAGTGCAGGTAATGTGTTATCAGCCATTTGACATGTGACCTTGATGTTTGCACTCTGGTGCCAAATATTCCTTGAAAAATTCCTCGCTCAATAATGAGCCCTAATAGTAGAACATTCTCCTCCTGCATATGCTTTATAGAGTGTCATCAAAGTGCCAGACTTAATTGATGCGGTCAGTCGAGCATTCAGACCACATCTCTACATAAACATCTATTCACTGAAAATGCCAGGGGTAGTGAAGCTAACAGCACACGCCACTTAACCTTTACTTTCACTCATGCAAGCATGCTTACGCAAACACACATTCACACACACACACATTCGTTCTCACATAAGCACACTCCTACCAGCAAGTGTGCACACAACATACATTTAAAATCATGTTTTACTTACCTCAGCTGCCAAGGAGGGTCATATTCCAGCAAACTGTAATTTATTCTTTATTACACTTATTGTGAATAGCAACATATTATTCACTATTAGTGTAATAAAGAATTGATACAAACAAAACAAGGAAGGCAGGGCTGCTCTCATGTGCCTGGGACTGATTTTGCCACCTCTGAGGCCAGGGGTCGCAAAGACATTGCCAGGGTTTACACGAGGCAATCTAGGGGACGCAGCTGCGACCTCTGCCATCACCTAAATGACGTCCATGCATCTTTACTTTTTTTCTCTCCTGCCTTTCCCTTTTAAAAACACAATACAGCATTAAAAAAAAAAAAAAAAAAGTAAAAATGCTAATGAGATAGTGAAAAGCAAATTATACAAAAAACTCACACTTTTTACGCTCAGGTTATGTATTGCTTTAACACCAAAGCGCTCCGTCCATAAAGTAATCTCTCTTTGGGCTTCAGACCACACCCAGGTCATGTCAGTCTCCTCCATTGGTTCCTGGGCTTGCTCTTTAAAATCTGCTTGCTTTCATTTGTGAAAGGCATACATACCTCATGCCTTTTCCGGCTTTTAGCCTGCCTACTCAGCACCAGTAAACTACTAGAAGCATACGAGGCTCGATGTTTTGATCCTGGTTTCTGGACTACTTTATATGTTAATTTTCCCCGCAGCGCGATCGTGCTCGGGTTTACATGGCGCGATCAGGCTCTGTTTTTTCATTTTCAATTTCAGCGCGATTGCGCTGCATTTTACATAGTGCGATAGCGCTGTGTTTTTTTTCTTTTAATTTGTGTGGCAAGAAAAGTTAGGTTAGGAGTTTGCAACGCAAATAGCTCAAACTCAAGCAAATGCAAGCCCCGCTGCATTCAAAATGCTTTTTTCTATATATTGTTCAGTCACTGACATAGCGATAACTATCGGAATGATAACAAACCTCTGTTAAGAAATGTCTTGTATTAAGCAACTCCTGGTCCACTTTAAGTGCACGCCTACTCGTTCGTCTTCCTATTCCTAGCCTGGCTCTTTGAGTGTGAGTCTCCCGAGCCAGACAACTGCGTTCCTCCCCCAGAAAAAATATAATTTTCTCTCTGCCCAATTGTTAGTTAAGGGAACTGTGCCTAGAGACATGTTGGGTCTTTTCCGGGCTGTCCTTGGCAGCATAACGTTTCTCGACAACGTCTTGCTTCCTCTTTCGCTCTGTTTTAGCAGGTGTGGAAGTTGCACCTCAGGGTCCAAAGGGGACCTGTGACCTGTCTAGAGCCCGTGAAAGGAATTCTTTTTTTGAGAGGTGTCCCTAACCTGAGAGCATTCCTGCTTCACTGTGCTTTTGCTTTCGTATTTTGATTGCAGAGGAGTAGCTTTCTATGAACATACTTAGAAAGGAGGTTGATACTCCCTTGAAAGGTGGTCATTTCCAGTGGATTTCTGGGGTTGGCATGCCTGGGTTACTCTCTGTGTGCTTTATAAGCTCCTCATTCCCTTCTTTTGTCGAATTGGCTGGGCTGATAGTGTTTGGGCGGGTAGATACATTTCATGCTGGTTCTTGCTCTAGCTGTCACTGAGATTCTCGCCTCCCCTTTGCAGTATTCATGTCCCTTCTCTATGCAAGTGCCTCAGTTGACCTTTTAATTTTTCTTCCTATTTCTAGTATTTCCATTCTTGGGACTCGGAGTTGTGAGAAGCTTTTGTGGGGCACGACTAACAAAATATAATGTAGGACTTGTCTCTGTTTTTCTGGTAGCATATGTTTCAAAATGAAAACAATGTCCTGGAGGACATCTGTAGACAGCTGCAGCATAATTCATAATCGGGTGGCGGCTGCTTTTACCACAAGTTATGTTTTTGTGATGTAAGTACATTTAGAACTAGCAGCCCGGGCCCTGTTCTGTCACCTGACCATCTGTTGTACCTGTAGGTTGGTGTGGTTGCAGTTTCGACTGGTGGTGTGTGCTACCACCTCCTTTAGGCCAATTCTTGATTTCATTTGCCACCTTTCTTCAGCTTTTGATGCTTCCTATTCCATGTCATGGGTAGTTTGGACGGAAACAGGAAGAGGTTTACGGAGCAGGTGCTGGAGTACACACATTATTAAAAAAATGTGTGTCATTAAAATATAGTGTGAAATAGCATATATTAAAAGGTTGTTTGAAAATCATGTATTAATAGATTAAAAACGTGCAGCTGCTCTGGTGGACACCATATACAAAATGAATATATATGACAATAAAAGTCTAATGTAAATATAATGAATGTTAATATGTACTAAAAGGATTAATAGTTTAAGTATTATGAAATGTTTTATTCTTCATGTTTTAGAATAGGTTTTAAAAAGGCCTCACAAATTAGAAGACATCGCTGCTTGCTGATCCATTTAGGAGAGGAATAACCAAATGTGCAATTGTCTTTTTTTCAGATATTTATGTTTTCTCTCTTTAGAAACCCAGCCGCTATTTTTGGTTAGCGCCAAAGTCAGATGTTTTCCAAATTAATTTTTGTCTTCTTTTCTTTTTGCATGGAGCCCAAACATGCTTATTGAATGAAAGTAATAGTTAAGAATGCCAAATTCTAAATTTGATTGTTACATATAAATTGATTATAAACAATTCATCTGTGATAACTAAATGTATTCTGTCTCTATCATTCATCTGTTGTTGTTATTCTGCATGGTGGTTCTTAAATGCTTAATGATAAATATTGTGTCTAGATCAAGATTATTGAGAAGAATTGGTTGGCATGTATTGTTTTTGTACTTTTATCATCTGCTGTTGCATTTGATTTACGTGATCCTAGCATTGTTAATCTACAGGGCAATAAATGCCTGAACTTTATTAAACGTGTGCGGTGATTCATGGCCACATAGGTCATGGTGTGTATAATTTACCAACTCCAATATTGAAAGTGATGTTTATTGATTTGATCTTATTGTTGTTGACTGATAGGATGGTATCTCACTCCTATCTGAACCCAAAGATTTGTGTTGACCTCTAAAGGTAATTGATGGTTACCCTGTAGGTGCTACCTTATAAATAAATTATCAAAAGATATATAAGGCTAGACACACCCACAATTTTGGTTGCAGAGGATGGTTATGTTCCAATAGGAGGGTATCATTTGATGGTTTTCTATCTCATTTAGAAAGAATTGGGAGATTTAGTTTTTCCAGTGCTTGATGACATTTTGAAAGTTAGTTTTGCCAATGCTTGCTTGGATGAAATTTGGTTTTGCCAGTGCTCATTTTGAAGATGTTCCCAGTGTCCCAAGTGTGATTTGTTTGGGATATGATTTGCGCTTACAGTGCTTTAGCAAATCGCAGGTGAATTGTGATGTTTCAGAGAAAATAGTTTGCATATTCCAACGCAGTTTATTAGGGAGTGTGCGTACTCCAAAAGGTGTATGTAGGGACGTTGTAGTACTTCAATTGGGTGTGGAGCTTTGTGCTGAAATTTTGCCCACCTGGTGGTTGGCATAAGGACCCTGCATGGTCTATGACTCCAGAATATTGTACAAGTGTATGAGACACTTGGTTATTGTTGTTGTAACTTGTCTGATTAGTGGGTCAATCGAGTGTGGTTCACAAATAGAGTTCTGAGAGTGTGTGTCAAAGTTAGTGTTTGTTTGACAGATATTGGTGATTCCTGAGTGCACAAGGGGGATCTAGTATTGGTCCAGGATAGCATTTGCTGGTTGAATTTCACTTGCGAATTAGAGAAAGCAAAGATCGAATGAGTAGTTGTTAGATCTAAAAGCCACATTAAAAATATTCGTGAAGCTTCTGAAGTGATTGTGTTCCCTACCTGTAGTAAGCAGACAGTTTGGTGTGTTGATTTTTTGTAGTGCTCAAAATATTTTGCATTTGTTTTCATGTGAATCGTGTTTTGGGAAGACAAGCCCCAAGACCCTGTCAGCTGCTGTGCATTTGAGTGTGACGTCACTAAGGTGGTCATCACATCCCTGGCGGTCGGTGTTAAAGCAGCGGTAAAACCGCCAACAGGCCGGGGAGGGGGGAGGGAAAAAACAGTGACACACACACGCAACAGGCAACACTCCCACCCTCACCCCCTACAACACACACACTAATACATCATGATACTGATAATGCGTCCCTTTATGATAATTTATTACACATCAGGACTCATTTTAGGCCAATGAATCTTTTGACCCATTTGAGAGACACCTTAGGATGAAATAGCTAATCAATATGTCAATCAATACATCTATGATGTCATCAATATTTATCACAACAATACATTTGACTTTAGTCAAAGTCATTAATCAATTCAAAACACTACCATGACCTTTCAGTCATGAATAACCACACCAGTTTAGTAGAATTTTATGAGTTTTATTCTCTATTGCTTACAAATCTAATAGCAGGTGCGTCAATCTCAAAACCAAGAAACATAATAGCATAGTCACGATATGGCAACTTTGATAAGATTTCATTAAGGCGAGAATCACAAACATCAGAACATAACACAGCGTGAACATAGATCAATTTAGCAGAGTGTCAATAACACGTCAGTTCAACAAAGCATAGTTTTGGTCGTTTGTCTATTTGCATACGTTTAGTGAACACCTATCCTAACCACTGATTAGCATTAGCATGTTGGGCTTCATGCAAAACGATTTAGAACACCAATTTGGAAAACATCTAACTGTGGTCTCTGTCAAAAGTAAGCAGTTGGTACCTAGAAAGGAAAAGCAAACAGACATATCATAAATGCATTTTCATAATTACCCTCCAAAGTTTAGGTCAGCACACAGGTTCAGTCTTCGTACTCAGGACATCAGTCAAATCGCCATAATTCAGGACTCAGCTCCGGGGCAAAAATGGGCACTACCCTCATAAGGAGGTAAAGTGTTATATGGACAAATCTAAGGGCGAGGATGGTTTTAAGTAAAGCAACAAGTCACCAAACAGAGTGACAAAGTTTCTGGATAAAATCAATTACATTCCCTAACCCACCTAAATGGTTTCCTGTGTCATGGGTTTTTATCCCTTTCTTGTTGTACATTCCCCCAAAATTCTATTGGACATTTGTTATACCCCACTATCTTTAACCTATCAGAAAACACATTAGGTCACCTAACTCTTCACCCCATATTATTTTACAAGTCTTTGATTGGTTCCCCTATTCGATGTCTTCAGAGGTGGCACGTCCGGTATGATTTAATCTTTCTGTAATTCTTTGCACATCTTTTGGTCAGTAGCTCCATTGTCTTCACCGGTTTGAATGACCTTGTACATTACATTAATCAACACTGTTTCATTTTGTTTTAACATCATTCTACAAGCAATGAAAAATTCATGGGAACGGATCTAGCATGGTTACATTCGTCTTCTAGTTTGAAGAAAAATAAAAGGTCATGTCCTTTTGTGAGTCAACACTCTGCAAGATAGGAAAAATACATTTAATATGAGAGCCAAGCAGCTAAACTTCGGCTCTTGCTAATCTTAAGGCCTATAAGGATTTCAGCACAAATTCAATAAAGCAATCATTAATAATTAGTATAAACTTATTCAATATAATATATAAACATTTTATTCATCATTATTAGTCCACGTATACATTGGCGGCCACTCCCCGTGGTCACATTTCAGGTGCACGTTTAAGCAAAATTATTATTACAGTTTCTATGCGGCATTGTCAAACATTAATTCTTAAACACTTAGGGGGTGATTCTAAGCTTCGCCGCCCGCCAAGCGGGAACCGCCAGAAGACCGTACCGCGGTCAAAAGACCGCGGCGGTCATTCTGGGTTTCCCACTGGGCTGGCAGGCGACTGCCGAAAGTCCGCCCGCCAGCCCAGTGGGAAACACCCTTCCCACGAGGACGCCGGCTCAGAATGGAGCCGGCGGAGTGGGAAGGTGCGACGGGTGCAGTTGCACCCGTCGCGAATTTCAGTGTCTGCAAAGCAGACACTGAAATTCTTTGTGGGGCCCTCTTACAGGGGCCCCTGCAGTGCCCATGCCATTGGCATGGGCACTGCAGGGGCCCCCAGGGGCCCCACGGCACCCCATACCGCCATCCTGTTCCCGGCGGGCGAACCGCCAGGAACAGGATGGCGGTATGCGGTGTCAGAATCCCCATGGCGGCGCAGCAAGCTGCGCCGCCATGGCGGATTCCCATGGGCAGCGGAAAGTCGGCGTTACACCGCCGGCTTTCCGCTTCTGGCCGCGGCTGTACCGCCGCGGTCAGAATGCCCGGCGGTGCACCGCCAGCCTGTTGGCGGTGCTACCGCCAACCTCCGCCCTGGCGGTAATTACCGCCAGGGTCAGAATGACCCCCTTAATGTTAATAAAGATTTTATAAGCTACGCTCTCTCAGTCCCTCCTCTGATTACATTTGTCATCAAACAAACCTTTCCCTGTAACCTTTCACTTAATTTTTCACCTTGCGCATAATGCGCATTTCAACATCTTGTCCTTTGTGTGAACTCTCCCAAATTTCATTAAACATTTTCTCCATTTCACGTTCTTCATTCTTTTTATTCCTCTTTGTCCAATTTCTTTTAATTGTGTCATTGATTTTGCATGCTCCCCATAACCCTGATAAACAGGCCAGAACAATTAATAGACCCCCTAATATTTTTGCAAGTACCCCATTCCAAATATTGCTAAACCAGCTCCCTACTCTGGCAATTCCTTTTCCCACTTTCTCCCACACTCCAGGTTCCTTCAAATCCTTCAAATCTGCACTATCTTTAGTTAGGTTAGTAAGCATACCTCTAATCTTTTGACTATTGTGAGGTATATATGCGCAACAATGACGCTCATTGAGCATCTTGCAGACTCCGCCGCTCTTTGCTAAAAGAATGTCTAAAGCAAGCCGATTTTGAAGAGTTATAGCTCTTTCCGCAGCAAGTTCAGTATCCATCAGGAGTATAGCCCTGTAAAAGTTGTCAGCATGTTATCCACAATAGTAGACAACTTTCAAATCTTTATGGAGTTTAAGATAACCACTACTGAAGGAATTATGGCTCCAAATGTGTCACCAACGACAGCAGCCGCTGTCTCTTGTTTTTTTCTAGCATGTTGTAATTCAGACGTTTTAGGTATTTGCTTTAAGTCATCAATCTGGTAAATCTTTGGGAAAACTATTCCCAAATAACATGTCCCTTACCATCCCTTAGGGAGACGGTAATAAGCATTAAGTCCACAGATATGATAGATCCCAGGGATCGCTGGATCCTGTCCATTTAACATGAATGTCCACTTCCTCTGAAACAAAAACACATGCCTACATTCACTCGTTCCCAAAAATAAAGTATCATGTTCAGATTTCAGCCTATATATACAAAGCCTTCCTACATGTAATGCATCTATGGCTAATTTGCCTTGCGTCTTTATTGCAGTGTAAGCATAATCATTTGCATATGTGCGTTTTTCTAACCCCTTTTCTAATCTTTCCTTCAATGCTTTGCGTCTATCATCAGTGTGATCTAAAAAAGCTTTTCTCTACAGGTGTCAATAAGCAAGTCAGATTATTGCGGTGTGCATAAGCTGTTCCAAATGTAAGTGTTGGTTCAAAGTAACCTCTAACTAATTTTATACTATGCTTCTTAGCTAACTTGTTCAGAAACTCAAATACACGCACAAAAGAAAACACTACATCCAAATTTGAATAAAAATATTGCACATGCTCTTGATTATAGAATCTTGTTAGTAGCAAACTACAATTTATCCCATATGTTAGTGGCAAGCTATGATAGGTGACCCCCTCTTGTACTGATGAAGGAATCTTTGTGCACACATAACAGTTTTTCGCATCCACGGTCTCAACATACTCATTCAGCAAGCGATAGAAGACATTAGTGGAAAGTTCCCCTTTTGAGTTAGTTTCCTCATGCAAGTGTCTTGCATCCTGCTCAAACTTTTCCAATGGTGTTAGTGTTGTAGTCTCAGGTTTTGAAGCATTGTTAGTTGCTTTCTTATCCAACCACGGCATTCCCACAATCACACCTACAATTATTATTGCACACACAATACCTAATATAAGACTCAACCAACCACACACCTTACCCTTTTTGTTACCACCTCTATTATAAGCCATGTCTGTAGAGAATCAGGTAGCAGAATAACTTCAAAGCAAATAATCAACTTGAGGACGATATAAAAGCTCTTATTTATTTATTCATTTTTTTCTTGATGCGAAGTCTCTTTCTCTTTGCGTGTATTTACAGCGTTTCAATCACTCCAGGACCCCTTTTGTCAATCAGGTTAGCAGCTTGTCATAATCGGGTTTCAAAGTCAATTCAGGTTATCAGTGTCACATCCGGTAATTTATAAGTCTATTCGTTTTTCAGCTTTCTATTTTCCTTTTCAAATTTCAGTTTTAACACAGTCTCTTTCTCTGATTGATTTCAGGTACTGTAGTATTGGCGTGGTACTTCTCGATCAAAACAGAACGCTAAGAATTCTTGCTGCCATTCAGATGTTGTTGCATATGCCCTTTCAGGACCTGCGTACCTTCTATTTGCGGTTCTTTTCCTTTTCAATCTGCGTTCGCCTTGCAATTCTCCTTCACTTAGATCCTCTATTCGGGATGTATCAGTTTCTTCTGTTATTGTTTCACCTGGTACGACCCTTTCTTTCGCAGCCTGCTTCTCTGGCCAGTTATCTCCCTTATACATTTTCTTCCTGCTTGTCCTTTCAGGACGCTGAACAGCACCCTCCTCTTGTGCTATGGTGTTTTCTCTTGATGCACCTGCAACTGGCTCAGGGGATGCCGGTGTGCTTTGACCGCTCTCTACTATTTCCCCTTCTTCTTCTTCTGGATCTGCAATGGGTTCAAGCTCTAACCCGTATCTGTCTGCTTCTGGGAGAACCTCTCCTTGATTCAGTTCTCCTGCTGCCTCCACTGAGATAGGCACATTGTCACCTCTTTCGAACTCGTTCACTGTTTGAGGGACTATGCTGTTCTCAGTGGGCTCTCCTACAGCCTCAATTCCCCTTTGGCTATTTTCAGGCCCTGAGACTTACTTCTCTGGAACTGTTGAGTCGGAAACTTTAAGTTCCTCATCAGTTGGACACGTTACCTTCTTTGTGTGACTGGCATGTATCCAGTTTGGAACGCCTGCACATTTCACAGCAGTGGTTGTTGTCAGTATTACTTGATATGGCTCCTTCCAGCACGGTTCCAAACACGACTTTCTTACATGCTTCTTGACAACCACCCAGTCACCGGCTTGCAGGTTGTGACCTGGATCACTGATCAGTGGTAATGTGTTGGCCTCCACCTGGTGGGAAAAAGAGCGAACCACATCAGCCAAACCTTTGCAGTAGTCCAACACCAAATTATCCGTGATATTCACAAGAGCATTTGCAGGCACTGCGGGCAGCCTCATAGATCTACCCATAAGGATCTCATGGGGTGATAGTCCTGTCTTCTTATCAGGGGTGTTCCTCATTGACATCAGCACTAAGGTCAATGTATCTGGCCATTTCATATTGGTAGCTGTGCACATCTTTGCCATTCTCAACTTCAAGGTACCATTCATCTGTTCCACTAATCCTGATGCTTCAGGACGGTAGCTACAATGCAGCTTCTGTTCGATGTCTAACGCAGCACACAAGAGCTTAATCACCTCATTGTCGAAGTGTCTGCCCCTATCTGATTCTATAGTGACCGGAAACCAAAACCTGGGTATTAGTTCACTAAGCAGCAGTTTTGCAACTGTGAGACTGTCATTTCTACGGGTGGGGTAAGCATCAATCGAGTGGCTGAAAACACACACAATTACTAACACGTATTTCAATCCTCCACAAACAGGCATCTCAATGAAATCCATTTGCATCTTGCTAAATGGACCACCAGCTCTCCCTATGTGGCTCAGAGTTACCACAGTCCCTTTTCCGGCATTCATCTGTTCACAGATGATGCACCTGTGACAAGTAACCTCTGCGTCATTTCTGAATTTTGGGTTAAACCAGTCAATCTTGAATGACCTGATCATTGCATCTCTCCCAAGATGTGCCTGTCCATGATAAAGTCTTGCAAATTGCGACAGAAGACTATTTGGCAAAACCAATTTTCCCTCCTCTGAGACCCATAAATCATCAGCCCTTTGTACACATTGTATTCTCTGCCAGGAGAGTTTCTCCTCTTTGCTAGCACGACCCTGTAATGTTTTTAGCTCATCTAGTGTATCAACCACCCTTAATGCAAAGTTCAAACATGTGTCATTTTCAGTTTATGGTAACAATTCCCACTGATCCTTGAACGATATACAGTTCAAAGCACAAAACCTTGCGACTTGATCTGCATAGTCGTTTCCCATGGATACAAAGTCTTGTGACTTAACATGAGCATTGCATTTCACCACGGCAATTTCAAGAGGTAACTGAATCGCATGTAACAAATCCTTAATTTGTTCACCATTTTTCACAGGAGAACCAGAAGAGGTCATGAAACCTCTCTGTGGCCATAATTGGCCAAAATCATGTACAATTCCAAATCCGTATCTGCTGTCAGTATAGATAGTGACTCTCAGATTTTCAGCTGCGTGGCATGCCTTAGTAAGGGCAATTAATTCTGCCACTTGTGCAGAATACACTCTCTCGAGCCAGGAAGCTTCAATGATACCAGCTATGGTACACACAGCATAACCAGCTCTCAGCATTCCGACTGAGTCTCTCAAACAGGATCCGTCAACAAACATAATGCAGTCATTTTCCTTTAACTGCGTATCTTGAATATCAGGTCGGGGCTTGGTACATAGTTCTGTTACCTCCAGACAATCATGCTCCACTTCCTCTTCATTATTAATCTCAGTACTTTCAACAGGAAGTAGAGTTGCCGGGTTTAATACAGTACATCGCTTTAGTGAGACATTAGGTGACCCCTAAATAATTGTCTCATATCGTGTGAGTTGGGCATTTGTCATGTGCTGGGTTTTGGTTCGAGTCAACAGAATTTCAACTGAATGTGGAACCATTACTGTCAAGGGATGTCCCATCACTATGCCTTCACACTGCGTGAGGCTTTGACCAACTGCTGCAACTGCTCACAAACAACCCGGAAAGGCTGCTGCGACGGGGTCCAAGGTAGCTGAAAAATATGCTACAGGGCGGTTTGCACCTCCATGGACCTGTATCAAGACAGACAAAGAACAAGCATCACGTTCATGACAAAACAGTAGAAAAGGTTTCGTGTAATCAGGCATGCCCAAAGCTGGTGCCCTGCACATGCACTCTCTCAATTCCATGAACGAATCAAGCTCTTCTTTGGATTGGGCTATGGTATACGGTTCATCCTTAATCTCTTTGCCTGTCAGCTTTATCAATGGTTTAGAGATAATTGAGAAGTTGGGTATCCACTGGCGACAGTAGCCCACTATTCCCAAAAACATCCTGACATCTCTCTTTGTTGTCGGGCGTTCATTTTCAAAATAGCTGTCACCCTTTCCTTCGATATTCTCCTGGACCCTCTCTCAATCAAATGTCCTAAGTACTTCACCTCTTTCTGACAGTACTGCAGCTTCTTTGGCGACACTTTATGTCTGTTTTTTCCCAAATTATTCAGTAAGGCAATTCTATCATACCTACAGTCATCCTTTGTACTGGACGCAATCAGCAAGTCGTCAATGTACTGTACTAGAGTCGAATTGAAAGGCAGTACTAGGGATTCTAAGTCCTTTTTCAATATCTGATTGAAGATGGACGGTGACTCAGAAAACCGTTGAAGAATTCTGCACCAACTGTACACCTTGCCCAGGAATTTGAAAGTGAATAAAAACTGGCTGTCCTCATGAAGAGGAACCGAAAAGAAAGCTTGTGACAAGTCTACAACAGTGAACCATTCAGATTCACACGGAACCTGAAACATGATCACTGCTGGGTTTGGCACTATAGGGCAACATTTTACCACAATCTTGTTTATTTTCCTCAAGTCCTGCACAATTCGAACCTTCCCACAAGGCTTTTTCAGACCCATTATCAGTGAATTACATGGGCTGCTCAATACTTCCTTCAGGACTCCCTGTTTTACAAAGTCTGCAATTATTTACGACACCTGAATAAGGACATCTTGTGCCATGTGGTAAAGCGGCACCTGGGCAAACACTGCATTTGGTTTTACTTGTACTTTAACTGGTTCCACTCCTTTTATTAGTCCCAATTCCTTTCCTGTCAAATCCCACACTTTCTCTGTCACCGTTCCTTGTAATTCAGCTGGTAAGTCAGTCACTGTAAGCATCGAGAATATGGTTATCAAAGGGTAATCTTCATTCGCAGTTACTGCTTCTAACTCTGAGAACTGACCATCATCCCCTTCATCATCACTGTTTGTCTGCACCTCAATTCCATAATTGGAACAGGTAATCGAGCATTTTGTTTTGCATAGTAAGTCTCTTCCCAGTAGGGACACAGGACTCGAATCACAGACTACAAACTTATGCAGTCCCTGGAAGTTGCGAATCGCAACTTGCACTGGATCTGTAATCGGATTTGTCAAGTACTGGTTTGCTACTCCAACCACCCTTATGGTACGTCCTGAAAGTGGTAATTTTGGAACCTCTGCACTTCTGACTGTAGAGCGTGTAGCTCCGATATCAACCAAGAATGAAACCTTGTGTCCCATTACTTCTCCCTCTACATAGGATCCCCTCTAATCTACCTCTAGGGACGCTGCAAGCCTGCACTCTTCACTGTCTGAACTGTCACCTGACCATTCCTCATTCATTCTATCTTCGCCACGCAATGGGAATTGCTGTACTGTATTATTTTGGCTCATCACTTGACCTGTGACCTGCTGAGGAAGCATCACCTGTTGCTGTCCCATTGTAGCTAATGGTAATTGCATTTGCTAAGTACCATGGGAACCTGCTGTTGTACTTGCTGCATTTGCGCTGGTTGAACACGCGGCATTTGCTGCATGGGCTGTAGCCCTTGCATCTGAACCATGTTATTTTGGAAGTTCGGATTTTGACTTCTCAATTTTGGACCGCTCACATTTTGTAATGTACTGACATTAGTGCTTTGTTGAACGACACCATCCTGCATCTTTTTCATCCCTTGTACGTCATTTTGAATGACTACAGTATTCAAGTATGGACCGCAATTCATAAAATCTCGACCTCGACCTCTCGGCTGTGCCTGAAACACACCATTCCCTTGCGGTTGCTGCTGTATCATCTGCTGAATTCCATTTCCCTGCATACCTGCCTGTGCAGCCCTTATCTGCATCACCATCACTTTCTCCTTCAATTTTCTCTGCTTCAACTTGCTCTCGTCACTACAGTACTTCACGTACTGCAACACCTCATCAATCGGCTTCGCTTGCCAACATATAAATGATTCTTAATCATCTGGCTAACCTCTGGTCTCAGCCCTTCAACAAATCTGAACACGAGATGGTTCATGTCTTTCAGCTCAATAGTTTCAGTACCACTGTAATGTTTGAATGCCTTCAACAACCTCTCATAGTAAGCATGTATCGATTCTTTAACCTCCTGTGAGGTCCTTTCGATTTTCTGCCAATCAGTCACTTTCAGCGACACTTTCTGCTTCAAAAACTCAATTACCTTGTGATAATACTTCATCACTTCCTCGGATGGTGCTCCAGTCACCTTATCCCTTGCCGGCTCCTGTGTCGGCCAGTCTACCCCTCTCTTGCACTCAAGCCATAAGTCAGACATCACAATGATCTCAAACAAGGTATTCAAATCTTCCCAGAGACACTTCGCAAGCTTCACAAACATATCTGTTTGCTGATACCACTCTATCGGTTTCTCCCTCAACCTGGGATAATCATTTGTGAAAGATAAGATGTCTCCCCTGGACCACAGTACATGGATTAGAACCCCACCAGCTGTTTCTCTCATAGGTAACATCTTTGCTGATTCCGTATCTGGTGAAGCTTTAGCTTTACTCAATCCCAGACTGTCACTTTTCTCCTTGTCTCTTTTCTTTGCCCATCAGCCTCCCCACTTTTGTAAAGCTCCCCAGATTTGCGCACTTTGCAGTATTTCCTTTAAATGCGCTTTCATTCCAGCAGACCTCATATGTTCAAAGTCTTTTGAATCAAAGTCTAACCTGTAGCTTCTTTTCAAGTGTTTAGTAGTTTCAATATAAATATTGTATTTGTCTGCCAGGTTCGCTAATCTCTGATGTACCTTACCTACTTCTTTAGTGATTTTAGGGCACAGATATCTCAATTCTGCTTCGGTGTATGACTCTAATCTGTTTACCCCCATTGTTCCTTCCACTAATTCAGCAGCTTCCACACCCAGTCTCACAAAGTTCAGGTACTCATCTCTCCCCAACCTTCCCGGTTCCACTGCAGTTACTGTAGTCTTTTGTGAAGCATAGGTCTTCTCTAGCCACTCATTCATCTGTTGTACCGTAAAACCTTGCAGTGAAATATTCCCTGCATGCATCATTGGCGACTGTGAAGCATTCGTACTTATTGTCTGTGGGGTTAGCACTCCTAGCCCTGCTTGTCTCATTGCTTCTAACGGTGCTTCAGCCGGGTTAAGGTCTAGCAAAGACCTTGGTCTTTCAACCGCTTGCTCTCCTGGGGCCATTAACAGGGGAGTTCATATGGACCCTCCTCTTATTGCATCTTGGGTCATTATTCCCTGATCACATATACCAGGCTTACCTTGTGGACCAACAGTAATTGGCAATGATATGGCAGCTGGTGTTTGACCTGGTCCCAAACCTTGTGGAGCAGCGACCTCAAAAGTTTGATTCTCTGAAGCTGGGGCAGGTATTAATGGAGGTCCTGCTGCTGAATTATAACCTGGTATTAGTTGGGGCTGCGGCTGGGGCAGCAATTGTGGAGTTGGCTCAATCTGCACTAACCTCGATTTTGTATATATCAGGTCTGGCGGCACTATCAGATTTGTAGTAGTCTCTAGTACTGGGACGTCCTGATAGATTCTCTGTATCTGCGGTGGAGGTTGCAACTGTATCTGCATGTCTGGCACAGTGGATACACTGACACCATTCTGTATCTAACCCGTATCACTAGTCTGTGCTGTATCAGTAACTCCCTTCTCCTGTGTCTGGTTCCCAGGATCCGCACTAGTGCTCAATTGTCGCTTACCGCATAAGGTGGCGGGCTATCATGTAATAACTGATTTAGGAATTCTTCGTTATCTCAATCATCCTCTTCTTCCCAAGATCTCTTAGTCTCTTTAGGCTTACTAGAGTTCTTGTCGTTTTTACATGTGGCTTTCTTTCCCTGCGTCTCATCTCCCTGTGTTATTGCTGGGAACAATTTGAGTCTGTCAACTATTCCCCGTCTCCACATTTTGCTCTCATTATCCCATCTAGCTTCCGCTAAAGTTTTTTCTGCCCTTTTCATTCTTCTTTGGAACTTCTCTTGTCTCTGTTTAATAGCCCTTAAATCCCAAATTGCTAAAGCCTCATACTGAGCTGGCCTCGGAGGTGGCTTCTGTACAATTAACATCCACCTGAAATTCTCTAGAACTCTCATATTGAACGTCCCGTGTTCCGGAAACGCTAAAGCCACAGTCTCTCAAGTCTCTACAGTGGGTGGTTTGCCCACTGTTCAATCCTGGGGAGTGCAAAGTCACACTCTCTCAAGTCTCTACAGTGGGTGGTTTGCCCACTGCTTAATCCTTGGGTGTGCAAAGCCACAGTCTCTCAAGTATCTACAGTGGGTGGTTTGCCCACTGCTTAATCCTGGGGAGTGCAAAGCCATAGTCTCTCAAGTGGATAACATTCTCCCCTGGTTCTGGAGGGTGCTTTGTGCCCAGAGTGCTTCATCCTGCCAAGGACAGAGGTAGTGGATGCCTTTCTCCACTGGTTCTGTAGGGGGCTTCTGTACAATTAACATCCACCTGAAATTCTCTAGAACTCTCATATTGAACGTCCCGTGTTCCGGAAACGCTAAACATCCCTCTTTTTCTGTCAATTTGTGCCACTGCTTCATCCATAAACAAGGCGCAACACCTTTTTCCTCCATGACTATATAAGCTGGAGTACCCTCAGGCGGTGTAGGCTCCCCTTCACTCACCATAATGTATGCGTCTCCTTTCAGAGCGCTCTTAAAAGCTTTGATAAAGTTAATCTTTGCGTCTTTTCTTTTGTTTGTATTTAATCAAGAAGTGACTTTAATTCCCAGGACACTCTTCACCCACCTTTCTCAACCTATTGCCTCTCACGGACGGCAGCCACTCCATGTGCGACCCCTCTCGACAACTGACCTATCTCAGCGCGGCACCACTGACGTCACACTCACACACTGCAGCTGACAAAGTCTTGCGGCTTGTCCGCCCCTCACTGGATTCGCACCAAACAAATGCAAAATTACTGCGAGCACCTTAACAACAACAACAACACAAATTTGCCGGTTTACTACAGGAAGGGTACACATTCACTTCAGAACTTTACAGAGATTTCACTTGAAGCCTCGGCTGCTACTCTCTCCTTCTCAGTTCCCGCACCCGCCAGCAGAATTCAATCCGCACATTCTACTCTCGACTTGTCAATGGTTCATTCAAGTGCACTTTAGAACTTGCCAAATCTCCATCGAAGGTTTCACACATACACCTTGACTCAAACTCGACTTGTCAACCACGCCCGATTGACCTATTTAAACCGCACAAATTACAACATAAACCTCAAGTGTCTCCTACACTTGTCAATATACTCTGGAGTCTTAGACCACGACGGGTCTGTATATTAACAACCAACCACGTGGATAATTTTGAGCACAAAGCACCACACTCATATGAAGTACGCCGACTTCACTACTCTCATACTGAGGAGTACGCCCACTCCTACTAAAACAACATTTCCTGGCCTAAATACACACAAACTTCACAAATCACCTGCAAATTGCATAAGCTGAGCAAGCGCAAATTCTACACCACGGATGCTATGACACCGAGAACATTCCCAACTCACTTAGGCAGGCTCCGAGATCCCAGGAAAGTCATGGTGAATTTAGAAACGCATCATACATCCAATTTGCATTATTTCAGAAAAACAATTTAAACAATAATTATCCGTCCTAGGGCCCCAAAGGGCCAAACCGTCGCTCTGCTACCAGAACTGATAACACGTCCATTTATGATAATTTATTACACATCAGGACTCGTTTTAGGCCAATGAATCTTTTGACCCAGTTGAGAGACACCTTAGGACGAGATAGCTAATCAATATGTCAATCAATACGTCTATGATGTCATCAATATTTATCACAACAATACATTTCACTTTAGTCAAAGTCATTAATCAATTCAAAACACTACCATGACCTTTCAGTCATGAATAACCACACCAGTTTAGTAGAATTTTATGAGTTTTATTCTCTATTGCTTACAAATCTAATAGCAGGTGCGTCAATGTCAAAACCAAGAAACATAATAGCATAGTCACGATATGGCAACTTTGATAAGATTTCATTAAGGCGAGAATCACAAACATCTTAACATAACACGGCGTGAACATAGATCAATTTAGCAGAGTGTCAATAACACGTCAGTTCAACAAAGCATAGTTTTGGTCGTTTGTCTATTTGCATAAGTTTAGTGAACACCTATCCTAACCACTGATTAGCATTAGCATGTTGGGCTTCATGCAAAACGATTTAGAACACCAATTTGGAAAACATCTAACTATGGTCTCTGTCAAAAGTAAGCAGTTGGTACCTAGAAAGGAAACACAAACAGACATATCATAAATGCATTTTCATAATTACCCTCCAAAGTTTAGGTCAGCACACAGGTTCAGTCTTCGTACTCAGAGCATCAGTCAAATCGCCATCAGTCAGGACTCAGCTCCGGGGCAAAAATGGGCACTACCCTCATAAGGAGGTAAAGTGTTATATAGACAAATCTAAGGGCGAGGATGGTTTTAAGTAAAGCAACAAGTCACCAAACAGAGTGACAAAGTTTCTGGATAAAATCAATTACATTCCCTAACCCACCTAAATGGTTTCCCGTGTCATGGGCTTTTATCCCTTTCTCGTTGTACATTCCCCCAAAATTCTATTGGACATTTGTTATACCCCACTATCTTTAACCTATCAGAAAACACATTAGGTCACCTAACTCTTCACCCCATATTATTTTACAAGTCTTTGATTGGTTCCCTTATTCGATGTCTTCAGAGGTGCACGTTCGGTATGATTGAATCTTTCTGTAATTCTTTGCACATCTTTTGGTCAGTAGCTCCACTGTCTTCACTGGTTTGAATGACCTTGTACATTAAATTTATCTACACTGTTTCATTTTGTTTTAACGTCATTCTACAAGCAATGAAAAATTCATGGAAACGGATCTAGCATGGTTACATTCATCTTCTAGTTTGGAGAAAAATAAAAGGTCATGCCCTTTTGTGAGTCAGCACTCTGCAAGATAGGGAAAATACATTTAATATGAGAGCCAAGCAGCTAAACTTCATCTCATGCTAACATAAGGCCTATAAGGATTTTAGCACAAACTCAATAACGCAATCATTAACAATTAGTATAAACTTATTCAATATAATATATAAACATTTTAGTCATCATTATTAGTCCACGTATACATTGTCAGCCACTCCCCGTGGTCACATTTCAGGTGCACGTTTAAGCAAAATTATTATTACAGTTTCTATGCGGCATTGTCATACATTAATTCATAAACATTTCATGTTAATATAGATTTTATAAGCTACGCTCTCTCAATACATTGCAGTTACACCCCCCAACCCTCCCTGGAAGAATGCAAGAACAAAAGGAAATGAGTCGAATGATTGTAATACATTAAAATACAGTAATCAAAAATATATAGATATATAAAGATATGTACACTATAAACAAATATATACACCAAGAATACAAGTCCAAGGTATTCCACTATCATAGTCTGTGGATCACTGGGCCCAAAAGGCATGGGCGAGGCTCACACAAGATACCCAAACAAGACGGAGAGAACACTGCTGGGGCATCATATAGAAAAAAAACAGGCATCTCAGGGGGAAGCGAAGGGGGGGCACCTAAGCCGGATGAGTGCACAACGCCAGATCCACGAGGGGGCTCCATGCCCACTGTTCAATCCTGGGGAGTGCAAAGCCACAGTCTTTCAAGTCTCTACAGTGGGTGGTTTGCCCACTGTTCAATCCTGGGGAGTGCAAAGCCACAGTCTCTCAAGTCTCTACAGTGGGTGGTTTGCCCACTGTTCAATCCTGGGGAGTGCAAAGTCACAGTCTCTCAAGTCTCTACAGTGGGTGGTTTGCCCACTGCTTAATCCTTGGGTGTGCAAAGCCACAGTCTCTCAAGTATCTACAGTGGGTGGTTTGCCCACTGCTTAATCCTGGGGAGTGCAAAGCCATAGTCTCTCAAGTGGATAACATTCTCCCCTGGTTCTGGAGGGTGCTTTGTGCCCAGAGTGCTTCATCCTGCCAAGGACAGAGGTAGTGGATGCCTTTCTCCACCTGGTTCTGTAGGGGGCTTGGTGCCCAGAGTGCTTCAACCTGCCAAGGACAGAGGTAGTGGATGCCTTTCTCCACTGGTTCTGGAGGGGGCTTGGTGCCCAGAGGGCTTCATCCTGACAAGGACAGAGGTAGTGGATGCCTTTCTCCACTGGTTCTGGAGCGGGCTTTGTGCCCAGAGTGCTTCATCCTGCCAAGGACAGAGGTAGTGGATGGGATACTCCACTGGTTCTGGAGGGCGCTTTGTGCCCAGAGTGCTTCATCCTGCCAAGGACAGAGGTAGTGGATGCGATACTCCACTGGTTCTGGAGGGGGCTTGGTGCACAGAGTGCTTCATCCTGCCAAGGACAGAGGTAGTGGATGGGTTACTCCACTGGTTCTGGAGGGGGTTTTGTGCCCAGAGTGCTTCATACTGCCAAGGACAGAGGTAGTGGATAGGATACTCCACTGGTTCTGGAGGGGGCTTTGTGCCCAGAGTGCTTCATCCTGCCAAGGACAGAGGTAGTGGATTCCTTTCTCCAATGTTCTGGAGGGGGCTTGGTGCCCAGAGTGCTTCATCCTGCCAAGGACAGAGGTAGTGGATGGGATACTCCACTGGTTCTGGAGGGGGCTTGGTGCCCAGAGTGCTTCATCCTGCTCGTGGCGGCCTCAGTAGCGTCGGAATCTTTGTCGCTCACTGGCCTGCGGTGCTTGTTACGGCGGTGTCCTGGGCAGCGGTGCTTGTTGCGGCGGTGTCCTGGGCAGCGGGGCTGGTGGCGGCGGTGTCCTGGGCAGCGGTGCTGGTGGTGGCAGTATCCTGGGCAGCGGGGCTGGTGGCGGTCTTGTCTACCGTGCAGATTTTCCCAGACTTGCCAGTTTTACTGTGCCCCTTCCCCACCTTGGATGGTGGCGCAGCTGTCTCAACACTCCCAATTGTACCCCGGGGAGCAGCTTTGGTGGCTGGTTTCTTTCCTCTCTCCCGCCGGGCACTGGCCAACTTTTTGTGTTTTACAGGTGGGGGACTGTCCGTGCTCTGGCTCCTTGCCACACTGGCTGCCCTGCTGCCTGGCACACTCCAGAAGCTGGTTACTACTGGCACCACTGGTCGCGCAGATGTTGTGGCTGAGGTGCTGGGTTGGGACCTTGAGAGGCGGGCCCTAGGAGACTGAAGGGGTGGGGTACGTGAGGGGAAGAGGTCAAGGTTGCACAGGATAAGTTTTTGGGGAACACTTGGATGGGTAGATGGAGGGTGTTTGGGAGTGAAGGAAGAGGTAGTGGTTGTAGGAGGTGTACGTTTGGTGACTTTGTGTAAAGGTGCATGGGCTGGAGGCTGTTGTGAGGTGGATGGCTGTTGGGTGGGTGTGTGGCTGCGTTTGTGTACTTTGGGAGGTGGCCTCACAGACACATTGGTAGAGGACATAGGGGATGTGTGAATGGTAGTGGGGGTGGTGACTGCATGTGAGCGGGGTGTGGTGGTGGGTGTGCTGGTGATAGACATAGTGGCTGAGGATGTAGTGCATACAGGTGTGAGTGGAAACGAGACAGGGAGGGAGGAGGGAGACGAGGAGGAGGGGGACACAGTGAAGGCAGCGGATGTTGGTGTGTCTGTATGTGTATGATTCTTGCGTGAGTGCCTGTGGGATGTGTGGTGCTTATGTTTGCCAGAGCTTCCCTTGTGTGTTGACATGTGTGCATGCTGGTCTGATGGTGTGCTTGGGATAGGCTGAGGTACAGGGGTTTGGGTCTGGGTGGAGGAAGTTGGAGGGGGGAGGCTAGAGACAGGGACAATGGCTGCCATCAGTGCTGAGGCCAGAGTCTGAAAAGCTTGGTGATGGGCTGCATGACCAGAATGAATGCCCTCCAGGTATGCATTGGTTTGTTGCAACTGCCTCTCTACACCCTTGATGGCATTCAAAATGGTAGACTGCCCGACAGTGAGCGATCTGAGGAGGTCAATGGCCTCCTCACTGAGGGCAGCAGGGGTGACAGGGGGAGGGGCTCAGGTGCCTGGGGCGAAGGAGATGACCACCCTCCTGGGTAAGCGGGCACGGGACACACGCTGAGGGGCTGCTGGGAGGACAGTGCTGGTGGGGGGGTGGCGGCTGTACCTGTAGATGCGGAGGGCACAGATGGGCCCGCCACTGCAAGGGAGCTCCCATCAGAGGAGGAGTCTGTATCGCTGGTATCAGCTCCTGTCCCCGCTGTGGAGCTCCCCTTGCCCTCCGTCCCACTGGTGAATTCAGACTCCGTTGTGTCGCCCTCCAGGGCCATATGGGATGCAGATCCCTCCTGCACTGGTGCCACTGCTCCTCCGCCTGATGATGCTGATGCACACAAGAACAGATAGACCACTAAAAGGGGGGGGACAGAAGAAAGACATGTTGAGTGCATGCAATACCGCTACCGTTGGCAGACACTACGGGCACAGAAGCCCACTGCACTACGCCGTGCACTTGGAGTTCCCTAATCAATCCCAGGGACATGGGTTACAAGGCTATGCCCGATTGCTGCACAAATGGATGTCACAGGAGACTGACTAGGTGTAGTTGGCACTGTACACAGGTGTGGTGGGGTGCCACAGGTCCTGCCTTAAGAAGGGACCTTGCCTACTAAACTCGCCCTGGCCTAGGGGAACCCACAGCCCACCTCCCCCACCCAGACACCTACAATGTGTGCTGAATCAGCAGAATGAGAGTGTACTCACCCCCTTGTGGTTGCTGTGATGCCCTAGAGCGCCCATCCAACTCCAGGTACGCCACCGCCAGGATCCTGAACATCAGGGGGCTCATGGTGCGACGGGCACCTCTCCCACATTGGGAGGCCATCCCCAGCTGGGCCTCCACCGTCTTTTTGCTCCAGCGGCAAATGTCCTCCCATCTTTTCCAGCAGTTTGTGCTCCGTCTGTGGTAGACCCCCAGGGTCCAGACTTCCTTGGCGATGGCACGCCAAATGTCCTTCTTCTGGTGGGCGCTGACCCACAGGAATAGTACAGGGGAAAAGGAGAAGATATTACCGTCTGCACCGTCACAGTCATTGGCCCCCATCCCTACCCTTGCCATGACGCACATGCACTCACCGTCGTTTCATGCACGCCTCATTCTCACCCCCCCATCTTTCATCCACACCACTCCACATAGGCATTGCCCATACAGCATGCTCACATTGCACTTACCTGTTTGTCTGGAAGACCGTAGAGTAGCGTGTACTGGGGGAGGACCCCATCCACTAGTTCCTCCAACTCCTCCATGCTGAAGGCAGGGGCCCTTTCCCCAGACACACGAGCCATTGTGTCTTCCAGACTGAGGTCACAGCAGCACTTGAAGTGTAGGTCCTCTCCTGTCGAAGATCAGGTATCAAGTGATTGAACAGAGAAAATTGCGGTCACCTCCACGGCGGTGCGTACCGTCATCGCTGGCGTACATCGTCATTGGCTCCTGAGACCCATTAGGTCCAATGTTAACCAGTGCAGGATAGCGCACTGGTCTTCGACCTCCTACCGCGACGGTGTACAACGCCAGCGCAGTTACCTCATATCCCCTTGTCCCACTTTGCAGGTCAGGCAGCTGCCATTTCATGGGCCCACATGGCATTATTTTGGACTGCACCACACATATCTAGGCCTTGCTTAAACACTAATACAGGCATATGTCGATTTGGTAATATTTGCAGATTAAGCTGTGTTTACACACCTCAGAGTTGGTTGACTCTCTGCTCGATGTTCTCCTCCATAGGCACTGTCGGCTGGGGCATGTGAGGAGATGGCGGCATCCTCCGGTGTACAGACCACTGGTGGACCTGTCGACAATGGAGGAGCGACATGTGATCATCACCTACAGACTTGATCGTGCCACACTCCTGGAACTGTGCTCAGTTGGAGCCAGACCTGATGTCAGCTATCCGCCATCCCACAGGAATCCCCCCTCAAGTGCAGGTGCTGTCAGTACTCCATTTCCTAGCAAGTGGGTCTTTTCAAACTACAGTGGCCATAGCATCAGGGATGTCCCAGCCTATGTTTTCCAACATGTTGTCCAGAGTGTTGTCTGCCCTGCTGAAACACATGCGGAGCTACATCGTTTTCCCTCAGGTGGAGGATTTGCCTACAGTGAAAGGTGATTTCTATGCCCTGGGACATATCCCCAATATCATAGGTGCCATTGACGGGACACATGTGGCCTTGGTCCCCCCTCAGGAGTGAACAGGTGTACAGAAACTGGAAGAGTTACCATTCGATGAATGTGCAGATGGTGTGTTTGGCAGACCAGTACATCTCCCATGTGAATGCCAAATTTCCTGGCTCAGTGTATGTCGCGTATGTTATACGGAATAGCAGCATTCCTTATGTGATGGGGCAACTCCAGAGGCACCGTGTGTGGCTATTAGGTGAGGACATGGACCCGAGACAGTGTGACTAGGTGTCTGGGTCTGGGAATGTCCCTATGAGTTAGTGTGTGTCTGACAGTTGTCCCTCGACATTTGCAGGTGACTCTGTTTACCCCAACCTGTCATGGCTACTGACCCCAGTGAGGAATCCCAAGACAAGGGCAGAGAAGCGCTACAATGAGGCACATGGACGAACTAGGAGGGTTATAGAGCAGACCTTCGGCCTCCGGAAGGCCAGGTTCCGGTGCCTCCATGTGACAGGTGGTTCCCTATTCTACTCACCAAAGAAGGTGTGCCAGATCATCGTGGCCTGCTATATGCTTCACAACTTGGCTTTGCGACGACAGGTGCCTTTTCTGCAGGAGGATGGTCCAGATGGAGGTGTTGTGGCAGCTGTGGAGCCTGTGGACATTGAAGACGAGGAAGCAGAAGAAGAGGACATAGACAACAGGAACACCGTGATCCTGCAATACTTCCACTGAGACACAGGTAAGAAGACAACACTGCCTGCTACATCTGATTTAATTCTACTACCTCTCATCTGTCTGTCATTTTCACCCAGTGTATGGTCACTGAGTTGTCACTTTCCCTTACGATTTCACAGATGTGGGTCCCACTATGTGACATCTGCTTTGTTTCCGCATGGACTAGAGCTGTGTGACATAGGTATGTTGACATTACATTTGATATAGCATTTTGCCACTGTTATTGCTAATACACAAATTTCGAAAGTACAGACAGACTCCTGATTGTTTTGTGATTCAGTGGTGTTTATTTAAGTCCTCAATAGTGGAGGGGGTTGTAAAATGGTCAGGGGTGATGGTGGAGGAATGTCCATGGCAGAGTCCAGCCTATTAGTCTCAGAGGTGCAATGTCCAAAGGGGCATAGGAAGTGGAGCCAGGGCAGTTTAAGTATGGACAGGGAGACAAAGTGGGACAGAAGGATGACAATCAGGGTGGTCTCATTTCTTGGCGGGGGTCCTGGCATTGTTCTCTGTCTTTGTCCTGGATCTCAGGGACCGCTTGCAGGGTGGTTCTCCATCTGCAGGGGATGGGGTGCTGGTGTGGTGGTACTGTGGTGGTGCCTCTTGTCCACTAGTGCCAGTGGAAGTGGTGGGCAGTTCATCATCCAGGCTAGTGTCAGGGACCCCTTGATGTGCCACAGTGTCCCTCCTGGTGTTGCCGAGTTCCTTCAGCACCCCTACAATGGTGCCCAGGGTGGATTTGATGGATTTGAGTTACTCCCTGAACCCCAAATACTGTTCCTCCTGCAGCCACTGGGTCTCCTGAAACTTGGCCAGTACCGTTGCCATCGTCTCCTGGGAATGGTGGCAGGCTCCCATGATGTTGGAGAGGGTCTCGTGGAGAGAGGGTTCTCTGGGCCTGTCCTCCCCCTGTCGCATAGCAGCCCTCACAGTTCCCCTGTGTTCCTGGGCCTCTGTCCCCTGAACTGTGTGCCCACTACCAGTGCCCCGAGGTCGATGGTGTTGTTGGGGTGGTGGGTTAGCCTGGGTTCCCTGTAGTGGTGGAAACACTGCTAATTGACGTGTCCTGGGGACAGAGGTATGGGCCCGCTGGGTGGGTTCTGTGCAGGTGTTTCCTGAGGGGGGAAGCTCTGTAGTGGCTTGTGCCAGTGTGAGGGGAACCGACTGTCACGAGGTCCCAGATGGGCCGGGCTGGTCATCTTGATCCAGTTGGACAGAGCTGCTGTCATCACTGTGGGCCTCTTTTGTGAGTGGAGTAGACATATCTGGACCCTCCTGTCCGGTGACGTTGTGTCAGGGTCCTGCAGGGGTGTAGAGGCATGATTATTGCATCTGTGTGTGCTATGGTGTGCAATAGGTGGGTGACCGTGTACCCCAGTGCTTGCATTCCTGTGGAGGACCTTGTGTGATAATGGTTTAGGGGGTGTATGGGTATGTGCAGTGGCCTTGCTTTGGTGATGGGTGTCCATGCTTTGGTATTACATGCAGGGCTTGGGATGTGTGGTTTGTGATATTGGGACATACGTGAGGAGTTGGAGTGATGGGGTGAGGGCAAGGGTGGCGGTATGTGATAGCATGCAGGTAGGGTGGGGGATGAAGTAGTTAAAGATTTGACTTACCAGAGTACATTCCTCCAGCTACTCCTGCAAGGCCCTCAGGATGCAGTGTAGCCAAGACCTGATACTCCCATGTGGTGAGTTCTGGGGGAGGAGGTGGGGATCCGGTGCCAGTCCTCTGAACCGCAAGGTGGTGTCTTGAGACCACGGAACGCACCTTCCCCCGTAGGTCGTTCCACCTCTTCCTGATGTCATCCTGTGTTCTTGGGTGCTGTCCCACTCCGTTGACCCTGTCCACGATTCTTCGTCATAGCTCCATCTTCCTAGCTATGGTGGTGTGCTGCCCCTGTGATCCGAATAGCTGTGGCTCTACCCGGATGATTTCCTCCACCATGACCCTGAGCTCCTCCTCAGAGAACCTGGGGTGTCTTTGCGGGGCCCTGGGGTGGTGTGGGTGATGTGTGGGGTGGTGTGTGTTGTGATGTGTGGGGTGATATTTAGAGGTGTGTTGTGTGAGGTGCTTGGATGTTGTGTGAGTGATGGTGTTGAATGCCTGTGGATGCTAGTGTGTAGATGGTGGTGTCTCTCTCTGGCCTTCAGTCACAATTGTTGATGTAAGGTTTTGTGGGTGATGTGGGTGTGTGTTTTATATTGTATTAGGTGTGTGGGAGTGGTGTGTGTATGTGTATCAGGTGTGTGTATTTGTAATTGTCCAATGTGGTAGCGTTTTGTAAGTGTGTGTGTATTTTGAGCGCAGCGGATTCGTGGGTCATGATAGTGTGGGCGTATTCCTGTTGGCGTGACGGTGTCGATTTTGTTATTGCCAGTTTATCACTTACCTTTGGTGTGATGGACTTGTGTTGGTGTCTGGATTTTGGCAGATTCCGAGCTGTGGGTCATAATGACCGTGATGGAATTCCGTGGCCGCGGCGGTGTGTTGCCGGTATTCTGCATGGTGGTAAGCGGCTTTTACCGCCAATGTTGTAATCACCCCCTAAGTCTACGCTGGGACAAGTCGGTTGGTGAGAAGGAGTCGCAAACGGATTGGTGGACAACTGTGAAGTGTTATTGGTTGAGAGAGGAAAACGAAAATGAATTTGGGATTTAATTACTCCCTGTTTTGAATTTAAATTGCAGTTTTAAGCCCGATTAAAGTAAAAATGAAATTTTTCAAAGTGTTCAAGAGTGCACTTAAGGGAGATGCTTTCATTCCAGTTAGAGTAGGATAAATTGCCCTGCCAGAAGGTACACCTGCAATTATAATAATTGAAGAAAAGGGTACCACAGCATGTATTTGGTTGAAACAATGGTGCAAAATTAGAAAGAAGGAAGGGAGCTTAGTTGTTCCTGACTATGGAACTTTTAATATGAGAATTTTAGAAAATTTGAGGAGAGTGCTGTTTGAATCAAAACCTCCTCCGAGACCAGCACAATTTGAAGCTTTAGCCATTTGGGAATTAGTGGGCAGACAAGAGAAATTAAAATGTGAAAGGAGAATGAGAAAAGTTGAGAAGACATTATTAGAGGCAAAGTGGAATAATGAGCAGAAATTTTGGAGAACTGAAACGTTGCAGGGTATTAAATTTTTTCCTGCAATTACACAAGAGAAAGAGAGCAGTGGCAGGCAAAAGACAAAGAAAAAGAGTAAAGACTCTTCTGAAGAAGATAAGTCAAAGCAGATGAGGCTAGGAAATCGTTGACTTATGATGATGAATTTATAATGCAGTTACTGAGAAGTCATCCTCCACCATTTGCAGCACAAAAGGCAAGTACAGGTATTAGTACTGGTCCAAGTGCACCAATAACAGTTTTAGTAACCCATAGTCAAGTACAAATTGCAATTAATGTTCCTACTATTACTGCAACTTAGACACCTATGGCTCAGTTTGAGCTACCTGTAATCTATCCTACAGTTCCTGTTGTAAGTTCTGCACTGAGTATGACAATACCAGTGGTACACCCATCACAAATATCACAGCTTTACCAGAAAACAATGATGGTTCAGGTGGAGTCCGCAACTAGTTTAATGACTCCAGTGCTAGTTCAGACAATGCCGAGGTACACACCTGTAAAAATATCACAGTCAAGTTCTTCAATGTTGTCAGGTCAGAGTTCTGGAGTAATTTACTCGAGAAATCAAAATGTTCAATCAAGTCCAGAAGCATTAACAGTACCTTTTACTATTGGTCCTGTTGTAGCTTTGTTTGCCCAGGGAAATAAAGAGAGTAATGCACACAATCTTTTTTATTCGAATGCAGAAATGGAGAGACTCAATGTTACTACTGGAGGCATGTCTCCAATGATTCAGACTTTTGACAAGACAGGTCCACTGGTTGACTTAAATTATCCTAGGACTTCACAGAATTTGGGAAAGACAGATTTGAATTCAAATTTGTGATGATTCCAGAAACTCCATGTATTACCCTACAGAATGCGCCTAATGTAAATTATAATGTCTCATTACAAGGCTTTACAGCTCAGCAGTTCAATACACTGGCTGGAAAAAATGAGTGGAGCAAAAACAAATGCAAAAGGAGTGTAGACTGGCCACAAGAGAGCCTCCACGAGATCCAGTTACAGGTGCACCATCTCCTCATGTGATGAAGCACTATTACGGGGCAAGTGATTGAATTTTTGAAAACAAGAATTTCTCCTAAAAGTATTGATTGGCAGAGAATCAATAGGACAGCACAGGAAGCAAAAGCATCAATAAATGTGTACAATAAAAGAATGTTGCAAGCATTTAAACATTATAGTGGTACAGAAACATTTGAGCCCAAAGACATGATTCATTTTGTGTTCAAATTTGTTGACAGATTAAGACCTGAAATTAGCCAGATGCTTTAGAGTCATTTGATTTGCTGGCAAGCAAAACCGGTTGATGAAGTATTACAGTTTGCTAAATACCGTAGTGATGAGATTGAAATGAAGCAGAAGAAATTGAAGGAAAAGGTAATGGTGAAGCAGATTAAAGCTGCACAATCAGGAATGCAGAGAATTTTTCCACAACAGGGAAACATGCAAGTATTTCAGAATCAGGGACAGGCAAGAAATAGAGGTCGTGGTGGAAATGTAAATGGGAACCGTGGCGTTGATTTGAATACTATTGTCAATCCAGGTGATATGCAGACAATGAAAAGGATGTTACCTAGTCACGCATGCAGGGGCCTTTGGCATTGGAAACTGTAGTGTCCAGTTATGGTAAAGGAAGGTGTTGTTACGCAGATAAATAAAAACAATCTTTTCCCAAATTTAAGAGGATAGAGAATAAGGAGTCCTACTTTAAATGTACAGAATTCTAATAATCAAATGCAGATTTCTCAGCAAATTCAAAGTTCCCAACCAATACAACAGATACAGGCACCATGTTTTCAGATGCCACAGTCACAGCAATTGCAGCTCCAAATGCAAATGATACCAAAGCAACAAATGCAAATACCTCAATCTCCAATGGCACAGCAGCAGACAATGCTTCCTCAGCAAAACACAGGTCAAAAGTTAAATCAAAGTAATCACATGGTGCAGCAATTCACAATTCACAGTGAGGATGAATTGAATGATGAACTGATGAGTGAGAGTTTGGATGAAGAAGAATGTGTGTTAGCAGCTTCATTAGAATTGAATCAAAAGGGTCCTTATGTAAATGGAAAAGTAATGGCTCATGATGTTTCATTCCTAGTTGATACAGGAGCTACAAGCTCTACAGTGAGAACTGCA